>NC_081360.1:94835655-95205085 GCF_030684315.1 Stegostoma tigrinum
CTCATGTCTGGGTGGGTTTCGTTCTAGTGCTCCGGTTTCTGCCCACAGTCCAAAGATGTGTATGTTAGGGTGAATTGGCCATGCTAAACCGTCCATAGTATCCAGAGATGTGCAGACGAGGTGGATTAGCCATTTGGAAGGCAAGGTTGCAGGGATAGGGTTGTAGGATAGGTCTGGATGGGATGCTCTTTACAGAGTCAGTGTGACTCAGTGGGCTGAATGGCCTGTTTCCACACTGTAGGGATTCTATGATTCAATGACAGTAGTGCCTTGGTAATGTCACTGGACGATCAATGATCCAGAAGCAGAGATTCAAATCCCATTACGTCATTTGGTGGAATTCAAAATCAGTTAGTAAGTCTGAAACAGAAAGGCAGCTTCAGCAAGTGTGACCTTAAAACTAATGATTATCATTTTAAATAAAACACCTGGTTCACTAATGTCCTTTAGGGAAGAATATCTGCCATCCTTACTTGGTCTGACCTACATGTGACTCCGGACTGCATGATAATGGGCTGATTTTTAACTGCCCTCTAAAATGGCCTGACAAGCCACTCAGTTCAAGGACAGGCAATAAATGCTGGTCTTTCCAATAATGCCCACACCCTGTGCAATAATGAAATGTGGAAAATGGAACTGGGCAGTAAGTAATGCTATTTAATGATGGTGAATCTCAAGTGAATAAATAGCTTCCTCCTATTTTGCACAGTCTATTACATGTCTCTGGATGGAAAATGATTCATCCATTTCTCACCTGTGGCCATCTCAAATCAAAGGATGAATTTATTCTTACAGTTTGCTCAATAAATAAAAAGTGGAGACAGCTGAGGATAACTGGGAGATGACTTGACAGCAGAACCTGACAGTGAATTTGAAACTGAATGGTAATTGGCATATTCCTGGCTTGGAAAATAATGTCGATGTGAGCTGTTGCATAAGGTAATGGTTCTGAAAGACTTAAGGCTGGTGACTGCATGAAGTTCCACCCAATCTGATGAAGTTGTAAGGAAAAGGATGGGGGGGAAAGATACAATACCTAAATGTCGTGTAGGATAAAGAGCTACATCTACAGGTCTCCCAGGCTTAGCAAGAATTTCTAACTCATTAATGTAACTTGTGCATTCCTGCTTTCTTGTAATAAACTGTATCTTGTTTAAAGCAAGAGCCTCTTCTCATTAAAATTCACAAGGTGGCTTTCCTTCGTTATTGTAGGCCCTTAGACCAGATCAAGAAAAGGGGAATGGTGGTTGAGCCCGAACTAACTGAGTTCAAAGACTGTTAAAAGAAAGCGATAACCCTCTTTCCAGGGAGAAACGAGCAAGTGTCATTAAACTGCTGATCAAACTAGTCATTACAGATGACACATCTGCGACCTTTGCCCGTGGTCATTTGCTGGAAGCTGGACAGTGTCAGCATTCAAACACACAGCCTTGCCACTATGATTCAAAAAAAAGATCAACGAAATTTTGCCTCAGAGCAATAATTAGCCAGCTTAGGATCAGCAACTGGAGTAGAAACAAAATGGACTAATTGCCTGTTTCAGTCTGATCATTTTCTGAAGAAGGGTGTAGGCCCAAAACGTCAGCTTTCCTGCTCCTCTGACGCTGCTTGGCCTGCCGTGTTCATCCAGCTCTGCACCTTGTTATCCCAGTGTAAACCAACGTGTGATTGTAAGTGTTGTATGGGTTAGATTGTTGTAGTGTTTCAGTGTATTTTGCTTTAGTAAAGAACAGTGGGCTCATCACATTATTAAAACAGTCTTAGGTTATTGATATTCAAAGTAAATCCGATGGATCAGAGAAAATTGGAAAATAAACCGACACAATAAATGAATGGAAGCTGGAAACAAGTGCAAATACTTGCTTTTGTGAATCAGGTAAAAACACCAATAAAGGAGCGCCAAATGTGACTTGGTAGTAAAAATGGGCTGGCAATATTCAACTTCTTTCATGTGAGTGTCAAACCTGAGATCTTTCATGGCAAAAAAAAATGTTTTTTAAAAGGGTAAATACTGGCCTAAAATGGATTGCTGCAAACTACAGAAATCCACACAGAAAAAATCAAAACTGGCTGCATTGAGATTATTGTCCAACCTAAAGTCTGTGCCAGCATTAAGAAGTCTGCAGCTTTTTATTAATTCAACTTGCATTCATGAAACACGAAGCTCATGAGACCTGAAAAGTTGACTGTTTAGCATTCAATTTGGGGACTGCAACAGTGTACAAAATCAGAAGTCACATGACACCAGGTTACAGTCCAACAGGTTTATTTGAAATCACAAGCTTTCGGAGTACTGCTTCTTCATCATGTGAAGTGGAGGGAGGCAGGTAGGCACAGAATTTATAGGTGGAGAGATCAAAACAAATACAAATGGTCTGAATAGAGTGTTGACAGGCTGGAAAACAAGTCTCTGCAGGTGATCAAAAGTGTGAGATGGTGTGAGTAAAGTGTCAACAAATGAATAGCAAGTGAAGGGATGACCAATGGTCTGATTATTTGAGGCAGAGAGATAATTACAAAAAAATAAAAATCAGGTCGTGCTGAAAACAAGCCGAATGGCTGGAATAACATTATAGGTATAAGAGTCACATGCTGAGGCTTCAACAAACGTAGTAAGTAATCCAAAACTGTACAAACTAATTAAGGCAGAGAGACAATAACATGTATCAAGGTGATGGTGTCAAAAAGGAGCAGCCAAAAAGATTTCACAAATGCAGAGCAGTATGGTGGGGTTACATGTAATGTGACGTGAACCCCCAACATCACGTTGAGGCCGCCTTCACAGGTGCAGAACTTGGTTATCAGTCTCAGCTCGGCTCTTCTGCATTGTTGTATATCTTGAAGGCTACCTTGGAAGATACTTAACCAAAGATTGGAGACTAGTCGTCCTTAGCTGCTGAAGAGATCACCAAATAGGAGGGAACATTCCTGCCTGGTCATTGTTGCGCGTGTCCATTCTTCCGTTGTTGCAACATTTGCATGGTATCACCAAATACCGTGCCTCGGGGCATTATTGTCTGTAACACATGAGATAGACAAAATTGGCCGAGGCACAAGAGTACCTGCTGTGTACGTGATGGGTGGTGTTCCCACGTGTGATGCTAGCATCTATGTCAATGACCTGATATGCTCTTCCCGTAGCAGGGTTGTGTGCTGTTATGGCCATTATTGTCCTGACAGCTGGGCAGTTGCTACAAACGATGGTCTGTTTAAGATTTGGCGGTTGTTTGAGAGCGAGAAGTAGAGAGATTACCTTAGATGCTCGTCGTCATCAATGACATGTTGAAGGCTGCCTTGAACATGGCAATAATATCTCTGCTCTGGGAAAGCACTGGATGACAATGGGTACTCAGGAAGGAAGATGGCCCCTGGAAATTGTTGGTGTTGAGTACTGAGGCTGTTGCAGCAATGCTGTCATCTTGGGGGATGTTGCTGTAGATAGCTTGGTGCTGGTATAGCAGGGTAGGTTCATCAGAGCCTGTCTGTACCTGACTGGTGGCATCATTTTTTCTATTAACTTATCATTGTTCTCCTTTTTCTTCTTCATTTATTCTTCATTTTCGAGGCCGGAGCAGTGTCGGTGGAATGGTGGCTGCAGCGTCAGCGGCGTGGATCGTGAATCCTGGGGGCAGTGGTGGTAGGCCCAGAGCCTGGACTCCAGGCAATGGCTGGAGCCAGTACACCTGGTGGCAGTAGGCCTGCACCCTGGAATTTTGGAAGCAGCAGTGCCTTGGATTCTGAGCGGTGCCGGCTAGGCAGCACTGGTAGCAGAGCCAGTGTCTCCTGGGGGGACAGTGCCAGCACTGCTGTTCCTGGAGTGGGACTTATTCCAAATCGGGACACCTTACAGAAAACATACTGAAGCCATGAAGCTGTGCTTGAGACCCCAATTCCAACAGAAGATGAACTCTTATTTAAGTAACTATTTTTATATCCCTATTGCAAATCAAAATGGTGTCAGATTGCAGTGACAAAACACTTTTCACTGTATCTTATGTGGCAATAAATCATTCACTCATTCTACACCGGCAACCATCAAAATACTATAACATCTGTCTGAATTGCCCATTTATCTTCTGAGGCACCAACTTCTCCAGAAGTTGTAGAATTTCCAATTAGAATCACAATCATTGAGTTATCTAGCACTGAAACAGACTCTTCAGTCCAACATGTTCATGCTGACCAGATATCATAAATCTAATATCACACTGTAGGTAATCTAATCTAACCTAATCTAAAATGCTCTAGTTCCTTTTGCTAACAATTGGCCCATTCCCTCTGAACCCCTCCTATTTATATACCCATCCAGACAGCTTTTAAATGTTGTAATTGTACCAGCCTCCACCACTTCCTCTGGCAGATCGTTCCATACACGCACCACCCTCTGTGTGAAAACATTACCTCTCAGGTCCCTTTTAAACCTTTCCCTCCCACCATAAACCTATGCTGTCTATTTTTGGACTCCTCTACCCTGGGAAAAAGACCTTGCCTATTTACCTTATCTATGCCCCTCATGATTTTACAAGACTCTACAAGATTAGTTCTCAGTCTCTGACGCTCCCAGCCTAATCAGCTTCTCCCTGTAGCTCAAACCCTCCAACCCTGGCAACATCATTGTAAATATTTTCTGAGCCCTTTCAAGTTTCACAACAGTTTTCCTACAGCAGGAAGTCTAGAATTGAACACAGTATTCTCTCCTTCCTTTCCCTCTGACTCTATCTACTCCCCCAACCATCCCACCTCCTGTCAGGTATTCACCAGTCCACCTAACATTCCGCTCTCTGATGCTGAATGTTCTGTACTCAGCAAAGGTCTCAGCTTTATCCCTCTGCGTCCCCACCATAATGAATTTTGGGCACAACATGACATCGAACTGTTCTTCTGCCGTCTTCGCCTCCGTGCTCATTTCTTTAGACAAGAGTCCTCGTCCTGCCCCACAGACCCCTTCGCCCAACTCCAACACTCTCCCTCCACCTGGGCCCCTCCCTCCGGCCTTTTACCTGCACTCGATCTTTTCATTGAGAACTGTCGACCTGACATCAGTCGCCTCAATTTCACTGCCCCTCACAACAAAACCAACCTATCCCTCTCCGAACTGACTGCACTCTGTGCACTCCATTCGGAGCCTAAATTTGTCATCAAGCCTGTCGATAAGGGTGGTGCTGTTGTTCTCTGGTGTACTGACCTCTACCTTGCAGAGGCTGAGCGCCAGCTCTCAGATACCTCCTCCCACCTTCTCCTGGACCATGACCCCACCATGGCACATCAGGCCATTGCATCCACTATGGCTGTGGATCTCGTTTCATCTGTTCATCTCCCCCCATCCGCTTCCAAGCTAATAGTTCCCAAACCCGCGCAGCTTGTTTCTACCTCCTGCCGAAAATCCACAAACAGAACCAGGTAGACCCATTATTTCAGCCTGCTCATGTCCCACAGAACTCATCTCTTCCTACCTTGACTCAGTCTTCTCCCCCATGGTTCAATCCCGACCCACGCACATCCATGATTCATCTGACACCTTTCACTGGTTTCAAAGCTTCCAGTTTACCAGCTCCAGCCACCTTCTCTTTACCATGGATGTGCAATCTCTTTACATATCTATTCCCCACCCGGAGGGTATTAGGGCTCTCCGCTTCTACCTGGAGCGAAGACATGAACCATCCCCACCCACCACCACTCTCCTCTGCTTGGCCGAGTTTGTCCTCACCCTCAACAACTTCTCTTTCAGCTCCTCTCATTTTCTTCAGGTAACAGGGATTGCCATGGGTACCCGCATGGGCCTGAGTTATGCCTGTCCGTCTGTGGGGGTACGTGGAACATTCCTTGTTCCAGTCCTGTTCCGGCCCCCACCCACAACTCCTCCTCCGATACATTGATAATATCATTGGCGCTGCTTCCCTCTCTCATCAAGAAATGGAAAACTTCATCAATTTCACCTGGTCTATCTCTGACTCTTCCCTTCCCTTCATCGACATTTCTGCTTCCACACCCCACTTCCTGTAAAGACTCCATCCCATTCTCTCAGTTCCTCTGTCTCCGTCACATATGTTTAGCTGAGGCCAACTTCAACAAGGGAGCCTCTGAAATGTCCACATGCTTCCTCAACCAAGGATTCTCCAGCTCTGTTGTCAACAGGGCCCTCAATCGGGTCCAACCCATCTCCTGCACTTCTGCCCTCACCCCTTCTCTTCCCTCCCACAACAGCGACAGGGTTCCACTCCTCCTCACCTACCATCCCACCAGCATCCACATCCAGAAGATCGTATAATGCCATTTCTGCCACCTCCAGCAAAATGCCACCACCAGACACATATTTCCCTCTCCTCCCTTGTCCGTCTTCTGTAACCGGCAAAGGTGCAACACCTGCCCATTTTCCTCCTTCCTCCCCAGAATCTAAGGACCCAAACATACCTTCCAGGTGAAGCAACACTTCACCTGCACCTCCAAGAATCTAGTTTACTGCATTTGCTGCTCACAATGTGGTCTCCTCTACATTGGGGAAACAAAGCGCAGACTTGGTGACCACTTTGAAGAACATCTATGTTCTGCTCGCAAAAAAGACCCTGAACTACCTGTTACCTGCCACTTTCATGCATCACCCTGCTCCCTGGCCAATATCTCTGTGTCCGGCTTGCTACAGTGTCCCAGTGAAGCCCAGCGCAAGCTTGAGGAGCAACACCTCATTTTCCGCTTGGGGACCCTTCAGCCCTCCGTACTCAATATTGAGTTCAATAATTTTAGGGCCTAAACTCCCCCGTGTCCCAACCCCCACCCACACACCAGGCCTTGTTACCACATAGCCTGCCACTACACATCCCCCGTTGATAGTCACTAACAGTCCCCATTAACAACTATTCACCCTCCCAGCCTCATTGTTAGCAATTTCTTTGTCTGTCCAACTGTCTTTCTCTCTCTTTTTTTAGGTTAGATTACCTACAGTGTGGAAACAGGCCCTTTGGCCCAACAAGTCCACACCGCCCATTGAAGAATCCCACCCAGATTCATCCCCCTATAACCCACACACCCATGAACACTATGGGCAATTTAGTATAGCCAATCCACATAGCCTGCACATCTTTGGACTGTGGGAGGAAACCGGAGCACCCGGAGGAAACCCACGCAGACACGGGGAGAATGTGCAAACTCCACACAGACAGTCGCCCAAGGCTGGAACCGAACCTGGGTCCCTGGCGCTGTGAGGCTGCAGTGCTAACCATTGAGCCACTGTGCCACCCCTTTGGGCTCTATCTTATTGTTTACTCCCTATCTCACTCATCCACCTATTTTCTGCATATAAACTGACGTTTTCCCAGCCACCATCAGTTCTGAGGAAGGGCCACTGGACACGTTAACTCTGTTTTCTCCTCCACATATTCTGCCAGACCTGCTGAGCTTTTCCAGCAATTTTGGTTTTGTACAGTATTCTAAAAGTAGCCTCACCAATATCCAGTACAGCTGCAACATGACCTCCCAACTCCTATACTTGATGCGTTAACCAATGAATGTAGGGGTAGCAAACTCCTTCTTCACTAAGAGATAATGGGAACTGCAGATGCTGGAGAATCCAAGATAATAAAATGTGAGGCTGGATGAACACAGCAGGCCAAGCAGCATCTCAGGAGCACAAAAGCTGACGTTTCGGGCCTGGACCCTTCATCAGAGACACTCTCTGATGAAGGGTCCGGGCCCGAAACGTCAGCTTTTGTGCTCCTGAGATGCTGCTTGGCCTGCTGTGTTCATCCAGCCTCACATTTTATTATCCTTCTTCACAAACCTGTCTACCTGTGACTCTGCTTTCAGAGGACTATGCAGCTGCACCCCTCGGTCTTTTTGTTTGGCAATCCCCAGGCGCCTACTATTAATTGTATAAGTCCTGCCCAGATTTACCTAATCAAGATGCAACATCTCAAATTTGCCTAAACTCCTTCTGCCACTCCTCTGGCCCATCTGATCAAGGTTCAATTGTACTCTGAGATAACCCTCTTCACTTGTGAAATTGTATTCCTGCAATTTCAAGCTGATGGCCAATTGGAGACTTCCAGCATCTGCAGCATCAAACCAGTAGTCCTGAATATATTCTACTTATTACAGAATATCAAGGTAAAGGAAGTGCAAGAACTTATATAGCTATTCACATAAGCACACGATCCCATGTTTAATTTCTTCTCCCCTTGCTATTGTCATCATTGCCTTTATCATTTAACCTCTTTTCTCCAAGCACAGATAAAAAATAATATAGTGTCAGAGATAATGGGAACTGCAGATGCTGGAGAATCCGAGCTAACAAGGTGTAGAGCTGGATGAACACAGCAGGCCAAGCAGCATCTTAAGAGCAGGAAAGCTGACATTTCGAGCCTAGACCCTTCAACAGAAATGGATTGTTTGAAGGGTCTAGGCCCGAAATGTCAGCTTTCCTGCTCTTAAGATGCCGCTTCGCCTGCTGTGTTCATCCACCTCTACACTTGTTATCGAGAAAAAAAAATACTTTTTTTTATCTGCCACTTTGCAAACTTCTCCTAGAAATTATTTTGATAACAATAATCAAGTACCAGAAGATTGCTCTTGTAAAGTTGGCAACTGAGAAATGGACTTCAAGTTCTGAAAGCGGATGCAGGGCAGTTGTTCAATGCTGCAAATAAAAAGGAGGAGGGACAGCCTGGATTAAACGTGATAGCTTCTATCGAACTGACCCTATGGTGCCAATGATGCCTCCAGTGGCTTCACAGCAACTGGCTGTCCCAAATGGCAACTAACCAAAATTTACATTGCAACAATAACAAGGACAACATTAAAGTGCTGCATTTATAAACAGCCTCTTTGTAAAGCAATGTCACAAGACATTTCTTCGGGGAATAGTCAGGCAGCATTTTCCATATATTTCCGTTCTCCTATTAGTAATAGAGACAAACAACTCATTTAACATTTATATAATCTATTTAACATCCATGCTTTTTGAACAGAAAGAATAGTGATTTCAGGACAGGGGACCAACGTTTTAGTCAAAAAATTATGTTGTCAGGTGAAAGTTGGAAAAGAGCGGTGCGGGAGCAGATGGGCAGAGACACTGAAGAAGGAAATTCTCCAGCGATAGATGTTAGATAGCTCTCGGCATCGGTACTAATGGTGGAATGATAAAAATATGCAAGAGGCCGAAGCTCAAGGTGTATGGCAATCTCTGGATGTTTCAAAGGCTGGAGGAGGAAGGGCACTGATGTGAAGGGATTTCAATACTAAGATGATAAGCCAATTTAGACCAGTCGGTACTGAGACGAGCCAGACTTGTCTCCAGATACAGGCAGTAAAGAATTTGTGGAGTCTCGGAAATAAATACTAAAGTATGTTTCCATTCTCCCAAGTTAGGAATAGAGTAAAACAACTTACTTAACATTTAACATTTATATAATTTATTTAATATCAATGCCTTGGAATTGGGCTTTTTGAATACGGGTACTTGATTGCTTCACGTGTTAATATGGAACTTTGCTGTTATTTTAATCACATAGCTTAAGCATTTATTTTTACTGTATTGTTATCTCCAACAAAACAGCACGCAAAAGGGTTTGTTTTGTATGTGGGAAATGGCACGGAAGTTCTGGGGTTTAATTTGCACAAGTTGCAAATTTTTTTTGATTATCGAACAGAACCAAAAGAGAATAGATATTGCAAGTCAGACAGAGGCAGAAGATGTTGAAAGGACACAGCAGATGAGGTAGCCTCTGTGCAGTTTGAAGCAGGATCAGCAATTCCAGTTCAACTTTCATTAATCCGGTTCAAATGGAGCTGATGGGATTTATCACAGCATGTCTCAATCTGCCAATCCTAGTTTTTTTCTGAAATAGCACCAGTAAAATTGGATACAGGGCATAAATAAACTGTTACTTGCATTGAAACATAGACATGGAAAATTGGGATAACAAGGTACAGAGCTGGATGAACACAGCAGGCCAAGCAGCATCTTAGGAGCAGGAAAGCTGACGTTTCGGGCCTTGACACTTCATCAGAAAAGGGGATGGGGAGAGGGTTCTGAAATAAATAGGAAGAGAGGGGGAGGTGGACCAAAGATGGATAGAGGAGAAGAGAAGTGGAGAGGAGACAGACAAGTTAAAGAAGCGGGGATGGAGCCAGTAAAGGTGAGTGTAGGTGGGGAGGTAGGGAGGGGATAGGTCAGCCCAGGGAGGATGGAGAGGTCAAGGGGGCAGGATGAGGTTAGTAGTAGGAAATGGGGGTGGGAGGAGGGGATAGGTGAGAGGAAGAACAGGCTAGGGAGGTGGGGATGATCAGGGTCAATTTTGGGATGTGGTAGGTGCAGGGGAGATTTTGAAGCTTGTGAAATCCACATTGATACCATTGGGCTGCAGGGTTCCCAAGTGGAATATGAGTTGCTGTTCCTGCAACCTTCGGGTGGCATCATCGTGGCATTCAGGAGGCCCAGGATGGACATGTTGTCAAAGGAATGGGAGGGGGAGTTGAAATTGTTTGCGACTGGAAGGTGCAGTTGTTTACTGCAAACTGAGCGGAGGTGTTCTGCAAAGCAGTCCCCAAGCTTCCGTTTGGTTTCCCCAGTGTCGAGGAGGCCACAATGGGTACAGCGGATGCAGTATGTGCAGGTGAACAGCTGCTTGATGTGGAAAGGCCCCCTCTACATTGCGAAAACCAAGCGGAGGCTTGGGGACCACTTTGCAAAACACCTCCACTCGGTTTATTTTGGATGAACTCCATTTAACAGTGAGTAGAATCTGGGAGGCAGCCAAGGAGCGCATTGGAATAGACAAGTCTCGAGGAATGAATGTGGTTTTCGGCAGGAGATGAGACGAATTTGGCTGCTTTAACAGAAGAAGAAACAGTGGCTGAATAGCAATGGTGTGAAGATGTGAGTGGAAGCTAATCTCAGGCACCAATAGGGTGTCACAGTTGGGAACATACTGACTTCATCTCAGAATGTTGCCAGGGAGAGAGATGAATTCAGTTACTAGGGAACATTCTAGAACAGGTATTGAAGATAAAAGAATGTCTTTGATCTTTCCAATATTTAATGGGAAGAAATCGCTGCTCAGCCAGTATAGGATGTTAGGTAAGCAGGCTGAAATTGAGCAACAGGGAGGTGGCAACAGAGGGGCTAGTGAGGTAGAGCTGGGTGTCATTGATCTAGTTCAAGGAGAACTTAGATGCCATCCATAGATGCAATCCATAGAATCCCTACAGTGTGGGAGCAGGCCATTCAGTCCATCAAGTCCACACCGACCCTCTGAGTAGCATCCTACCCACACCCACCCCGTCCTATCCCTATCACAACTGGTGGAGGGCATTTTAAGTCCAATGTAGGATGTAGGGAAGAACAGGCAACCAATTTGTGCACAGCAAGGTGCCACATGAGCAGTAAAATAAACAACTTTTTTTCTCTCTAGGGATGAACACTGGTTCGAACGTTGGAAGTATTCAGCTCCTTTTTCTATTTGGAGAATTTTATATTGCCTGGATTAGAGACCAGGGTCTTAATTTAACATCTCTTCCAAATGAAACGACTTCTATCTCTGAAGTGGAGCTCAAACCGATGGCCTGCTGGCTCAGAGACAAGTACGTAACCTTAGCAAAAAAGCCAGCGGATTCCAGTGAGGTCTATGACTTAAATCTTCTCAAGATACCTTTTATCAAACCATACAGATATGTTATGAATCGCAGCAGGAGTGGGTGGAACTTGAAGCCAGGCCTCCTTGCTCAGAGGTAGGGAAACTAGCACTTCACCACAAGAACCCTATGATTTAAGGTATAGTCCTTTGGTCAATACAAATTCACTCTTTCTTCCACAGTCTTGCATAAACTGCCTTCCCACAGAATTTAATTTCCTCCAGCTTGACTGATTACCTTTACCAGCATGACATTACCTGCATTTATTTGGTGGGAACTTCACGCACATGTTTCTGAACTGAAGAATTGACATAACAAACAATTATTGGAGCCCTCTTGTGCCACACTGGTGGTGCCCCTATCCATGGACTAGGAGGTCTGGGTTTAAGTACCACCTGCTCCAGAGAAAAATAGACATTTGGGATGGCAGAGTGGTAGTGTCCTCACCTCAGGGTCATGAGATTCTGGGTTCAAGTCCTACCTGCTCTCGAGGTGCATCAAAGCACTCTGAATAGGTCAGTTGAAGTTGTTTAATTGTTCTGTGGTTCAATTGTTGTTATACAAATGACTATGGATCATAGGATCCTGACAGCATGGAACCAGGCCGCTCAGCCCAACAAGTCAACACCAACCCCCAGAGCAGCCCATCTACCTAATCTATACATCCCTGAACGCTATGGCCAACTTAGCACGGCCAATCCACCTTGCCTGCAAATCTTTAGTCTGTGGTAGGAAATCAGAGCATCTGGAGGAAACCCACGCAGACATGGAGAGAATGTGCAAACTCCACGTAGACTCCCGAGGAAGAAATCGAACCTGGGTCCCTAGCACTGTGAGGCAGCAGTGCTAACCACTGAGCCGCCATGCTGCCCCAATGAGAGATTTTAAGAACAGGGTTAAAAAAAATAGTATCTGCTGTCTTGTGTATGGTGAAACTGCTTTGCAAATGTGGAGGTCAACTCTGTCTTAGGCAAAAAAAAGCAAGCAATTGGTTGGCTACCATCCTGTAGTGTACTGGTAGCGTCCCTACCACTGGACCAGAGGGGCATGGGCTGAAAACCCACCTGCTCCAGACATGCGCAATAACATCTCTGAGACAGCTTGACTAGAAAATTAGGTTAAATGAGAAAAAAAGCAACTGGAGAAAAAAACACTTAAAGCTGGCACAGTTAAGAGTTACTTAGACATTCTCATCCATATTAAACAACATATCAAAGGCAGATACACTCAAGTTAACACAACAGGCTTTCTTGTTTTCAACAAATACAGTAGCTTAAAGGCACTGAATTATCACCATTCTATGATGAAGAGGTCAGTGGTCCTTTGTGCTACTGACACTGTTTATAAACATGTAGTGTTGCCCACTACACCCCAATGAAAATGAACCAGCATTAAGGAACACCTCAGTGCTTCTGACAACAACGATGGGTGTGGGGAACTGCCACATTTGACAAAGTAGTTGGTGCCAGAGAACAACAGATGTCTAACCAGACTAGAGTGTGGAAAGTAGATTGCCTGCCAAAGCAGTTGATGGCAAAATGTCTTGAAGTGCATTGAGAGAGATTGAGAATAATGTTCCATCTGTTTATTAATAACATCCATTTGTTTTCTCCCTTGTACATGATTATATGCAGATTGTGACAGACAGGGCATATTTCCTCCACACTCTTTTCATTCAAAAACACTTAATGCTGAGCCACCCCAGCATCAGGTCGAATGAGTCTCTCCAATATATTCAGACTGAGTTTTTCAATTGTGGTCACTGTATTTTGTGGAAATAAAACTGTCCTTACATGTAGCTGAGGTCTATTATTATGAGTTGAAGGGAGCAAGACAGCAGTGGTTATGAGGTGAAAATATGTATTTATCATGGACAGAGATTTGAGCTTTACAAGGCTTTTGAATGGGATCACAATGTACGTCATTATTTGTGAAACTGAAACCTCATTGCTGGTAGACTCTGACGCTCATATGAGCGAACCCCAGGCATAATTCTTAGCTGCAATTGAAGCATCTTTTGAAAATAAATTAGAGCACTTTTGGGACCCAGCCAAACTGTGCATTATATGGTTCTTATTGCTTACCTTTTGAGAAGGAGAAGCACAGCTTTTAAGCATTCTTGACAGCATTCTCCATTAATACCTCAGGGCGATGGAGTCAACATGCCCTTACCTGAGCTCATGCTTAATAACGAGAAGGAATGATTGCTTCCAACAGCATTAACTAAAGAACAGTGCAATTTAAAGGATATTGAAATAAATCTCTCTTCCCCTTTTATTCCAATGCCAATTTTAAAATTGCCATCCCATGCATCCTATTATCCACTCTCAGAATCATAGCTGAATGAATATCTTTCCATCTCTTCCCTGTCAGGGGTGAAAATATTGCTAGAAATAATAGATTGTCACTGAGTATCAAAACGTATCTATAGAAGAGAGGAAATAGTAAAGTGCTAATATCGTTGGATTGGCAATCCAGAAGATCAGGCTATTTATTTTATTCGCTCATGAGATGTAGGCATCTCTGGTCTAGGATTTATTGGCCATCCCTAATTGCCCAGAGGGAAGTTAAAAGTCATTGCTGTGGGTTAGAAGTCATATGCAGGCCAGCCCAGGTGAGGATGGCAGTTTTCTTCCCTAAGGGAAATTAGGGAACCAGATGGGTTTTTCCAACAATTGACAATGGTTTCACGGTCATCATTAGAATTTTCATGCCAGATTCTTTATTGATTTCAAATTCAACTGTCTGCCATGGCCGGATGTTTTGGCTACCGGGGTTCAAATCACACCTTATCAACTAGTGGAATTTAAATGCAATGAACAAAGTATGGAATTAAAAGCTAACTTCAGTGGTGATAGTTATATACAACGATATGCCAAGTAGTCCAAACCTTCACTACACGATGATTTTCTGCTACTGTTCTCATTATGTTATGGATGTATAGGGCCTGTGGTAATGCACCACTGATCAGAAGACACTCATGTGCTGAACAAGAGGTATATAACAACTAGGAATTTGAGCCTCTTGAGCCTATCCCATCATTAATACAATTATGGCTGATTGCATCTCAGCCTCAACTCCACTTTCCTGCCTGCTCCTCTAAACAATTACAAATCTGTCTCTCCCCTCTTTAAATTTATTCAATGTTGTGGTATCCACCACATTTGGCATTGTGAATTCCATAGATTCATGACTGTTTGTGGAAGTAATTCCTCCTCATCTCTGAGATAGTAGGAACTACCAGTGCTAGAGTCTGAGATAGCAAGGTGTGGAGCTGGACGTGCACAGTTGGCCAGGCAGCATTAGAGGAGCAAGAAAGCTGACGTTTTGGGTCTGGACCCTTCTGGCCTGCTGTGTTCATCCAGCTCCACACCTTGTTATCTCCTCCTTATCTACCAATCTGCCACATCTTATCCTAAAACTATGACCTTTCAGTCTAGAGATAACACAATATGGAGCTGGAGAAGGACAGCAAGCCAGAGGAGCAGGAACGTTGACATTTCTGCTTGGGACCCTTCTTCAGAAATGAACGAGGGGGAAGGGGACTCTGAAATAAATAGAGAGAGGAGGGGTGGGGCTGGGGCGGGTAGGTGGGATGGTGATAGGTGAGTGCAGGTAGGGAGTGGTGGCGATTGGTCAGTGAGGCGCAAGGGGCAAGAGGCAGGAGAGAAGATGAACAGGTTGTGTCAAGTCAAGGAGGGGGGGATGAGAAAGAGGGTTGGACATGGGATGAGGCCAGGGGTGGGGAGATTTTAAAACTGGTGAATTTCCATGCTTAGGCCACCAGACTGTAGGCTCCCGAGGTGAAATATGAGGTGCTGCTCCTCCAGTTTGCGGTGGTGCTCCGCCTTTCATTCTAGATTGCCTCACAAGGAGAAGCATCCTTGCTGTGACTTTGTCAATCCCAATAGGCATTGTATATACATAGTTCTCCTCTAATTCTTCTAAGTTCTACCACATGGTGTACTGCATGTTAGTAACTGCTTTTAGGCTAATGTGATAGACATTATGGTAGAGATTAGGAAGAGGTCCTAAGTGTTAAGTCTCACTCCTTCAAGATCCTAAACTTTTTTGCCCACAAGCCTATATGATATCAGTGACTGGTGACTGGTGCTTAAGGCTACTCTCAATGTTATCCCTTTCAGACATTTACATGGACTGAAAGCTTGTGACCAGCCATGTGCTGCAAGGATCAATCCTGGGTCCATTATTTTTCACCATGTATATAAATGATTTGGATGTGAACATAGGAGGTATGGTTGGTACGTTTGCAGATGACACCAAAATTGGTGGTGTGGTGGACAGTGAACAAGGTTATCTCAGAGTAGAATGGGACCTCGATCAGATGGGCCAATGGACTGAGCAGTGGCAGATGGAGTTTAATTTAGATAAATGGTGAAGTGCTGCATTTTGCTGAGGCAGATCAGGGCAAGACTTACACAGTTAGCATTAGGGTCATGGTGAGTGTTGCTAAACAAAGAGACCTTGGGCTGCAGGTGCAAGGTTCCTTGAAAGTGGAGTTGCAGGTTGTCAAAGTGGTGAGGAAGGTGGAGGTAGCAAGAACTGCTGATGCTGGAGGCAGAGACAACTAAACGTGGAGTTGGAGGAACACAGCAGGCCAGGCAGCATCAGAGAAGCAGGAAAGCTGACGTGTCGGCTCAGGAGTGATGAAGGGTCCCGGCCTGAAACACCGGCGTTCTAGCTCTTCTGATGCTACCTGGACTGCTGTGCTTCTCCAGCTCCACACTGTGTTGTAGTGAAGAATGTGTTTGGCATACTTGCCTTCATTGGTCAGTGGGCTGAGTAGACGAGTTGGGACGACATCCATGTAGGACATTGGTTGGGTCACTTTTAAAGGGCTGCTTTTAATCCTGGTCTCCCTGCTATAGGAAAGATGTTGGTAAACTCGAAAGGGCTCATCAAAGATCGGCAAGGATGTTGCTGGGGTTGGAGGGCTTGAGCTGTAAGCAGAGGCTGAATAGACTGTAGCTATTTTCCCTGGAATATTGGAGGCTGAGGTGTGGCCTCATAGAGGTTTGTAAAATCATGAGGGGCATAGTTAGGTCGAAAAGCCAAAGTCTTTTTCCCAGGGTAGGAGAGTCCAAAACTAAGGGCATAATATTAAGATGAGAGAGGAAAAATTTAAAATGGGCTTGAGGAGCGAGATTTTCACATAGATGGTGGTGTGTGCATAGTGAGCGTCAGATGAAGTGGTGGATGCTGGTACAATTACATTTGAAACGCATTTGGATGGATCTATGAACAGGAAAGGTTTAGAAAGATATGAGCCAAATGCTGGCAAATGGGACTAGATCAGTGTAGGATATTGGGTCAGCATGGATGAGTTGGACCGAAGGGTCTGTTTCTGTGCTATCCACTTCTATGACTCTATAAAAGACAACGGTGACCATGAAACTCTGATGATTTTTTTGTGAAATATCATTTGCTTCACTGATAAGGAAATCTTCCCTCTTTACGCACCCGCTACAACGCGGTTGACATTTAGCTGCCCTCTGAAATTGTACAGCAAGCCCCTTCTCCTTAAGGGCAGTTTTTGATGAGCAACTAACAATGGCCTTGCCAGTGTAGCCCAGTCTGCATGAGAAAATGAAAGCGAAAGGTACAGGAAAGCACCTCTCAGAGTGAGTGCTAGGGCAATGTTGGAGAGGGAAATCACAGAAGAAAGTAAAGGACTAAGCAGTGAAGTTGTATCGCGGGACAATGGAGGGTGAGGTACATGTGCGGGTTGGGGGCTTTATGCAGGTCTCCAAGGACATCAGCTTGTACCAAGGACAGAAGTGATCAGCTCAGGAATATGAGGTAGAAGATTTTGAGGCAGGAATAGACAAGGAAGACATGAAAAGCAGAGGCCAAGGCATTCAGCTGAGAAACCAGTGAACAACATCACTTGCACCAATTAGAGTCTCAATATTCTCTTGATCGGCACAAAGCTACTTAATAGCAGATAAAAGTAATAATTAAGTTCCAATCAATTAATATTACAATTGTCTTAACAAGGGACAACTATATTCACTATTTTGTGCCTTGACTATGAAATCAGTTTTCAAGACACATTTTCCAGTACAGATTTTACTTAATGAAAGTTTATTTGTTTCATAAACTTTCCTGTGTCTTTCTTCTGAATCAGTGATCATCGCTTGATGAAATTGAATAACTTTCCAGGTTACATCTGAAAACAAGTACACATGAATCAGGTTGATATGAAACTGGAATCACCAATAGTCCAAGTAAAAAAGGGAGGTGGAGAGAAAATCGGGAATTGTAGACCGGTAAGCATAACATCGGTAGTGAGGAAAACACTCAGATCCATTCTCAAGGTTTTTGTAACAGAGCATTTACATAGAATATAGAACGTGGAACCGTACAGCACAGTACAGGCCCTTCAGCCCACGATGTTCTGCCAAACTATTATCCTGCTAAGATCAATCTACCCTGCATACCCTACATTTTACTATCCTCCATGTGCCTATCCAACAGTCCTTTAAAGTCTCAAAAGAATCTTACTCCACTACACTGCCAACAGCACATTCCACACACCCACCACTTTCTGCGTTTAGAAAGCAATGGCAGGGTCAGACAGAGTCAGCATGGATTTACAAAGGGGAAATTGTGCTTGACAAATTTGTTGGAATTCTATGAAGATGTAACTATTTGAGTTGGCAGGGGGGAACTAGTCAATGTAGTAGATTTGGACTTTCAGGAAGTGTTTGACCAAGCCCCACTTAAGAGATTAATGTGCAAGATTAAAATGCATGGGACTGGGGGAAGAAAATGAGATGGAGAGGAAACTGGTTGGCAGAGAGGAAACAAAGATTAGTATTTAATGGGTCCTTTTACAAATTGGCAGGCAGTAACCAGTGGGGTACCACAGGAATTGGTGCTGGGAACCCAGCTATTCACAATATATATTAAAGTTTTAGATGCGGGAACAAAATGTAACATCTCTAAGCTTGCAGTTGATAGCAAGTTTGGAGGGAGGGTGAACTGTGACGAGGATGCAGAGATCCTTCAGCATGATCTGGACAGGTTGGGTGAGTGGGTAAATCAGTGGCAGATGCAGTATAATTTGGATAACTGTGAGGTTATTCACTTTGGAAGCAAAAGCAAGAAGGCAGATCACTACCCGAATGGATGAAAATTGGAAAGGGGGAATGTGCAATGGGATCTGGGTGTCCTTGTGCACCAGTCGCTGAAGGTAAGCATGCAGGTACAGCAGGCAGGAAGGAAGAAATTAGTATGTTGGCCTTCGTTGTGACAGGTTTCGAGTACAGGAGCAGGGATGTGTTGTTACAGTTACACAGGGCCTTGGTAAGGCCACAGCTGGAATATCATGCACAGTTTTGGTCTCTTTTCCTGAGGAAGGATGCTCTTGCTCTGGAGGGAGCGCACAAAGGTTTACCAGGCTGACTCTGGGCATGGTGGGTCTGATGTATGAGGAGAGATTGTCTAGGTTGGGATTGCTTTTGATCGAGTTCAGATGAAGGAGGAGTGATGTCATGGAGACTTATAAATTTTTAACAGGACTGGACAAGGTGGATGCAGGGAGGATGTTCCTGATGGTGGGTGTGCCCAGAGCCAGGGACCACAGTCTGAGAATTTGGGGTAGACCATTTAGGACGGAGATGAGGAGACCTTCCTTTACCCAAAGAGTGGTGAGCCTGTGGAGTTCATTACCACTGGCAGTAGTTGATGACAAAACATTGACTGTATTCAAGAAGCGACTAGATTTTTCACTTAGGGTTGAATGGAATCAAAGGTTATTGGGAGAAAGCAGGATTAGACTATTGAGTTAGACGATCAGCCATGATTGTGAAGAATAGCAGAATGGGATGGGCCAAATGGCCTCCTCTGGCTCCTGTCATCACCAAAAGACACTGGCTGAAATATTCCAATCAGCCTTGGAGCCCCTATTTCTGACATCAATCCAACCAAGAGTGACCCACAAAGCTGCACTCGATGATGATTTTTATCCGAGCCTCCAGCAGAGGTTGAGCTTATTCCCTCTGTGCTGGAACTCTCACAGGGAGCAGTGAGCGGAATATCTGCAACAGCCACACTATATTTTGGAAAGAGGTTAGGTGCCCCAAAGTTGTAAGTGGGCAAGGAGATCAGATGGGCGAGGTTGGTGGGTGAGTGCGTAGAGGTAATTGGATAAAAGAACAGAGTGATAGCTGGGTAAATTGGTAGCTGGTGGGACAGTGGATGGAGAGGGAGGTGAAATTAGATCAGGTCCGGAGCGAGCTTGCGGGGTATTCAGCTCAGGTCAGGAAGCGTTTTTTCAATCAGTGGAAGTCAAGTCAGGTCATGGTGAAATTAAAAGGTTCTGTTCTTCAGATCCTCAGCAGTGACACTCAGTTCCTTTCTCATGCAAAAGCCCCATTATTAACAGAGAATGGATTGAGGGCTATGAAAAAGAGAAGACATTTTTGGAGTGGGAACCAGTGGACAGATTGCAAGAATCTCTGCGGCTGTTATTTATTGTTTTCTGTCTGTCTGGAAGTATTTACCTAAATAAGGATTTTAACTGGCATGAAATCCAAGAGAAAAACAGAGTGTGAACATGACAATGTCATTGGGCGTCAAACTGCTAGCCATCATTTGTACACAAACACATCCAGTTCACAATTTACAAAAACCTCCTGAAAACCTAAGCATTCAATTTGGCAGATTTTCATCACCTAAAAGAAAAAGAAAGCAACCTCAGACAGTGATCCATTGAAGAAGATACAAAGGCTCATCACCAAAAGGGCATGTCATCTCACCCTCTGGGACAGCATGTCAGGTTTCTGCTTATTCATCAGCTTGATGTTAACTTTCCTTCAGGTAAAGAATAAAATTATGCCTCAATTACAGGGTGTTGTTTATGCCTGGGAGTCACATACAGTACCAAAGCAGTGACCTATCCACCCAGCATCTGAGAAAAAGAATTTGTCCACTTAATATCTGTTACTACTTGTGCTAACGAAACTGATGTTGATAGCAACAGCAATTTCAAAAAGATCACTCATCATCATAATCAGGAACCTTCTTATCCAAGATGTGGCACGTTCTGTGTTACTGTTTCCTGAAGCAGAAGGTTGCTTGCATTAACACAAATAATCCACTACAGTTCAACTCAGCAACTTGGACACTGAATGCTCCCACTGGGGGATTTGTCCTACTTTGAATGTAACTGTCTTATATTCCTCGATTCAAGGCAGGCAATTTACCAGGAATGATTGAAAGACAGATTCTAATCAAAACAATTTGGGTGAGATTTTAAGAAGCATGGTTAGTGAGTTTGTGGATGACACCAAAATTGTTGGTATGGTGGACAGTGAAAAAGGTAATCTAAGATTACAAAGGTGCCTTGATCAATTGGGCCAAGAACGGAAGGTGGCTGATTGATTTCTGTTTGAATAAATGCAAAGTATTGCATTTTCTTCAGGTGAACAAGAGCAATACTGAAGCAGTTAATGGTAGTGTCCGAGGGAGGGCTGACAAACAGAGATCTAGGGGTTCAGATACATAGTTCTTTGAAAGTTGCAACACAGTTAGACAGGTGGTGAAGAAGGCATTTGGCACACTTGATTTCATTGCTCAGATCATTGAGTATAGGAGTTGGGATGTCGTTTTTTAATATAGGATCCCTGCAGAGTGGAAACAGGCCCTTTGTCCCAACAAGTCCACACTGAACCTCGCAGCATTCCACCCAGACCCATCCGCTATAACCCCACTAATCTACACCTCTCTGAACACTACGGGCAATTTAGCATAACCAATCCGCTCAGACTGCACATCTTTGGACTGTGGGAGGAAACCGGAGCACCCGGAGGAAACACACACAGACATGGGGAGAATGTGCAAACTCCACATAGACAGTCACGCGTGCGTGGAATTGAATCCAGGTCCCTGTCGCTGTGCCACCATGCCGCACAATGTTGCGTGTTTATAGGACATTGCTGAAGTCATTTTTGAATTATTGTGTACAGTTCTGGTCACTCTGTTATAGGAAGGATATTATTAAATTGGAGAGGGTGCAGAAAAGATTTACCAAGATATTACTAGGACTGGAGTGCTTGAGTTATAAGGAGAGGTTGGATAGGCTGGGACTTTTTTTCCACTGGAGCATAGGAGGCTGAGGAGTGACCTGATAAAGGTTTATAAAATCATGAGGGGCAGGATGAGGTGAATAGCCAATGCTTTTTCCCAGGAAAATCCAAAACTTGAAGGCATGTTTTAAAGGCAAAAGGAGAAAGATTTAAAAGGGACCTGAGAGGAAACTTTTTCACACAGAGGTTGGTTCATATGTGGAATGAATTCCTAGAGGAAGTGTTAAATGCAGGTACAGTGACATCATTTAAAAGGCATTTGGACAGGAAAGGTTTCGAGGGATATAGGCCAAACACAGGCAAAAGGGACAAGTTTAGTTTGGGAAACTTGGTCAGCATGGATGAGTGGGACCAAAGGATCTGTTTCTGTGCTGTGTGACTCTATCACTTGATAATAACTGGTTCCGGGATGTCACCTATGAAGTTTGTAGAACTTGAACACACGTCTCCTGGTTCAGATTTAGGAACAGTACTATTGTGCCACAAAACTCCTTTTCACATCAATTTGGGATTTGGATTATTAGTCCCTTGACATTACTGTAATGCTACCCTCTCACCCATAATGATTTCTATTCTGTAAGCTTTACACTATCTCAGGCATGCGCGATATTTGCATAAACTAAACAGGAAACTTACATAGGATTTGCATAGTTCTTTAATCTAGCACTGAGTCTGTTTGTTTGGGTGGACATGAAAAGCTGTTTGGAGGAGGAGATTTTCTTCCCTGTTTCTATGATGACAGCCCTCCCCCAAACAGAAGCATCAAAATTGACCCACTATTTAACTATCTTATGAATGTTTTATTGTCTTTCTGTGCTCAAAATGGGAATTGTTTGCCTTCCAGGCAAAAGTCACTGTATCTCAAAGTGGTTTATTATAGGTAAACTTTGCAACACTTCTATGCTAAGATATGTAAACACAAGATAGTTTTTTGTACTGGGAAAATATGAATTCTAATTTTATGACAACTGTACTCTTCTGTTTGTTGACATATGTACAGTCATGAGCTAACGTCAAGCACCAAACCCACAAGGCTCTTCCCTATTCTGTAGAACTTGTACGGCACATATGCCTTGGCCATTGTTTCTGGCAGGTTGCGTTATCTTGGCAGACCTGCTATTGGCTCAGCATGCAATTGTCTGACATTGAAGATGTGGCAAGCTGCATAAAACTTTAAAGCTTCAAACAAAAAAAAATCTGATTTGAAAACAATGGGAGCAGTGAAAAAAATTGAAATACAATTTTTTGGACAATTCTATGTAGAGTATTCCTTAAGCCAAGCTCATGCATAGCGTCAAACAGATGAATCTATTCAAAATTATCAAAGAGTTTCTTAGTATCTAGGAGAAGTGGTAGGGAGCTCCCTACACTCAGTGCAAACAATTAAATGATCATATAGTCTGCTAACACCTTTCTTTAGTGAGCAGAGTTTTTGGTTAAATTTGAGGTAGATATATTCAGTGTCCTAATTCTATTGGACATTGAGAAAGAGCTTTTCAGATCATGTATGAGGTCATTTGCACCCAGGCATTTCCAGTGAAACACAGTAATTCCTATGAACATTCCAAATTGTGGAAATAGAGAAATAAAAGGAAAATAAATTTATTCTGGGTTTACTTTTCTAACTTCCTCTTACTATCACAATCTGCTAAACTCTACCTTAAATAAAATCAATTCATTGAAAGCTCTATTGCTCACACTATCCCTTAGAAAATCTCACTTGTCTTTCAGCTCTAACCCTTACTGATCGCTACTGGATTCATCCATTCCCAAATAGCTTGATTTCAAAATCCTCAACTTTCTTTGCAAACCTCTCAATCTTCACTCTGCACCTTCCGCTGTTCAGTCATCGGCAATTGCATTTTGACTAACTTGTCCCATTGGGAACACCCAGCATGGGTTCATGAAGGGTAAATCATGTTTAACTAATTTGGTGGAATTCTTTGAGGACATTACTTGCATGGTGGGCAACGGGGAACCTGTGGATGTGGTGTATCTGAATTTCCAGAAGACATTTGACAAGGTGCTACACCACAGGCTGCTACAGAAGATAAAGTTGCACAGTATTACAGGTAATGTACTGGCATGGATTGAGGATTGGTTGACCAGTTGAAAGCAAAGAGTAGGGATAAATGAGTATTTTTCTGGTTGGCGGTCAGTGGCTAGTGGTGTGCCTCAAGGATCAGTGTTGGGACCTCAGTTGTTTACAATTACCATGGATGATTTAGAGTTGGGGACTAAGTGTGGTATGTCAAAATTTGCAGATGACACTAAGGTGAGTAGTGGTAGAGCAAAATGTGCAGAAGACACTGAAAAGTGAAACTAGAGCTAGAGGGCATCGCCTCAAAATAAAGGGAAGGAGATGTAGGACTGAGGTAAGGAGGAACTTCTTCACCCAAAGGATTATGAATCTGGAATTCCCTGCCCAGTGAAGCAGTTGAAGCTACCTCACTGAATGTTTTTAAGGCAAGGCTGGATAAATTTTTGACCAGTAAAGGAAGTAAAGGTTATGGTGAGTGGGCGGGTAAGTGGAGCTGAGTCTCAAAAAGATCAGCCGTGATCTTATTAAATGGTGGGGCAGGCTTGAAGGGCCAGCTGGCCTACTCCTGTTCCTCGTTCTTATGTTCTTGCTGCCTTCCTATTAGTAACAGAGCTGTCAACAATTGTGTTATTCTTTCTGTATGCAGCTTCCTTGCTACTGTTTTCTCCACCTTCAAAAATCTCTTGAACTAAGCCTTGTTTTAACTGCTCTTAAAATTTGCATATAACGTGTGCCTCAAGAATAGGTAAAAATTACCATCAGGGGAGGAAATAAAACTTTCATTCCATCCATCCAGGCAACTTTGGTATGTTACCTGACATAACCAATTGCCAAAAATTTACATTGCTACGTAGAACCTAGGAACAGTAATCGGCCATTCGGCCCCTCAAGCCTGCTCCACCGTTCACTATGATCACAGCTGATCTTCTATATTTATGCCATATTCCACCTTTGCTGACTTTAAATGCAAAAAACAACTCTCTCTCTTTCTTGAGTATATTCAGTGACTCAGAAAAAAACCAATTTATTCCCACTGCCTGGTTTCTGTCTGTCAGAAACAAGGTGCTTGCCTACCCTTGTATTTGCAGAGAAGCTGCATTGTTGCCTTCTCCAGATTGAAGGGGTTGGGGGGAAGTATGTGAATCAAGATACGGAAACAGGATGGGAGGAAGAGAGTAAAGAGTCAAACATGTCCAATTCCGTGAAGCTCTCATTCATTGGCTGTTTGTCAGAATAACTGATGTGAACAAGAGCGAACACCTAAGAAGATTGCAAGAGATCTGACAAGACAGATTCAGACTCTCCTGGCAGTGAAGACTAACAAGTAAAGGTGCACAGGAAGAATGCCAGATAAAAGCAAGGCAGATCTAACAAAGAAGGAATTGTTCAGCTCACGAAAAATAATTGTTAAGATGAACAATGCCATCATTAACATCTCCCATCATAGGGAAGGTGATGGCTTACTGGTATTATCGCTCAACAGGGTCATAAAGTCATGGAGATACACAGTGCAGAAGCAGACCCTTAAGTCCAACCTGGCCACACCAATCAGATAACATATTTAAATCTAGTTCCATTTGCCAACATCTGGCCCATATCTCTCTAAATCCTTCCTATTCAAAAACCTATTTAAATGTTGTAATCCTACCAGTTTCCATCACTTCTTCTGGCAGCTCATCCCATACATGCATCTCCCTCTGCATGAAAAAGTTGCCACTTCTGTCCCTTTTATACCATTCCCCTTTCACCTTAAAACTGTACCCTCTCATTTTAGGATCCCCTACCTTGGAGGAAACGACCTTGTCTATTCACCCTATCCAGGTCTGTCATGATTTTATAAACCTCCAAAAGGTCACCCCTCAGCCTCCGACGCTCCAGTGAAGATAGCCCCAGCCTATTCAGCCTCTCCCTAGAGCTCAAACCCTCCGAACCTGGCAACATCCTCATAAATCTTTTCTGAACCCTTTCAAGTTTAACAACAGCCTTCCTCTTGGAGGGAGACTAGAATTGCATGCAATACTCCAAAAGTGGCTGAACTAATGTCCTGCACAGCTGCACCACGATGAGTAATCCAGCAACGTAGGTTACTTTCTGGTGACCTGAGTTCGAATTCTGGCATCGCAGATGGTGGGATTTGCATTCAATGAAAATCTGGAATTACAAGTCTCGTAACGACCGTGATTGTTGATTGTCGGAAAAACCCATCTGGTTCACTGATGCCCTTTAGGGAAGGAAACTGCGATCCTTACCTTGTCAGGCACACAGCAATGTGGTTAACTCTTAACCTGCCCTCTGAGCCAACAACAGCCCTCTGAGCCAGCAACACCCACATTCCATGATCGAATTCTTAAATATCATCCATGGTCATTATTGTCCTCTGTTTTTGGCAGCTGCCTGAGATCTTTAGCAGGCAAGGCATGGCTCATATTAATGCTTTCCTAATGGTCTACTCCACATTAACCTCAAAGAGAAAAATAATTGTTCACCACCTGCTTCGCTACTGCAGTAATAATGTTCATAAATTCAAAAAAAGCTTCCCTTTCCATCTTAATAAACCTCAGCTGGCTCAGGGAGCATGTTATTTTCTCTTTATGTATACAATGACCAATTTTAAGTTAATCTCTGATTTAAATGGCCAGTAAATATTGAGAGATCGGGAGGGGAGTCTTTCCCAAACCCAATATCTCCTTTGGTTTCTCACCACTACTCCACACCCTGTCAGCCTCTCCGCCAACGCTGAACCTGAGCTGTTAGTGTCAGGCTGGCACCATACTGTTGGACCTGAGAGAGCCACTCAGTGAAGACCGCATCTGAGCTCTCACCCCACCTTCAGCCTGTGGACATGTGGAAACTGAAAGCAAAAAATGCTGGAAATCACAGCATTGGTGGTGTGGGAGCATAACCTCTCACCCCTGCATCCGCCCACCACATCGAATGGGGGCAAAGACATGGGAGGCAGGCAGGATTCAGGCAGTAGCAGACTTTATTCACACAATAACCAGTTAATGAATGGAGACAACCAAAAGTTCTCCACCCGAATCTGGCTTCGACATGAGAACCCAACCATTCTCTTAATCTACAGCTCAGGTCAGAGATCAATGACACACTGGATTTTTACAGTGAAATACAATATTTTTACATACTTTGTATTACAGTAATCACCCACAGCATGGTCACTATGTCCTTCCCTCTTATGTCAATGCTGTGAAATGCCTAATCAATGATGGGCATTCCTCTGGGCAGCCCCAGGTTACTATAGCCACATGGTGTTTCACAGATATTGTCATCTCCAGGCTTTGGGATCTTTCTATACATCTTATTAATTTGCATTCCAAAGTTACTCCTTCGGGCCTGTCCCAGACTTGGTTATCTCTAAGGACTGCTTGAATTTTATTCTTCATTGTATTCCATGCGCTATCTCCATCAAATTCTGTTATTCCTTTTATATTTTCCTCTGTTCCAATTACATATGTATAAAATACAGAAGATAGTTGGTTTTAACCAACTGCTACATGATTCATAGTATTAATCTCCGATCATAAAATTAGTTGCACTTTTTAACAAATACATTGGGATCAATCTATTTCATTCAGGACATGCCAGGCATCTTTTTGGAAGTAAGGAAATCATTTCATGAGACTAATTAACGTTCACATCCAAGTTTAAATGTTTTTCCCTGACCGTTTTTGTTATACTTTCGTTATACATGTATCGATAACTATGTTGAAAGCTATCTCTGTGATTATCTGAAGAATCTTAAACTAAAACAATTATTGATATTGTGAATAATTCCAAAGAGACAAGTGATTAGTACAAAATAGCTTTCACTGTCATTTTCATAGCTGTTTAATGAGTTAAGCTGATTGGTTCATGCACTGAGATTTACACTTCTGGTTCTAACTGGTGCTATTCACCTAATGGGGCAACATCCCTTCAGAAATTAGGCTGGAATCAATCACCTGTTGTATTATAATGAACTTGCATCTATTATTAGGCATCGTCTTATCAAACTGTCTCAGAGGGTTGCTTGTAGGGCCTCCCATTCACCTTGGAGTAGCACTGTTCAATGATATCATTATGTTTCACTTAAATGCTGCAGTGGGATGTTTTAATTCTATTCATCCCTTGTTGGCCATTTTGTACCTTTCAAACCTGGGCAACCTTTCCAGATAGAGAGAGAGCACATTAATGTTTCCATGTCTAGGCAACTTCTCATATGCTCCTAACATGTGAAAACTGTTCCATTCTGTCCAACATGATGAGGATTTGCCCAGGTCAACACACCACAATCCCTAAGGCAAGGAAACAGGTATCCCTTTCAATGGTTAATCCCCTAATGACTGCAGGTTTTTCTCCTTCAGCACAGCTAGTGTGTAAACATGTCCTCTAGCAAGGCTTTGCCCAGTTGGAGTTTCTCGTGGTGCCCACTCCAAATCCACAGCCCAATTTTTCACACTCTGGGATGTAGATTTTCCATATTGGTGCATGACAAAATGGCAATTTGATCTTCTTGTGGGTTCTCTCAATTGTCACAATCCCACAAAACACACTGTTATCACCTCTACCCTCCCTTCACTACCATCAATTGATTTTTTTAAAAAAATTATTCAAGGGTGAAGGCATCATTGGCTGGGCAGCATTCATTGTGGATCTTTAATTGCCCAGAGAGAAGTTAAGTGTCAACAATGCTTAACTACATGGATCTGGAGTCACATGTAGGCCAGACCGAGAAAGGATGGCAGTTTTCTTCCTTAATGGACATTAGCAAGCAACATGGTTTATTCCAACAATCAACAATGGCATTACGGTCATCGTTAGTCTCTTAATTCCAGATTTTTATTGAATTCAAATTCCACACCCTGTCACGTCAGGATTTAAAATCAGGTTCCTCAAACATTACATGGGTCTTTGGTTTAATTGACTAGCAGTAATACCTCTAAGTAATTGCTACCCCAGCAATCATACAATTATGTAGTACAGAACAAGCCCTTTGGCCGATTTAGTCCATGCTGCCAGAGATACACTACTACATACATAAGTCCCACATTTCCCGACTAGGCCTTGAATGTTATAACACTTCACCTGCTCATCCAAGTACTTGATAAAGATTTGTGAGGTTTCCTGCCTCAGCCACCCTCCCGGGCAGTGCATTCCAGATTCCCACCAGGAACTGGGTGAAAAGGGATTTCCTCAATTCCTCTCGAAACTCCTGCCTTTCACTTTAAAATTATGTTCCCTTTTATTGACCCATTGATTAATGGGAATAGCTGTTTTCTGTTCACCCTCATAACCCTACATACCTCTATCTGGTCTCTTGTCAACTTTTTCTGCTTGAAAGGAAATAACTCAAGCTTTTTCAGCCTCTGTTCAGCTGAAATGCTCCAGCTCAGGTGACATCTTGTGGAATCTCCTTTGCATCTACTCTAGTGTAATCATATCCTTCCTATCGGATGGTGATCAGAACTTCACATGTACTCCAGTGTGGTCTAACCAATGTCCTGTAAGCTCCAACATCACCTGCACTTATACTCTGTGCCACAACTGATAAAACCAAGTAGTCCATGTGCCTTATTAACCTGTCCGACCACCTTCAGGGATCTGTGCACAAGCACCCCAAGATACTTCTGTTCCACAGAGCCTCCTAGTGTCCTTCCAATCACTGAGTACTCCCTGATCTTGTTCCATTATCCAAAGCACATCAGGGTGAAATTCCAACTGTCACCTGTCTGCCCAACTAACCAATCCATTTATACTCTCCTGTAATCTAACACTGTGCCTTCCTGCTGACCAGGCCGACATTTGTGTCATCTGCAAAGTTATTTTTCAGTCCCTCACATTCTCATCGACATCATTTATGAATATCAAAACCACAAGAAATCCAGCAATAATCACTGTGATATGCCACTGTCCACCAGGTTCCAGTCACACAAACAGCATTCTACCACCACCTTCTGGTTCTGTCACTAAACTAATCAGATTTGATAAGTTACCCTGGATCCCATAAGCTTTTAAATTCTTTTTCAGTTTCCCACGTGGAACCTTGTCAAAAGCCTTGCCAAAATCCATATAAACTGCATCATCCGCCCTAGCCTCATCCAAATACTTGGTCATCACCTCAAAAAAATGTCTACTGGATTTATCTGACATGACGTAATGTCTGGCAACTCAAATTTGGTATCAGTTTTTTTTCTACCTCCTATCTACAGAAGCGAAAGATAATGAAGAGATAAATTTTGACATGAGTAAAGTTGGGTCAAGAAAAAGTCAAAATAATTTTGAGATAACAAGGTGTAGAGCTGGATGAACACAACAGGCCAAGCAGCATCAGAGGAGCAGGAAACCTGACGTTTCAAACCTAGACCCTTGTCCATTCTTCAATTTCTGATAAAGGGCCTAGGGCTGAAATGTCAGCCTTCCTGTTCCTCTGCTTGGCCTGCTGTGTTCATCCAGCTCTACTCTTTGTTATCTTAGATTCTCTAGCATCAGCAGTCCCTACCATCTCTGTCAAAATAATTGTGATTTTTCATTTTTTTTCTCAGCAGTGGTCAAATCACCTGCGGGGAAAAAAAAACATCAGGACATGCTTCAAAAACAGCAAAATATGGTGTAGAAGCAGAAATAGACTTTTCAGCCCATGAGTCTGCTCTGCCATTCCATGACAATACTATAAATCTAAAGCAAAAACAGAAAATTGCTGGAAAAGCTCAGCAGGTCTGGCAGCATTTAGCATTTTCAGTCAAGTGACCCACCATCAGAGCTCCTCAGAGCTAACTTAACAAGTTTTATTACTTAGACAGGAAACTCGTCGAAGCGGTAATGTTACATCAATAGATAGCAAACATTAATTCACTTAAACCATCAATCCTATCTTCCTTGTTATCTTAGTTCCTAAAAGCTTACCACAATATGTATCGGAGGCTTGTGTCTCTTGGCCAGATCAATAATATTCACCCCATTGTAATAGAGATTCTCAATGCAGCCGTGAAAGTTCTTCCTGAGGAATGTCACAGATTTGCCTGGAATTGGAATCCCTCCAAAACTCAGCTGTAAATAAAGGAGAAGGTGCACACGGTTATACTGATTAGGGCATTTGCTGACACCGCGGAAAATTACAACAACCTCATCAACAATTTAAAAAATCTCTGTTGATTTCTTGGTATGTCAGCAGTGGCAATTATGGTGATTGGCATTGCTGGTATTCATCATCCTCCAAGAGTCTGACAGTGCCAAAGTTATCTTTGAGGAGGTTGGCAGTCAAAACACTTGCTCAGGCATGGTATTTGGATTCAATTTACGTGCCTTATACATTGAATTATGCTGCAAGGTAAATAGTCAATAGATCTGAAATGAAACCTAAAAATGTTGGAGGAGTGTATAATAAGGAAAAGTTGGTTAACACTTTCAGGGTGGAATCGATAGTAGGTTCTGTTAAATGTTGACTGCACTTACCTAAAAGCTTTGAATCTCAAACTTATTTATAAAATTCCCCCCCTTTAAATTCCAAGAGGAACTCGAACAACAGTAGGAGCAGAGGTGCACCATTTGGCCATCAAACCTGCTCCATGATTTACAAATATTCTGGTTCATCTTCTACCTCAAAACTCACCTTGTTGTACTATAATTCCATCCCTAACATCATTTAAGAGGGAAAAATCCTATTGACCTCTGTCTTAAATATACTCAATGAATATGCATGCACAGTTCTCTGGGGTCAAGGCGAATGAAGAAATCTCTCCACATTTCAGTCCCAGATGGCCAGGTAGTGACCCCTGACATTGATAAACGGCCACGAAAACATTTACTTCAGCACTGTTCCTCTAAGCCCCTGAATAAGTTGACATGTCTCTACTAGATTAGCTGTCACTCAGATAAACTCCAGGGTAAAGGAAAACAAAAATAAAGGTGATGAAAGTAGTTTGCAGTTTTTCCGACACGGACACCAAAAAGTGAAAAGCTGACTATGCACTGAAAAGCATTAAGAAGGGAAACTGAAGTTAAGAACATAAGAACATATGAACTAGGATCAGGAGTAGGCCATTCGGCCCTTCGAGCCCTCTTCACTATTCAATAAGGTCATGGCTGATCTTTTTGTGGACTCAGATTTACTTACCTGCATTCTCACCGTATCCCTTAATTTCCTTATTGTTCAAAAAAAATCTACCTTAGCTTTAAAAAGATTTACTGAAGTAGTGTCAATTACTTCACTGGGCAAGGAATTTCATAGATTAACAACCCTCTGAGTGAAGAAGTTCCAAATCAATTCAGTCCTAAATCTGCTCCCTCTCATCTTGAGGCTATGCCCTCTGTTCCTAGCTTCACCTGCCAGTGGGAACATCCTCAATACTTCTATCTTATCTATTCCCTTCATAATTTCATATGTTTCTATGATATTCCCCTCAATCTTCTGAATTCCAATGAATATAATCCCAATGTACTCAGTCTCTCCTCATAAGCCAAACCAACTCATGAACCTCCTCTGCACTCCCTCCAGTGCCAGTACATCCTTCCTCAAGTAAGGAGCCCAAAACTGCACTCAGTACTCCAGCTGCGGCCTCACAACCACCTTGTACAGCTGCAACATAACCTGTCTGTTTTTAAACTCAATCCCTTTAGCAATGAAGGACAAAATTCAATTTGCCTTCCTAATTACTTGATGTACCTGCAGACTAACCTTCTGTGATTCAAAGACAAAGACACCCAGGTCCCTCTGCATAGCAGCATGCTGCAACTTTTTTAACCATTCAAGTAGTAATCCCTTTTACTATTACTCCTACCAAAATGTATGACTTCACATTTATTTGTATATATTTATTATGACTTCACATCAATGTATCTATTTTCCTCTGCAAAGTTTCACAGTCCTCTGCACACTTTGCTCTGCCACTCATCTTAGTGTCATCTGCAAACTTTGACACCCTACACATGGTCCCCAACTCCAAATCATCTATATAAATTGTAAATAAGTTGCCAATAACACATTTTACAGAAAGGTGTTCATCTCAAATTGTGTGATGCATCATTTATTTTAAATTGGTTTAAATTACACTAAACTGGTCAAAATAAATTCCATGATAATAAAATGTGAGGCTGGATGAACACAGCAGGCCAAGCAGCATCTCAGGAGCACAAAAGCTGACGTTTCGGGCCTAGACCCTTCATCAGAGAGGGGGATGGGGTGAGGGTTCTGGAATAAATAGGGAGAGAGGGGGAGGCGGACCGAAGATGGAGAGAAAAGAAGATAGGTGGAGAGGAGAGTATAGGTGGGGAGGTAGCGAGGGGATAAGTCAGTCCAGGGAAGACGGACAGGTCAAGGAGGTGGGATGAGGTTAGTAGGTAGATGGGGGTGCGGCTTGGGGTGGGAGGAAGGGATGGGTGAGAGGAAGAACAGGTTAGGGAGGCAGAGACAGGTTGGACTGGTTTTGGGATGCAGTGGGTGGAGGGGAAGAGCTGGGCTGGTTGTGTGGTGCAGTGGGGGGAGGGGACGAGCTGGGCTGGTTTAGGGATGCGGTGGGGGAAGGGGAGATTTTGAAAAAGGTGAAGTCCACATTGATACCATATGGCTGCAGGGTTCCCAAGCGGAATATGAGTTGCTGTTCCTGCAACCTTCGGGTGGCATCGTTGTGGCACTGCAGGAGGCCCATGATGGGCATGTCATCTAAAGAATGGGAGGGGGAGTGGAAATGGTTTGCAACTGGGAGGTGCAGTTGTTTATTGCGAACCAAGCGGAGGTGCTCTGCAAAGCGGTCCCCAAGCCTCCGCTTGGTTTCCCCAATGTAGAGGAAGCCGCACCGGGTACAGTGGATGCAGTATACCACATTGGCAGATGTGCAGGTGAACCTCTGCTTAATGTGGAATGTCATCTTGGGGCCTGGGATAGGGGTGAGGGAGGAGGTGTGGGGGCAAGTGTAGCATTTCCTGCGGTTGCAGGGGAAGGTGCCGGGTGTGGTGGGGTTGGAGGGCAGTGTGGAGCAAACAAGGGAGTCACGGAGAGAGTGGTCTCTCCGGAAAGCAGACAGGGGTGGGGATGGAAAAATGTCTTGGGTGGTCCATTGTTGTTTGTACTTTATGAGAATGTTTAATTTTCTTTTGGAGGTGAGCATTAACTAGGGGTTCTCTTTGTTTTCTTACATGGGGGTACAGACTGAAATTGTGCTTGTTATGGTTTCAGAGATACATATTTATGTATCTGTATTTAAAAGCTGTCACAGTGTGCATAGAATACAATCTGATTCCATCCTTTCCTGCCTTCTTTATGAACTGGAACAACAATTACCACATCACCATAGTTCCCTACATGATCATTGACAGCATCAAAGCTTTTGCAATAAAAAATAAACTTGTTGAGAACAGCCATGACTCTAATGTGAGAATGTTCCTTTGTTAAAATAAGACTGAAGCATCATTTTACAAGTTGGTTCAGAGAATTTGCTGAGCTTGTCAGTGAGAGGGGAGTGCAATTAGTCGCAGGTCAGTTTTCAGCTATTAATCATATTTTCCTCTGTAATTCTTAGCTCTAATTTTACATTTAACTGGCTTAAATCTTCAACAACTCTTGCATTGCATCATTAAGACAAAGACAAAATGAAGACAAACAACCATCAGGCTTTAAATACTGAGTTTTTTTTGAAGAATAAATTATACATGACAGAAGGAGGCCGTTCGACCCATTGTGCCTGTACTGGAACTATCCAATGACAGTCCCACTACTTTACTTCCTCTCTTCAAGTGCTTATCATTTCCTTTTAAAGTTACTATTAAATCTGCTTCCACCATTTTTCCAAGCATTCCAGATCAAAACTCCATTTTGCACAAAATCCTCTCTCTTTGTTCCCCTGTCCCCTCACACGTTCCCCGACCAATCCCCACAACCATGTAGACATTCAGCCAATTCTGAGCTGTTTCAGACTCTCCTGTTTTCAAAACCAATTTCTCCTTATTTAAACTGTCAGAACACCTCATCATCCAGCAGGGTTTTACAACTATCCCAAGCCATGATTTTGACTTTGGGAACTTGCACTTTTTTGATACACTTAATTTCTAATGTGTGAACTCTGGATAATTTGGTAGCGCATTAATGACCGAATCATAATGTTCCCAGTTCAAGCCCCATTCGAGGCTTCACACAAAATGCCAGACTGACACTTGAGTGCATTACTGTAGGAGCGCTGTGTCAGGTTTTCATGGCAAGATGTTAAATTAAAGCCCAGCTGTCTGTACGGATGAATATAAAATCCATCATGGCACTAGAAGAGCGTTGGGTTGTCCCAGGGGTCCCAGCTAATACTTCTCCCTCAACAAACAGGTCATCTGACCATTATCATGTTGCCCATGGTATTTCACAGGTGCAGTTATCGTTCTGTTGTGATCCCTTGAAGGGCCGGCCCTGGCACAGGTGGCCAAATGGCCATTACTGTGGTAATGAGTCTCGGAAGAGGTTCAACATCACTAAGGAGAGGTTGCTGGAATCTGAAGCCTTTTTAAGGGAACTGTTTCCTCAGCATTCAAGGACTATTTGCACAAGGGTATCCCGAAACAAAAAGGCTGCTGTCCTCAGTGGAATCAGCAGCCAACATTTCGGAGATTATGGCCTGTAGTATGGTAATGTTTGTTGTGGATGTCTTGCCGCATGCTAACAAAGACCATTGCTCCTGTAAAACGTACAGTTTTTATAATACAGAATGTATTGCCCAGCTGTTCAATCTTTCACACCCTGATTTCTGTTCCAGAAAAGAACCAACTGAGATGGTAGGTCCTCCTCACTGAAAAACCCCATGGATTACATTGTCTACCTCCCCTTATTGCTACACAGGTCTTTCACCCCTTGTCCTACCTCTTCCCAACCCTGCTCTCCACATTCCCGCAGTATCGGCACTTTTTTCAGCACCAAAGTGGGGTCACAAATTTTAAAAAAAGGATTGGGAAGCATTGATTTACATGCTTAGACTTTGAGGTCCATCATGTAATCTCTTACAGCAATCAAAGAGAGGCAATAGCTTATTGGCGTTGTCGCTCAGCTGTTAATACAGAGACCCAGATAATTTTCTAAAGAAACTCAAACAGAAGTTGCTGAAAAAGGTCAGCAGGTTTGGTAGCATCTGTGAAGAAAAAAATCGGAATTAATGTTTCGGATCCAGTGACCCTTCCTCAGAATGGTCTCAGACCTGCTGAACTTTTCCAGCAACTTCTGCCTTTGTTCCTGATTTACAGTATCCGCAGTTCTTTTGGTTCATAATGTTCTGGGGACCTGGGTTTAAATCCTACATTGTGGCTTTTGAATTCATTAAATATCTGGAATTAAGAGTCTAATGATGACCGTGAACCCATTGTCAATTGTTGGAAAACCCAACTAGCTCACTAATATCCTTCAAGGAATGAAACTGCCTTCCTTACCCAGGCAGGCCTATATGTGACTCCAGACACCCAATAATGTGGTTGGCTCTGGGCAGTTAGGGATGGACAATAAAAGCTGGCCTAGCCGGCAATGCCCACATCTTGTGGATGAATAAAAGAAATTCTGACAGTGCTTACGATGTACAAATTGAGCATAAACCCTTAGACTCTATAGTGACAAACAAAACTTGATACTTAGCCACCTCAGAAGACAATTAGACAAAGCCTTGCTGAAAGAGAAATGTCTTAACTTGTCTCTGAAAAGGGGAGTGAGATATTGAGGAGATAAATTTAGGGAGGGAAGGTGAGAGTATATTAGGCAGCAGCCATTTGGATGAGCTCAAAATGATGCAAAATGCAAGGTCAGAAGTTGGTTGGCATAATGCTGGAATGGTCAAGCCAAAAAATAGAGGAACATTAGTGAGGCACATGGCTAGAAACTGCAGCAATATAAAACATTGTGAAGTTTCTCACTGAACACCCAGGTTAATTGAGTCTAACACTGCTGCATTAGTCTGACATTGTGATCTTTCTGACATGTCACTGGGTCAAAATCCTGAAATTTCCTCCCTAATAGCATTGTGGGTCAACCACAGCAGGTGGACTCCAACAGTTCAAGAAGGCAGCTCACCACCATCTTTTCAAGGGCAACTTAGGGGCAGGCAACAAATGCTGGCCGAGCCAGTGACACCCACGTTCCACAAATGAATTAAAAAAATGTCCCAAACAATTGACAATACAATTATATGAAATTGAGAAAGGAGTAGGAGTCATTCACTCCCTCGAGCTGGGACCAGTATTCAATACGATCATGGCTGATCTGATTATGGCTTCTTTCCTGCCTCCCTCCTGAATGCCTTGACGTCTTTTGCCAATCAAAAATCTGCCTAACTTGGCCTGAAGTATCTTCATTGATCTATTACCCATTGTTCTAGACTCTGTCATGAGGGGATCAACCCACTTTGCCTTTTCAGAATCTAATATGTTTCAATAAAGTCTCTTCTCATTCCTCTAAATCCCAATGAGTATAGGTCCAATCCAATTAACCTAGCTTCAGAAGAAAACATTTTTTGTCCCAGGAATCAACAAACTGACCTGTTTCTGAATTGATACCTCTATAAGAACAACTCTTCATTAGTAAGGAGACGGAAACTGTGCACTATTCTTCAGATGTGGTCTCTATAATGCCCTGTATAAATGTAGCAAGTCTTCCTTACTTGAACACTCCGCCCCTTATCTATAAAGTTCAGTGCTCTATTTGTTTTCCTTATTACATGCTTCACCTGCATACTGGCATTTTGCAAGTCAGTCTAAGTCCCGCGATGCGTCTGCACTGAAGGAGTCTGCAGACTCACTCTGTTTATATATCTAATCTCCCTGCCAAAGTGGACACCTTCACATTTTCCCACAATATATTCAATCTACCAAATTCCCATTCCATCCACTTCATCAAAAACACTGCAGGCTCTTTGCAAAGTTTACTTATTGCACAACCATATTTCATTGCTTCTGTTCATTCTCAGTTTTAATTAGGTGTTAATTGAACATATTTTTATTTTGAGGTGGCAGTAACTGTTTTTCCTATGTCAACCTTCTGAATATCTGCCTGTGGAAAGCTTTTTATTTCTCGAATCTTGTACATGTCATGAAGTTTGCTGATTTTGCAAAGTGTATGTTCAGTAACCATGGCTTCAGTCATTTCATCTCTGGATATCATAAAATGCAGGCAGCTTGACATTTCAAAGCACAAGATCCAATGCTTTTTCAATTCTCTTCAGACTTCGCTCCAGAACACAACTGAGAAAATACACTTAACTTTACTTATCAGCACCACGAGCATGGTGCTAAACATTAATTCTGTAGAGACCTGTAACTGGTCAGGTGAAAACAGCAGCTGCTCTGGTTAGAAAACACAACAACATTTAACAAAACACACCAAACTCATCCCCCTTTTCTGATGAAGGGTCTAGGCCCGAAACGTCAGCTTTTGTGCTCCTGAGATGCTGCTTGGCCTGCTGTGTTCATCCAGCTCCACACTTTGTAATCTCGGATGCTCCAGCATCTGCAGTTCCCATTATCTCTGACACCACAATCTCACCGATTTCAGCCTGAAACATTCATACTTTGCAGTTTTTATTGCTGATAGGCACTAACAAATAGATCATTTCCCAAATTGAACCTTTTAAGAAAAAACATCCATGTCAGTCAATGCCTCCTCTTTTTTTTTTGTGTGCAGCCTGCTTTGACTAATGTTGAAAAGAGACATTTTCCAAAACATTTTATTGTACTGTACTGCATATTGTAATATATTGCTAACCAGACAGTCCTGTACTATAATATTGAGGGCTTAAAATTTGACATTCTAGCATTGGTCTGAGATGGGTGCAAGGTGAAATATTACAGAAATCTTTTCAGTAACATTCTAAATTTTTACTAGATGTTGCAGCCTGTTCTCTACCACTGTGTGGTCTCTTTCTAACTGTACGGCAATTTAATGGGATTGTAAATTGAGTGAGCCTTACTTATGGTGTCATGTTAATAGTTTGATAATCAGGAATTAATTAACACCGTAGGTCAGTTTGTTTAAAACAGTAAAACACATTCTAATAGGTTTAAGGTGAGAGGTGAAAGATATGAAACAGACGTAAGTGGCAACTTTTTCAAACAGAGGGTGTTGTGTGTAAGGAATAGGCTGCCAGATGAAGTGGTTATTACAATTACAACATTTAAAAGGCATCGGGATGGGTATATGAAGGGGAAGGGTTTAGATATGGGACAAATGCTGGCAAATGGGACTAGGTTTATTGAGGATATTTGGATGAGAATCTCACCCTGAGAAACCCTCCAACAAAACCTAACAAACCTGACACTTAGATAAAAATGTAAGATTCAGCCTTACAGTGATCATATGATCCCTGTCTATACAACATGCTGAGGACAGCAGAATAATTGCTCAGCAGAGTCACAACATTTTTTCCATACACTCATGCCATACAAAATGCCAGCAAATGACTATCTCCAATAAGAGATAATTTAACTGTTTCCCATTGACATTCAAAGGCTTTACCATCACTGAATCCCTCACTATCAATATCCTAGGTGTTACCATTGGCTAGAAACTGAACTGGATTCACCATGTAAATACTGTGGCTCCAAAAGCAAGTCAGGGTCCAGGAATCCTGCAGCAAGTAATTCACCTCCTGACCCCCACAGAACCTGTCCACCATCTATAAGGCACAAATCAGGAGTCTGATGGAATACTCCCTACTGGGCTGGATGGGTGCAGCTCCAACAAGGCTCAAGAAGCTAGACACCATCCAAGCCGAAGCAACCCACTTGATTGGCACTATGCTCACAAATATCAACTCCTTTGACCACCAATGCACAGGAGCAGTAGCACAAGATGTCATGCAGAACTACACAAAAGATCCTGAGGCAACAATGTCCAAATCACAACCAACTAGCATCTGGAAGAACATGAGCACCTGTGATTGCCTGTTGAGTCCTTGGCATTATATAAATGTGTTGAGGCTCCACAACAAATGAGGTGTGGAAATCCCATCCGATTTCCACCATTAAATTCAGCATTACATTTCACATTGCTTTTGGGCTGTGAGCTCACACAGGCTAGAGGAAATATTAGTCCCCAACACATTTTATAAGTCAGCATGGAGACAACCTGGAAGATAATGTGATTGACTTTACAAGTGGGCATGAACAGATTGAAGGAATACAGTGTGTCAGGGGATGATAGCAATATGAACAAAACAGCAAATTAACCACAGTTACACTACGTTTTTCAACCTTTAGGCTGGAGTGAAGCAATCTCAATCTTATGGAAAAGAGAGACAGGTTGCCAATGCTTTCTGTCCTGCCCTCTAAAAGACCATCAGTTGGTGATTTGATCCCTTAAGCTTGGACTGCCTTTCAATAGGATCTTGGCTGAACCAACACTCTTAACATTTAATTTCCTGTCCTTTCCCTGTAGCTCTTGATTCCCCCACTGATAAAGAATCTATCTACCTCAGCCTTACTTGCACACAAGCACACTGCCCCACAGCTCTCTGTGGCAAGGTGTGTCAAAGACTTACCTCAGTCTTAAATTAGCACCCCTGAATTCAGAAAATTTGGTTTCTGGTCCTAGACTGTCCCATGAGGAGAAACATCTTCTCAGTACTTACCTTGACAACTCCCTTAAGAATTCAATATGTTTCAATGTGATAACATTTCATTTTTTTAAACTCCAATAAGCAGAATCCCAACCCGTTTAGTCTTTGCTCATAAGACAATTCCTGCATACCAGGGATCATTGTAATGAACCTTCTCTGAACTCTAATGAAATAATATCTTTCCTGAGATAAACTGCTCACAGTTGCCTCAATGTGGCCTCAACAGTACCTTGTACCATTGTTAATAAGACCTCCCTACTCTTATGCTCCAACCCCCTTGAAATGAGGGTCAACATTCCATTAGCCTTCCTGATTACCTGCTGCACCTGTGTGCCAGCTTTCTGTGTTTCATGCAATTCCCTTTACCCCACTCAACAGGACAAATGTAAGAATGCCAAATGTTAAATTACCACAATAACTTACATTGCACACGAATAGGATACTGATTTATTGACAGCATAACAACCAGCTGACGCATTGCCAATGAGGAGGCATTACAGGGTGTTAGGCTCCCCAAATGACATGGTAATTTAAAAAAAATACAAGTGATGTTTGAATATATTCCTTTTGCTTGCAGATTATGGATCTCTGCATATCACATCATTTACAGGCAGCATAAACGACCCATCTTATTAGCTCAACTGACATACTTTCAGTTGGTTTTTCCTATAGCTATTTGTGCACTCAGGATTTTTCAGCAAGTGCTACCCAATCACAAAATCATAATTAACAGAAGGTGTTTTGTTAGGGTTAGGTAAGTGTGGACTTGTTGAATACAAGTGTGAGGTGATGCACTTTGGTAGGAGTAACCAGAAGGCAAAGTACTGGGCTAATGGTATGATTCTTGGTGGTGTAGATGAGCAGAGGGATCTCGGTGTCCATGTACACAGATCATTGAAAGTTGCCACCCAGGTTGACAGGGCTGTTAAGAAGGCATACAGTGTTTTAGCTTTTATTAATAGAGGGATCGAGTTCCAGAACCAAGAGGTTATGGTGAAGCTGTACAAAACTCTGGTGCGGCCACACTTGGAGTATTGTGTCCAGTTCTGGTCACCGCATTATAAGAAGGATGTGGAAGCTTTGGAAAAGGTGCAGAGGAGATTTACTAGGATGTTGCCTGGTATGGAGGGAAGGTCTTACAAGGAAAGGCTGAGGGACTTGAGGCTGTTTTCATTAGAGAGAAGCAGGTTGAGAGGTGACTTAATTGAAACATATAAAATAACCAGAGGGTTAGATAGGGTGGATAGGGAGAGCCTTTTTCCTAGGATGGTGACGGCGAGCACGAGGGGGCATAGCTTTAAATTGAGGGGTGAAAGATATAGGACAGATGTCAGAGGTAGTTTCTTTACTCAGAGAGTAGTAAGGGAATGGAACGCTTTGCCTGCAACGGTGGTAGATTCGCCAACTTTAGGCACATTTAAGTGGTTATTGGACAAGCATATGGACGTACATGAAATAGTGTAGGTTAGATGGGCTTGAGATCGGTATGACAGGTCGGCACAACATCGAGGGCCGAAGGGCCTGTACTGTGCTGTAATGTTCTATGTTCTATGTTCTAGATTGTACTCCTCCTGTAATGAACACACATGTTTGAATTGGAGTCCATGGCCACCATACTTGGCATTGCACTCACAAAGAAATTATATGCAATGTTGCACAAGTACATGATAGACAGAATGATTTTTTGAATAAATGGCAGCGTTCTGTTAGTGGAAACTACCAGTATAGTCTAAATGCCAGTACAATGAGGTGAAATCCCTATTAGATGTCCTGGAAACAGAATGGTTCTTCCTTCAGGAGTTGGCCAGATTCTGGTCTTCCTTGGTCTCTAATGAGGAAACAATTGAAATGTTGCAACAGGTTTTAATGCTCCTGAGCTCATGGGATGAACATTAGTATTTGATCACTTCTCACTGGGTAAGAAAATAATCTGAAATGGAAACAGAAATAACTAGGAACACACAGCAGTCATTATATTCTCGCCTTTATACTTTTCATTTTAGATATCCAAGATTCACAGCATTTTACCTTTGTTGTGGTTAAGCTAAAGCTTTATGGCTATGCCCCTTTGGTCAAATAGGATGCAAAAAAACAGTTGGGGAGCATTGAAATCCTTGATATCAGATTCAGACATGATCTCCACTGGGACTGCCTACAGCACCAGAAGTGACCATTGCTTCAACATGACATTGTAGGGACCATAACCAGTCACCTGGTTACTTTTTTCTGAAGAAGGGTCTAGGCCTGAAACGTCAGCCTTCCTGCTCCTCTGATGCTGCTTGGTCAGCTGTGTTCATCCAGCTCTACATCTTGTTATCTGGTTACCTGGCATCTCTTTGAGGTGGAGCTTCCTGCAGAGAGGGGTAAAAGTCCCATCTGTGGCTTATTTAATGGCCAATTGCCTGTTAACTGATAGCAAAGCAGAAGGCAGTCATTCTTTCTGCAAGTGGGCTACAAACCGACTTTGTTAATTTATTTGCTCACAGACTATAGACCACAGCACAGTTGACAGTCAAACATTTTAGAGTGGGTCTAGAGTAAAATGTAGGCCAGATCAGATAAGGATGGCAGATTCCCTTCCCTAATGGCCATTATTGACCCAGCTGCTATTTTACAACAACTAACAGTGCCATTAGGCCAGTTCTTTATTTCAGATTTTTTTTATTGAGTTCAAATTTCACCATCTCCATTGGCCTGGCTTCTGGATAGCTAGTTCATAAGACCATAAGACCATAAGACATAGGAATGGAAGTAAGGCCATTCGGCCCATCGAGACCACTCTGCCATTTAATCATGGCTGATGGGCGTTTCAACTCCACTTCCCTGCACTGTCCCCGTAGCCCTTAATTCCTTGCGAGGTCAAGAAATTATCAATCTCTGCCTTGAAAACATTTAACATCCTGGCCTCCGCTGCACTCCGTGGCAATGAATTCCACAGGCCCACCACTCTCTGGCTGAAGAAATGTCTCCTCATTTCTGTTCTAAATTTACCCCCTCTAATTCTAAGGGTGTGCCCACGGGTCCTAATCTCCCGGCCTAACGGAAACAACCTCCCAGCATCCACCCTTTCTAAGCCATGCATTATCTTGTAAGTTTCTATTAGATCTCCCCTCAACCTTCTAAACTCCAATGAGTACAATCCCAGGATCCTTAGCCGTTCATCATATGCTAAACCTGCCATCCCAGGGATCATTTGTCTGAATCTCCGCTGGTCACGCTCTAGTGCTAGTATGTCCTTCCTGAGGTGTGGGGCCCAAAATTGGACACAGTATTCTAAATGGGGCCTAACTAGAGCTTTATAAAGTCTCAGAAGCATATTGCTGCTTGTATATTCCAACCCTCTTGAGATAATCAACAACATTACATTCGCTTTTTTAATCACAGACTCAACCTGTAAGTTAACCTTCAGAGAATCCTAGACTAGCACTCCAAGATCCCTTTGTACTTTGGCTTTATGAATTTTCTCACCGTTTTGAAAATAGTCCATGCCTGTATTCTTTTTTCCAAAGTGCAAGACCTCGAATTTGCTCACATTGAATTTCATCAACCATTTCCTGGACCGGTCTCCTGAACTGTCTAAACCTTTCTGCAGTCTCTTCACCTCCTCAGTACTACCTGCCTGTCCACGTATCTTCGTATCATTGGCAAACTTCGCCAGAACGCCCCCAGGCCCTTCATCTAGATCATTAATATATAAAGTGAGCAGCTGCGGCCCCAACATTGAACCCTGCGGGACACCACTTGTCATCGGGTGCCATTCCGAAAAAGAGCCTTTTATCCCAACTCTCTGCCTTCTGTCAGACAACCAATCCTCAATCCAAGCCAGTAGCTCACCTCGAACACCATGCGCCCTCACCTTACTCAGCAGCCTCCTGTGAGGCACCTTATCAAAGGCCTTTTGGAAGTTGAGATAGATAGCATCCACTGGGTTTCCCCAGTCTAAACTACTTGTTACCTCTTCAAAGAATTCTAACAGGTTTGTCAGGCACGACCTGCCCTTACTATATCCATGCTGACTTTTTCTAACCCGGCCCTACAATTCCAAGAATTTAGAAATCTCACCCTTAATGATAGATTCTAGAATTTTACCAACAACCGAGGTTAGACTTAACAGCCTATAATTTTCATCTTTTGCCTTGATCCTTTCTTAAACAAGGGGTTTACAACAGCAATTTTCCAATCATCTGGGACTTTCCCTGACTCCAGTGGCTTTTGAAAGATCACAACCAAAGCCTTTGCTATTTTCTCAGCCACCTCCCGCAGAACTCTCGGATGTAGCCTTTGGGGGCAGGAGATTTATCAATTTTTAGACCTTTTAGCTTTACTAGCACTTTCTCTTTTGTAATGCCTACCGTACTCAGCTCTGCCCCCGACTCTCCCCAATTGTTGGGATACTACTCATGTCTTCCACTGTGATGACTGACGCAAAGCACTTATTAAGTGGACAAGCATATGGACGTACATGGAATAGTGTAGGTTAGATGGGCTTCAGATCGGTATGACAGGTTGGCACAACATTGAGGGCTGAAGGGCCTGTACTGTGTTGTAATGCTCTATGTTCAATGTTCTTCAGCTATTTCCTTATCTCCCATCACAAGCCTTCCAGCATCAATTTGGAGCGGCCTAATGTCTACTTTTGTCTCTCGTTTGTTTCTTATGTATTGAAAGAAACTTTTACTATCATTTCTGATATTACTGGCTCACCTACCTTCATATTCGATCCTCTCCTTCCTTATTTTTTCTTTTTGTTATCCTCTGTTTGTTTTCGTAGCCTTCCCAATCTTTTGATTTCCCAGTGCTCTTGGTCATTTTATAGGCTGTCTCTTTTGCTTTGATACATTTCCTGACATCCTTCGTCAGCCCTGGCTGTCTAATTCCGCCACCCACCACCCCCCCCCCGATAATCTTTCTGTTCTTTGGGATGAACCTCTGTACTGTGTCCCCAATTACACCCAGAAATCCCCGCCATTGTTGCTCTCCTGTCTTCAATGATATGATAAGGACACTACTGCCTTTGCTTTCAGTGGAACACAAGCCACAGGTATGTCTGGAGCCATAGAATCCAGCCTTGGATTCATTAGTTCCTGATAGCCTGTAATTAATCTCACAGGTAATTCAGAATAAAGCCCTTTTCCTAGAGAGTACAAAGAGCATGGAATTCTCTCCCACTGAAAAACGTTGAGGTGCATGAGAGAAGTGCAGTTAAAGGGATCTAGCTAAACAAGTCAGCAATAAATGAACAGAACAATATGCTACTAAGGTTAGAGCAGAGGAAAAAGCTTAATGTTGGCTCTAAATAGTTGAGCTGAATGGTATGTTTCGGAGTTGTAAACTCTATTTATTTGAACATAATAACATCATAAATATGGGTTTTGAAATGTATGTATTGCCATAAAAAACAACTCACTTTGCTGAAAGTTTGTATCCGACAGTTATCAGGACATTTGCAAGAATAACAATATGGAGGGGAATGATATTTTACACCTCACAAAAATGGAGTGCCAATGAATCAACTCCGACTAGCAGAGGCATGACCATGGAGAATGGACCAATTAAATGATAACTGACAAGTCAACTTACTGACTCTCAGTGGGTCAGTACTGTCTTTTCATGCAGTATACATTGTTGTTCCCCTTTATGGGCAATCCCTGGGATACAAATGGGTTCCATGCTTTTGTATCAGAGATAATGGGAACTGTAGATACTGGAGAAACCGAGATAACAAAGTGTGGAGCTGGATGAACACAGCAGGCCAAGCAGTATCTTAGGAGCACAAAAGCTGACATTTTGGGCCTGGACCCTTCATCAGGAATTGACCTGCTGTGCTCAGCCAGCTGTATACTTTGTAACCTCCATACTTTTGTAAGTCATTTTGAAAGTTTGGACACAGTGTAAGATGGTACAATATAACCATTTGTAAGTAGGCTTAAAAGTTCACATGTCACATATGACCTAGTCCCATTTGCCAGTATTTGACCCACATCCCTCTAAAACCTGCTTATGCATATTCCTACCCAGATGCCTTTCGAATGTTGTAATAGTACGAGCCACTACCACTTCCTTTGGTAGCTCGTTCTAAACAGGCACCACCCTCTGTGTGAAAATGTTAACCATTAGGTCCCTTTTAAATTTTTCCCTTTCACCTTAAACTGACGCCTTCTAGTTTTGGACATTCCCACCCGAGGAGAAAGACCTTAGGTATTCACCCTATCCATGCCCCCCCATTGATTTTATAAACTTCTATAAGGTCACCCCTCCGCATCCAATGTTCCAGGGGAAAAAACAGCCGCAGCCTAACTAGCCTCTCAAACCCTCCAGCCCTAGCAATATCCTTGCAAATCTTTTTCTGAACCCTTTCATGTTTAACAACATCTCTCCTAGAGAATGGCGACCATAGAGATGGCTTCGGCATTTAAGGATTAAAATGTTCAGGAAATCTTGAACAGGTCATTTTCTCTGGAAAAGAAAAGCTTTCAGTTGGGTCTGATTAATTTTTTTACAATTACACAGGGAGGTGAGAAAGCTGACTGGGACACAATGTTCATTCCTGTGAATGCATGAGCACCAGAGATCACAGTTTTTAAATATTTAGGAGGTTCGGCTTCTTACAAAAGCCCTTGAGCCTTGGAATTTCCCAATGCGTTTTACAGTCAATTAAATATTTTTTGAAGTACAATCTCTGAGGGGAAACACAGCAGTGAATTTTTGTGCCACAAGTTATGACAAACCACAGTTTAAAAATGGCCAGATAGTCTGTCTTCAGGTTTGGGAAGATTTTAGTATTAGAGTATGAGGGATAACATCTGACTGGATGATATGCTAATTATGGTATATACTATCAGAGGAGGTGATATAACATCACATAATGTTACTCTGTATTGTGGCCTCTTGCCAAATTCGAGACACAATAAGGTGTCACTTAAATAAAATCAGTGTTCTTTCGGAGCATAAGTAGACCAAGAATATTACAAACGTTGGTCAAAGATAGGCTTGATTCACTGAGCTGCAATGTCTGTGAGACGATGGATTCTCATGTGATTGGCTCTTGCAAGAGAGATGTCAAACAGACATTTTTCAAAGAATGAGAAACACACCTATGCATTCTGCTGTGACAGAATGCTGGGACCTAGCATGAACCGGGATGGTCAAAGTGACAAGGACATGGAAGCAATGATGGTCAACATCAAAGTGGCAGTCGGGGCCGAGGCCTTGTGAGCAGTGGCCAGGCCTGGTGTGCTCAATGAAGGCTATCGAGGACAGGTGGGTCTTAGCCTCTGATGAAGGGTATAGGCCCGAAACGTCAGCTTTTGTGCTCCTGAGATGCTGCTTGGCCTGCTGTGTTCATCCAGCCTCACATTTTATTACCTTGGAATCTCAAGCATCTGCAGTTCCCATTATCTCGGGTCTTAGTCCAGTGCAGGTGAAAACATGCCCAGCGCTGAAGAGATAGAGAGCCCTCTTGGGGAAAACACAACTTTGAGCATCTGCAGGCCTATGACTTGAGAAAGGACTGTAATATTTGACTTTTTAAGCTTTATTTCTTCATTTTTCTACTTTTACACTAAGAAGACTGACATTCTGGTCTCTCTTATAGGCAGCACTTGGGAAACTTGAAATGGTTCAGAAAAGATTTACAAGAATGTTGCTAAGGATGGAGGGTTTGAGTTATAGGGAGAGGCTGAATAGGCTGAGGCTATTTTCCCTGCAGCGTTGGAGGCTGAGGGATGATCTTATGGAGGCTTATAAAATCATGAGGGGCATGGATAGGGTGAAGAGACAAGGTCTTTTCCCCAGCGTAGGGGAGTTCAAAACGAGAGGGTGTCGGTTTAAGATGAGAGGGGAAGGAATTAACAGAGACCTAAGGGGCATTGTTTTCATGCAGGGAGTGTGTGTATGGAATGAGCTGTTAGATGAAGTGGTGGTACAATTACAACATTTAAAAAGGAATCTGTATGGGCATATGAATAGGAAGAGTTTAGAAGGAAAGGGCCAAAATCTGGCAAATGGGATTGTTTATTGAGGACATTTTTCCAGCATTGACAAGTTGGACTGAAAGGTCTGTTTCCATGCTGTACATCTCTACATGTCTCAGACTGTGGTTCTGAGTTTTTTGAAATTATTCCTTTATTTTTCTACTTCTGTAACTAAGATTTTGCACCTTGCACCTATGATAGTGTTGTGTGCGGTGACATTGTACACTTTTCACTGTACTGCTGTACCCTGCATTTGAATACACATGACAATAGATCTAAATCTAAATCTAAATCTGAATCTAAATCTAAACACCAACAAGACATTATCAATAGACTCTGGCAAGTCAATCTCGTTGTCAATGAAGCCAATTATAGCAGACAGCTCAGGGGGAAACTGATTGGTTTCTACATTGAGAAAGCATTGACCAATCTGACAAAAAGGAGGAAAAAAACAGAAATTGCTGGAAAAAAAAACTCAGCAGGTCTGGCAGCACCTGTGGAGACAAAGCAAAATTACCATTTCGTGTCCACTGACATAAGAACATAAGAATTAGGAGCAGGAGTAGGCCATTTGGCCCTTTGAGCCTGCTCCACCAATCAATAAGATCATGGCTGATCCTTTCGTGCATTCAGATCCACTTACCCCTGTTCTCACCGTATCCATTAATTCCTTTATTGTTCAAAAATAATCTACCTTAGCATAAAAAACATTTTCTGAAGTAGCGTCAATTACTTCACTGGGCAAGGAATTTCATAGATTAACAACCCTCTGAGTGAAGAAGTTCCAAATCAATTCAGTCCTAAATCTGCTCCCTCTAATCTTGAGGCTATTCCCTCTGTTCCTAGCTTCACCTGCCAGTGGGAACATCCTCAATACTTCTGTCTTATCTATTCCCTTCATAATTTTATATGTTTCTATAAGATTCCCCCTTCAATCTTCTGAATTCCAATGAATACAATCACAATCTACTCAGTCTCTCCTCATAAGCCAAACTCATCAACTCTGGAATCACCCGAGTGAACCTCCTCTGCACTCCCTCCAGTGCCAGTACATCCTTACTCAAGTAAGGAGCCCAAAACTGCACTCAGTACTCCAGCTGCGGCCTCACAACCACCTTGTACAGCTGCAACATAACCTGTCTGTTTTTAAACTCAATCCCTTTAGCAATGAAGGACAAAATTCAATTTGCCTTCCTAATTACTTGTTGTACCTGCAGACTAACCTTCTGTGATTCAAAGACAAAGACACCCAGGTCTCTCTGCATAGCAGCAGGCTGCAACTTTTTAACCATTCAAGTAATAATCCCTTTTATTATAACTCCGACCAAAATGTATGACTTCACATTTATTTCATTGTATTCCATCTGCCAGACCTTTGATGCTTCTTGAGAAATGGCACCAGAAATTTTAACTCTGCTTTCTCTCCACAGATGCTGCCAGACCTGCTGAATTTTTCTGGCAAATTCTGTTTTGATTTCTGATTTCTAGCAGCCACAGTTCTTTGCTTTTGTTGATGAAGAATAAAGGTAGGTATCTTCATTAATTAGAAAATAGCAGACTTAATAAGAGCCACAAAGTCCCATGTTTCTCTTTGCCTCTTAAGCCCTAAGCATCTGAACCATAATATGCATGTCCTTACGGCTTTTGTGACATTGTTCTAATGTTCAAGGCTACCATAAGTGTGACACAAATTAAACAATGGAAAGTTCTGAAGGGTGACATTGTTCAATCTTTAGGATAATGTCTTTACCTCATAGTCAATATCCAAGACATCAAACTCCCCATTGGCTTGGAAGTGTTGTGTGTCTGCATCCACAGTAAAATTCACTTGCTTTTTATTACGTTCAATTGCAACATAATGCCAGTGTTGGTCATCAAGGAGACTGCCCAGTATGACAGAAGAATGGCCATTAATTGCTTGAGGTGCTGCGTCACCTAGGATCCAAAATAATAGAATTAACTCACACAGATCAATTGGGAAGTTGGGCAGAGAAATGGCAGATGAAGTTTAATCTGGGCAGGTGTGAGATGGCGCCTGCAAGAGGACAGTAAACAGTGAACCTGGGCAGCATGGTGGCTCAATGGTTAGCATTGCTGCCTCTCAGTGCCAGGGACCCGGGTTCAATTCCACCCTCAGGTGACTGTCTGTGTGGAGTTTGCACATTCTCGCTGTGTCTGCATGCGTTTGCTCTGGTTTCCTCCCACAGCCCAAACATGTACAGGTAGGTGGAATGGCCATGCTAAGTTGTCCATAGTGCCAGGGATGCTTAGGTTAGGTGGGTTAGACATGGGGAAATCAAGGGTAGGGGAATGGGTCTGGGGGATGCTCTTCAGAGGGGTGGTGTAGACTTCCTGGGCCAAATGGTCTGTTTCCAGACTGTAGGGATTCTATGGCATCTGTATGTTGTGCCTGTATGATTTAAATAAATAAAATTTTGCAAGTGTGAGAAAACAAAAACATAATTTGATTTCTTCAGTCATTGAAGTTTATTGGTTCCAGTAAAAAAAAGCTTTAGATTTTCATTTGTTTATCAACAGTATGAAATGATCCCTCTGCTGTCAATCAATGCTGTAGTGTTCAGTTAGCACAGTAGCTGTTTTATTCTAATTTATAGAATGCCTACAGTGTGGAAACAGGCCATTCAGCCTATCGAGTCTACACTGACCCCCTGACGTACATTCCACCCAGACCCACCTCCATGTCACGCTGCATTTCCCATGACTATTCCACCTGGCCTTCACATCTCTGACCACCTAACCTGAATACCTTTGGATATTGGAAGAAATGAGAGCACCCGGCAGAAACAATGCAGACATGGGAGAATGTGAAAACTGCGCACACAGACACTGACAGGGATGGATTTGAACTTGGATCCCCAGCTCTGTGAGGTAGCAGTGCCAACTGCTGTGCCGACCCGACTTTAAAACATAAAGGAACACAATCCGTACCTAAACTGATCTCTAATGAGAGTTTGCCCTTCTTCAGTTCCAGGGTGAGGTAATCTCCTCTTTGTCCCTCTCCATGCAGAACCACTCCATCACTTTGCATTGTCTTGAACTTCAGGGAGATGATATCCTTTACAGTGGTCACACTCTTCTGGTTGAATCTGTACAGCATGGAGCTCTTCCCATCAAAGTCAGCAACATCCGATTCTGTGAAAGCAAACCTGAGCTGTTATCTCTCAGAAATAAGCTGTACATATTTCAGGGCAGTTAATGGAAACCCAGCCTCCCAGTTGTTTTCTGTGTAAAGCTAAATGCCAGAACTATCACAAATGCACACGAGGCGTATGTATGCTACTTGACTAAGAACAAAGATTATGGGAGGAATCAATTTGATATGCTCTCATGGATGTTAGTTAGCTTCACACAGAAAACAAACTCATATCTTACCCTTTCACACTTTTTTATCATAGTGTTGTGAGTAATAAGGATGAGGGCAATGTAAGTGAGGACAAACAGAAGATTTTCACGGTGAGCATAATGAGAATGAGGATAAAAGAAGATAAAAATAAGAATGAAGATAATTGAGGATTTTGACAATGTGGTGACTCACATGTTAATGTTCTGGGGACACGGGTTGTTGAGGGTGAGGACGACTTCGGCTAAGCGGATGAGGATGTCAGTGGAAGGGGGCTGGTCAGGCCTGCAGGACAGGAAGAAGTGGAAGCCATCTGCATGGGGAATGCAGGTGTATAGGGACTGGACATCCATGGTAGAGATGAGGTGTTGGTGATCAGGGAATTGGAAGTTTCGGAGGAGGTGGAGGGCATGGGTCGTGTCACGGATGTACGTAGTGAGTTTCTAGACCAAGGGGGGGAAAATGGAGTTGAGATAGGTGGAGGCAGGTTCTAAGGACATGTTCTGCAGCAGCAGTAATTAATAGATCTGGAACATTATGCTAATTTATGAAATGGCAACTATGAATGGTCATCGATCATTGTAAGAATGTATCTAATTCACTAAGGTTCCTTAGGGAGGGAAATCCGCTACCCTATCTCGTCTTTCCAGTATATGACTCCAGATCCACAACAATATAGTTGTCTCTTAGATGCCCTTGAAATGGCTTGGCAAAATTACTCAGGCTAGGGCCAATTTGGGATGGGCAATAAATAAGGGCCTTGCCAGTGATGTCACATCTCATGAATGAATTAAAAGAAGAATGCAAATGATTATGAAAGGAGAAACTGTGAAAGTAAAGATTGTGAGTGAAGATAGCGAGAGTGAGGATAATATTATACAAATAATCATTTAGGAGTAAGCATTTAGAGATAGCAGATTGCTGCTCTGATGATAATGTTAATGCAAATACTGAATGGGCTGATATTGAGACTACAATGAATTAGTATGTGGATTACAATGAGTACCGATAATATGAGAATGATTCCGGCGTGTGTAAATCACTCATTTACTGATAATAGAATCACATGTACCACATTGTGGATAAGGAGTGTTGATAATTGGAGTGTGAATAGTTAAAGTCCTGATGCATGTTTTTCTTTCATAAGAAATGGGTAATTCACAGATATGCTCTGCAGCCTTGCAGAGTGCTGGATTCTTAGCTGGTTTTCTAGTTTTTGCTTTTCTCTGGTGCATTTGCTGTTTCCCATAACATTAGCACCCGTGTTTGTGTTTTTTGGCAGTCCTTGCTCCCTCGTGGGTGTGTTCTTTGGGGACTGTACTCCTGGTGAATATCTGTTATTAATATTACTGTTGAGAATTTTAAGAAGGTAGCTCAGAGCTTTTAAAACGCTGTGGAAACTTGATTGTTTGCCAACACAGGGTGATAGTCAGCTCCTTGAAGGACAATAGACATTGATGAATAATTGAACACTTCTCCTAATTGCACAGAATGGCAAATTCTGGCAGAACTGAAGACTGAAGAACCATCAGGACATTACGTCCATGCAAGGGGATTACTAGGGGTCATGAGTTCAAAGTGAGAGGAGGAAAGTTTATTGGTGATATGTGTGGAAAGGTCTTCACGCAGAGGGTGGTGGGTGCCTGGAACGCATTGCCAGCGGAGGTGGTAGACACAGACACGTTAGTGTCTCTTAAAATCTATCAGGGCAGGTACATGGATGGGCATGGAGCAGAGGGATACAGACCCTTAGAAAATAGGTGACAGGTTTAGACAGAGGATCTTGATTGCCACAGGCTCGGAGGGCCGAAGGGCCTGATCCTGTGCTGTAATTTTCTTTGTTCTTTGTTCAAAATAGAAATTGCTGGAGAAACTCAACAGATCTGGCAGCATCTGTGGAAAGAAAGCAGAACTGATGATTTGAGTTCAGTGACTCATCAGCAGAACTGATAAAGAGTCACTGCACTTAAAATTCAACTCTGATTTCTTGATTTGATTTGATTTTGATTTTATTGTCACATATTCTCAAACACAAAAGTACAGGAGTGCGGTGAAAAGTGTATACTGTCACCATAAAGACATCATTTTAGGTACAAGTACCTAGGTAGAGAATCTTAAGAACAAGGTAGAAGGGAAGAATAAAGTTAAAATTTAAAAGTTATAAGGCTAGTGTGAAACACACAAAATAAGATTATAAGTTACATGTCGGAGACCTTCTTAGTTTTGAGTAGAAATAAAGCTGAAAGCTCAAAAATTACAGTGCTTAGCCACGTGGGGACTGCACTTCAAGGACACCCACAGATGCTGCCAGACCTGCTGAGTTTCTTCACCAAACTCCGTTTCTGTTTCAGATCTTTAGAATTCACAGATCATTGCTTTTCACACAGGCAAAGCTGATTGATTAAGCAAATCTCTTTGGTTGTCTGCAATTTAGGGGGATTTGGTTCTGGCTCACAAATAGCTTTCTCAACTCTGAATCAGCAGACTGTGAGTTCAAGTCTTGTTTGAGGAAATTTGCATGTCCAATTCTAGTCTGATGGGGATGGCACAGAGAGAGCTAGGAAGGTAAGTGGCAAGGATGTCTCAAAATCTCTGCGGAGGGATGTAGACAGGCTAAGAGAGTGGGTAAAAAAATACTTGGCTAGTGGGATATAATGTGGGAAAATGTGATTTTACACATGTTGGCAGCAAGAAGAGAGGAGTTGCATATTATTTAAATGGGGAAAGACTGCGGAAAGCTACAGCACAGAGGAATTTGGGAGTTCTCATGCATAAATCGCAGAAAACTAGCATATAAGCTCAGCAGGAAGTAGGGATGACAAATAGAATGTTGGCTTCTATTTCAAAGGGAACGGAGCATTAATATAGAGAAGTCTTACCAAGTCTATACAGGCACCAGTTGAATAGCTTTGGCCTCTTATCGAAAGAAAAATATACTGTCATTGGAGGCATTCCAAGGAAGGGTCATTGGGCTAAATTAGGGACTGTCTTACAAGGAGGTTGAGTAGGTTGAATGTGTCCTCACTGGTGTTCACCAAAGATCCTCAGACAGTGTCTTTCAAAACTATGACCACTTCCATCGAGAAGGACAAGGACAGCAGACATATAGGAACACCACCACCTGTAAGATCCCTTCCAAGTCACTCACCATCCTTACTTTGAAATAATCACTGTTCCTTCACTGTCACTGGGTTAAAATCCTGGTAATCCCTCCCCGAGGACATTGTGGGCCTAACTACAGTATGTGGTCTGTAGCAGTTCAAGAAGGCAGTTCACCACCACCTTCTCAAGGGCAACTTGTGTCGGGCTATAAATGCTGGCCAGCCAGCAACACCCACATCCCACAAATGAATAAGACAAAACAAAGTTGCTCTCTGTTGTCCAAGCTCTGGCATCTCCAATCATCATTTACCTGTATGTCTCAGAGTATTTCCAGTTGCAGTTTGCTGCACCGAGTTCTTTGCTGTTTATACATTTAGCATCCGTGCTTCAGAGAGCAACACAAAAAGCCAGAGGAGATGTGGTGATTCAGAAAATACTTGGTGGAAGTCATGCTAAACTCAGATGTAATAAGCTTAGGCTTGGAGCAGGATGGGAAGAGTTCACAGCTTTGGCAACATGGGAAAAAGTGGCCTGCACTCTGGGTGTAAAATGAATCTTCAGTCTTGGTCTCAGTTTGACATGCGCTGATTGTGAATAAGAAACAAACACTGGAAAGCTGTGAAGAGGCAGTATAACTTGGAAGAAAATAAATTGCTTCTGAACAGTAGTGTCACAGCTAGAGGGAATGAAGAGAAATCCCAAGTAAACTGTATTCTCTATTTTGGGTATAAATTCTGTTTTTTTTTTAAATGGGCAGCAATGCTGGAATCGGAAGATGACTAAAGCTGACCACGTGATCATATTTACAGCAGCTTGCGAACCCAACCGCCCAACTGCTGAATTGCGTAGGTATTGTCACTACAGCTGACATAAAAGGGTAACAGCTGTCTCTAAAGCCATCTCGAAACAAAAGAAAATCCCCAAGAAACAAATGCAGAAAATGTTGGACAAACTCCGCAGGTCTGACTTGTTTCTCCAGCATTTTCTGTGCTCATTTCATAATGATAGCATCTGCAGTATTTTGGCTTTTATTTGAGCAGAGTACTTCAAGATCCATTATGCTAAAATGAACGCAACATTTTTATAATTGCTGTCTCTCAATGCAACCTTGATGGGGAAGGCACTACTTCACTGTCAGTTCAATGACATTCCAGTTAGCCTGCAGAAACGGGCCTTCAGCACCCGAGTGCCCATCCTTGTCACGTGACTGAAATTGGAACATTTTGCAGGAGGTTCACTAGATTGATCCCAGAGATGAGGGGTTTGTCATATGAAGAGAAATTGAACAGTTTAGGCGACACTCTCTGGAATTTAGAAAAATGAGGGGAGATCAAATTGAGGTATTTAAGATAAGAAAAGGAAATAAAATAAACGTGCAGTGGATGCTCCCTCTTGTGGGGCATTTGAGGATAAATGGTCATAGTCTTAGAATAAGTGGTAGCAAACTTAAAACAGAGTTGAGGAGAAATGACTTCTCCCAAAGATTTGTGAATCTGTGGAAGTCACTACTCCAAAGCGTGGTGGACGCCAGGACGCGAGTAAATATAAGAAGGAGTTAGACAGGTTTTTGAGTGGTAATAGGTTGTAAGGTTATGGGGAGAAGGCAGGAAATTGGGGGTGAGGAGCACATCAGCCATGACCGAACGGCAGAGCACACTTTGGCAGGCTGAATGGCTTAATTCTGCCCCTATATCTTATGAATTGTTGAACTGGGATCCTAAGTCAGTTGCTGTTTGACCTTCAGAGAGAGAGTAGGACAACAGGCTGGACTGGCAGTCTGTCTTAAAAACACCATCTCAGTCTTCAAGTTACGAGCTCAAAAGATAGAACATAGAACATTACAGCACAGTACAGGCCATTCGGCCCTCGATGTTGTGCCGACCTGTCATACCGATTTCAAGCCCATCTAACCTACACTATTCCATGTGCGTCCATATGCTTATCCAATGACGACTTAAATGTACCTAAAGTTGGCGAATCTACTACCGTTGCAGGCAAAGCGTTCCATTCCCTTACTACTCTCTGAGTAAAGAAACTACCTCTGACATCTGTCCTATATCTTTCACCCCTCAATTTAAAGCTATGCCCCCTCGTGCTCGCTGTCACCATCCTAGGAAAAAGACTCTCCCTATCCACCCTATCTAACCCTCTGATTATTTTATATGTTTCAATTAAGTCACCTCTCAACCTTCTTCTCTCAAATGAAAACAGCCTCAAGTCCCTCAGCCTTTCCTCGTAAGACCTTCCCTCCATACCAGGCAACATCCTAGTAAATCTCCTCTGCACCCTTTCCAAAGCTTCCACATCCTTCTTATAATGCGGTGACCAGAACTGTACACAATACTCCAAGTGCGGCCGCACCAGAGTTTTGTACAGCTTCACCATAACCTCTTGGTTCCAGAACTCGATCCCTCTATTAATAAAAGCTAAAACACTGTATGCCTTCTTAACCGCCCTGTCAACCTGGGTGGCAACTTTCAAGGATCTGTGTACATGGACACAGAGATCTCTCTGCTCATCTACACTACTAAGAATCTTACCATTAGCCCTGTACTTTGCCTTCTGGTTACTCCTACCAAAGTGCATCACCTCACACTTGTCTGCATTAAACTCCATTTGCCACCTCTCTGCCCAGCTCTGCAGCTTATCTATGTCTCTCTGCAACCTACAGCATCTTTCGTCACTATCCACAACTCCACCGACCTTAGTGTCGTCTGCAAATTTACTAACCCATCCTTCTACGCCCTCATCCAGGTCATTTATAAAAATGACAAACAGCAATGGACCCAACACCGACCCTTGCGGTACACCACTAGTAACTGGTCTCCAGGATGAACATTTCCCATCAACTACCACCCTCTGTCTTCTTTCAGCAAGCCAATTTCCGATCCAAACTGCTATATCTCCCACAATTCCATTCCTCCACATTTTGTACAATAGCCTATTGTTGGGAACCTTATCGAAAGCCTTGCTGAAATCCACATACACCACATCAACCGGTTTACTCCCATCTACCTGTTTGGTCACCTTCTCAAAGAACTCAATAAGGTTTGTGAGGCACGAACGTCCCTTCACAAAACCATGCTGACTATCCCTAATCAATTTATTCTTTTCTAGATGATTATAAATCCTATCTCTTATAACCCTTTCCAACACTTTACCAATAACTGAGGTAAGGCTCACTGGTCTATAATTACCAGGGTTGACTCTACTCCCCTTCTACACTTTGTGTCTACACTTTGCCCACAAGAAATAAATTTCTGGGCCCAGCTCAATAAGGAAGCTATTATTGGGCAGTGACTTCCAGGGCATTTTCAATCATGTGGATTGATTGTCAGGACTGAGATTCAGTTCTGAAGGAGGGTCACTGGACTTGAAACACTCTGTTTTCTCTCCACAGACGCTGCTAAACCTGCTGAGTTTCTCCTGCAAAATCTGTTTTTGTTTGTTTCAGATCTCCAGAACCCATTGTTCTTTGATTCTTTTTTAGTATATCTGGATTTATTTAAAACTGTAATTTATAAGTTATTACCTGCCCTGGCCAATCTTTCCTGATTCTTATTGCCTGTTGTGTGGGTGTGTAGTTGAGCAGCTCCCTCACATTTTGAGTGTGTTTGTTAATAAATGGTACCTCCAAATTCATCTTAAAAGTTTTTTGTTGTGGGTTTATTTCAAAAACTGGAAGCAGAGTTTTGGGGCCACTACACCCTTTCACTCACCTTGGTAAGGGACAGGAGCTACAGAAATGCGGCAAGGGATAAATCAAACAATATCTCACTGCCTTGGGCATAACAGGGAAAAAGCAATCATAATTTAAATTCACAACTATTCCTCTTGGATCGTGACTGTGACCTTTCTGGTGTGGTTGAACCATAGCCAAACAAGGAAATGCTATGTGACTGGAATTGCTAAAATTGAGAAATGTCACCTATTATGGACTAAGGTTGTAGAAAAATAGGCCATTCAGCCCATCACGTTCTGTGTATCTTTTATCAAAGTGCGATTTAATTATCTGTCTTCGAGGGGCTATTCCCTATATCCTTTTCTTTAATTTGTCCATCAAAGGCTTCCATTTAGCTAATTTCCATTTCAGTATCAGATAAAGTCATGATATTCCCCTTACCTCACTGTAGGGCTGGTCTCTCATGATCAAGAATCAACCAGTGGTGGTGGTTTAACTTGAGTGTCAGCAAACCTCAGGTCAGTGCACAGGTTGAGAGGGAGAACCCTTAGCCATAATCTCAACCGGCAGCGGGAATTGAATCCATGCTTCTAGCATCGTGCTGCATTTTCTATTGATTCATGGGATGAGGGTGTTGCGGGCTAGGCCAGCATTTATTATCCATCCCTAATTGCCCAGAGGCCAATTAAGAATCAACCACATTGTTTGGAGTCTGAAGTCACATGTCGGCCAGACCAGGTAAGGACAGCAGCTTCCTTCTCTAAAGGACATTAGTGAACCAAAACATGGACAATGTATTTGCAGTCATCATTCGACTCTCAATTCCAGATTTTCTTTTACTGGTGCAATGTGAATCCGGGTCCCCAGAACATTACCTGGTTCTCTGGATTGACAGTCTAGTGATAATACCACAAGGGTATCACCTCTCCCTGCAAATAAGCCAACCAGCCAGCTGAGCTAACCAACCATCGGGTCATGGAGTCCAAATCCTTTTTGTTTGCACTTTGATTTCAAGACCAAAATATTATGCGACAAGAAAAACCTTCCTCACATCACTTCTGCTTAATCTTCTAATCATCTTAAATCTGCACCTTCTGGCTATTAATACTTCAGCCTTTGGAAACTGTTTATCTTTATTTACTATGTATTAAACTTGAATGATTTTAAGAACTTCACACAAATCTCTTCTTGGTCCTCTCAGTTCTGAGAAGAATAATTATAGCTTCTCCAATCTATTTACGTGGCTGTAATCCCTCATCCTTGAAACCGTTCTAGTAAATCTCTCCTGCAAACCCTCCAGAGGCTTGCTCTCCTTCCTGAAGTTTAATGCCCACAATATTCCCGGCATAAGCCAAATTCAAGTAGGCTCAGTACAACTTTCTGGCCTTCACGCTCAATTCCTCTGTTTATTAAAGCCATGGTTTGATGCTTTGTTGACCAATTTTGTAATCTTTCCTGCTGTTTCCAAAGATTTACGCACATATGCCTACAGGTCTCTTTGTTCATGCAGCCACTTTTAAATTGTATGTTTAACTTATGTTGTCATTTCTGTTCTATCCCAGTTTCCTCTATTGGATTTTAGTTAATGTCATCTGGCCACTCCACCAATCTGTCCTTGTCATTATAGGCTATTACTGTCTTCCTTACTGCTTAGGACATTTGCAAGCTTCACTAATACTCCATACATTTTGAAATTGTATCCAATACAAGTCCAAGCCAATAACACATGTATTATAGCACACAGTGTTCTTAGCACTGAGCCCTGCGTTTATGAGTTCCAGGATATTGACCCAATGGCACCGAAGAAATGCTGACACATATCCAAGTCAAATTGGTGAGTGGGTTGGACGGAAACTTGTAGTTGATAGTGTTCCTATACATCTGCTGCTCTTGTCTATCTCGATCATCATGGTGTGGCTTTGGAAGGTGCTGTCTAAGGAGCCTTGGTGAATTTCTATGTCTTAAGATGATATACACTTTTGATTCAATGAACAAATGAAAAAGTATAGCACAGGAACAGGCCCTTAGGCACTCCAAGCCTGTGCTGACCATCATGCTGCAATTATTCTAAAAACAATCCTGCCATTTTTTGATCTATATCCCTCTATTCCCTCCCTAGTCACGTACCCATCCAAGTGTCTCTTAAATGTCTTCATTGTGCCCGCTTCCACCACCTCTTCCAGCAGTGTATGCCAGACTGCTACCACTCTCTGCGTGAAAAGCTTCACTCACACATCGCCCTTAAGCTTTTCCCCTCTGATCTTGAACCTGTACACCTTGTAATTGAAACGTCAACCCTGGGGAGAAAAAAATCCTCCGAATATCCACCCTATCTATGCATCTCATAATTCTGTAAACCTCTATCAGGTCTCCTCTCAGCCATCGTCTTTCCAGTGAAATCATTCTTAGTCTTTTTAACCTTTGCTCATAGTCAATAAATACCATGCAATGATGGAGGAGGGAGTGGATGTGTGAGGATGTGGTGCTGATCAAGTGAGTTGCCTTGTCCTAGATGGGTCAAGCTTCTTGAATGTTGTTGAATCTGCGCTCATCCAGGCAAGTGGGGGGTCATCCTTCATTAGCGCCTTGTAGATGGTGTACAGGACTTGAGCAGTTGTCAGGAGTTTTCTGACAAATCTTCCTGTACCATATCATTCTATGATTTGAGATAACAAGATGCAGACCTGGATGAACACAGCAGGCCAAGAGGCGTCAGAGGAGCAGGAAAGCTGAAGTTTCGGGTCTCGACCCTTCTTCAGAAATGTTTCTCTGATTTTATGATTTTATGTAACAGTAGATATGATACCATCAAAAGAAAGAAGTGCCAGAGAATGGAAGTGGTGACTACAAAGGTTCTGATAGGGAGGGGAATGAGAATCAGAGGGCAGAAAGGCCCCAAAGATTGAAAGCAGAAAAGACAGAAATTGATTATCAAGTGTTCTTCTGTTCCCAACCACTAAGGGGTGTATATGAACTTGATAACACACCCTCAATATAAACATTGCGATTCCTGACTGAATCAGAAACCATCATTGGAATCACAAAACAGTGATTATGACACAGTAGATTAGTTTAAACTTTACTGCTACCGAAAGAATGAGTTCATGAATAAGATAATTGAGCATAGTATGATATTCAGTGGCATTTTACCCACTATTTTTTCACTAAGAACTGTCCTCAAATCCAACACAAATTGAGCTGATTAAAGCTTCTCCCTCTCAGCTGTGTACGAGGATCTTAACCAAAATTAACTTGGACAGTCTCAATCCAGTTCCTAATAGATATAAGTCCACAGTGCAACACTGCCCATAATTCAGCAATAATTCACTAAAGTGACATGACTGCTGTAATGGAAATTCTTCACTGCTTTCGAGCTCTGGGCTGTTTGCAGTTTGGGCTTAAGTCATAGTGTGGACAGTATCTACAAAGCCTGTGCATTATCTGCCATGAGATTCCATGGGCAAGTACATAACTATCCCTTTCATCTCAGTGAAACAGCACAGCAGCTACAAATATCTGAAGATCTGAGAAATCGGAGGATCTTTCCGACAAAACAGAGAATGCTGACAAGTGACTAATGGAGGATTGAGGGCATTGAAACTTTGAAGGGATTTGCAAGGTAGACTTTGTATTGCTGAAGGATCCTTGATTGCAATGTCAGATATACAGAGCTCTGTCCTTTCGCAAAAAAAAAAGCCTGGGAAGAGTGACAACCTGAAAAATCCGACTCATTGTCTGTGTCTGAATTTCAATTGAGTTAAATAGAGGGAAAACTGTAAGTTGTGAATGGAAACAAATTTAATACACCAGAAAAAAAACTAGATAAGCATGTAAGGGAGAAAGAATCCAAAGGATATTCAGATAGTTTTCACAAAAGAGTGAGATTGGAGGTCACACGTTTGCCTCAGTAATGTCACCATTGACCAATTAAAATGGTGTATTTGTGGCTGCTCGATTCATACAACTAGTATGTACATAATAATCCAGATATAACTACGCATATGAGCAACAGTTTATTGTTGTTACAGGGATCTGACTCAGTGAGCTATTGTAGCACTCTGGTAAGAAGGGAGTTTCAGAAATCCACAGCAGTAGCTACAATAAGCTGACGGTGAATAATCAAAGAAGTCAGTTATACCACACACTTTGCATTGATAGAAGGAGCTAAACTTTGATTGCTTCAGTTTTACATCTCCTGAAGGAAAAAAAACCTGAGGAGTCTCCTCAGCACATGCTCAGGGGGTCTTAATCAATAGGGAAATTAAGGCTTGTGGGGTAAAGGGCAGGTTGGTGGATGTGAGGAGTGCTGGGTCAACTGTGATGAGGCAGACTCAAGGGGCTGAATGGCCTACGCCTGTTCCAATTACTTATGTCAGAGATAATAGGAATTGCAGATGCTGGAGAATCCGAGATAACAAGGTGTGGAGCTGGGCCCAAGCTATGCTTGCCTCTTTGTAGATTACATGGAACAATCCCTCTTCCGCACCTACCCTGGTCCTAAATCCCATCTCTTCCTCCGTTACATTGATGACTGTATTGGCGTCTTCTCGTGTTCCCACGAGAAACTCGAACTGTTCATGCACTTCACCAACACCTTCCACCCCAACCTCAAGTCCACCTGAACAATTTCTAACACCTCCCTCACCTTCCTGGACCTCTCTGTCTCCATCTCAGGCAACCTCGAGAAACCGATATCCATTTCAAACCCACCGACTCCCACAGCTACCTAGAATACACCTCCTCCCACCCATCTTCCTGCAGAAATGCCATCCCCCTATTCCCAATTCCTTCGCCTTCACCGCATCTGCTCCCAGGATGAGGTTTTCCACCCTCGTACATCTCAGATGTCCTCATTTTCCAAGGACTGCAACACCCCCCTGCAGTGTTTGAGAAGACCCTCGGCCATGTCTCCCGCATTTCCCACAACTCATCCCTCACACTCCGTCCCCGCAATAAGAACCAAAAAAAATCCCCCTTGTTCTCACATACCACCCACCAACATTTGGATCCAAGACATCATCCACTGACATTTCCGCCATCTACAATCCAACCCCACCAACAAAGACATTTCCGCTTCCCCCCCCCCCGCCCCACCCTTGTCAGTTTTCCAGAGGGACCACTCTCTCCGTGACTCCCTTGTCTGCTCCACACTGCCCTCCAGCCCCACCAACCCGGCACTTTTCCCCGCAACCGCAGGAAGTGCTACACTTGCCCCCACACCTCCTCCCTCACTCGCATCTCAGGCCCCAAGAAGACTTTCCATGACAAGCAGAGGTTCACTAGCACATCTACTAACACGGTATACTGCATCCACTGTACCCATTGTGGCCTCCTCTACATTGGAGAAACCAAGCGGAGGCTTGGGGACCGCTTTGCAGAACACCTATGCTCATTTCGCAATAAACAGCTGCACCTCCCAGCCGCGAACCATTTCAACTCCTCCTCCCATTCCTCAGACGACATGTCCAACCTGGGCCTCCTGCAGTGCCACAATGATGCCACCCGAAGGTTGCAGGAACAGCAACTCATATTCCGCTTGGGAACCCTGTAGCCCAATGGTATCAATGTGCATTTCACAAGCTTCAAAATCTCCCCTTCCACTATCGCATTCCAAAACCAGCCCAGCTCATCCTCGCCTCCCTAACCTGTTCTTCCACTCACCTATCCCCTCCTCCCACCTCAAGCCGCACACCCATTTCCTATCTACTAACCTCATCCTTCCCCCTTGACCTGTCCATCCTCCCTGGACTGACTTATCCCATATATAACAAAGTGTGAAACTGGATGAACACAGCAGGCCAAGCAGCATCTCAAGAGCACTCCCCACTTCCCCACCTACACTCACCTTTACTGGCTCCATCCCCACTTCTTTGAGCGGTCTGTCTCCTCTCCACCTATCTTTTCCTCTCTGCTTCCCCCTCTCTCTCTATTTATTTCAGAATTCCCTTCCCCTCCCCCATTTCTGAAGAAAGGTCCAGACCTGAAACGTCAGCTTTCCTGCTCCTCTGATGCTGCTTGTCCTGCTTTGTTCATCCAACTCCACACCTTGTTATCTGGGCTGGAAATTGTGTTGGGATGCCATGAGCTTGTGATAGGTACTACATAAACGCATGTTAATTCTCAATTTTTTTCAACTGTGGCCACGTCATGTAAAACAAATCACAATTTCACGATGTCTGAAAGGAGCAGAAAGGTGTGTCTATCAACAGATAACATCTTTTGGATTGGAGATTTTTTTTGTAAAAACTGCTTACATAACATCAACGGCTGCCCGCCTCAAAGGTGGTGGTCCCCATGAAGCATGTGGCTTATTCCTGAAGTTAAAGCTGCACAAATGCAAACGTTCTGTCTTTTTTCAAGTGTTCTCCTCTGAGCCTTACTACTTTCTTCACCTCCTATCTATTCCTGATCTGTTTTTTCTCTGTGAAATTATAAATTCTTTGCTGATGAAGGGTGTGCAGATTTTGTTACGCTCAGCCAACAGAGATAACCTCCCTCCCAATTTCCCTCAGACTTCCTGAAAATATTCTTCAATGTTGGCTGGACTATTAGCTCTGAAAGCTGAACTGCATGCTCAAGGGATTTCAACATTTGCCAAGATCTGCAAATTGTAAAATGCAGATTTTCTTGAGTATAATGTGCCTTCCGTCCTGAAATGAAAGAAAGAAAATCCCAATTTAACTCATCTTTTGAGGACTTCATGGCACGTAAGTTATCTGTCAAATGGCACAAAGGCAGGAACTGGCATGAGAGGTGTAATGAAAAAAAAATGTACTGTTCTGTTACTATATCTTGACAAGCTCACTAATCATATTCAGTACTAACAAGAGGAATGGGTAATTATTCTGTCACAATGGATTCAGCTGCTAAATGAAGATGTAAAGAAATACCAACAATAAATGAAGTTATTACTCACCTGACTGGCTTTTCTCATTAAAATCAATAAGAAAAGCTATCAGGCCGCTTCAATCCTTACTTCATCCTCAGGATTTATCAATTTAGCCTGTGTCTGCAACACACTTTGTCATTGTTCTTATCATTTCTATCATTATTTTACCATTATCAATGATTACATTGACAGGGAAATAATCTTCATTGGGGGCCGTGGTCCAAGGCCAGTAGGCCAGTCGACTGCAGTTGGCTTCGCTGTAGCACCCTATATCCTGACCTGAAAATTACAAATATCAGAAGTTGGGGTCAGGGGTGGGAGGGGTTACACACAACAAGCGAGAGAGAGTGTTGGACAGCCCATGAGCTGAATGTTATGCAGGGTGTAGCGATTTCGGTGTTGGATTGGGGGGGACATTTCTGACACTATGCAGGGTGGGGATATGATGGATGAGAGGTTGCCTAGGAGGCAACTGGATTGGCTGTGCCCAGAGGCGAGCATAGTCCTTGATAAGAGTTTTAGCTGTATATGGATACATAGACACTGACACCTGAGCAAAAAGAAAAAAGACCTAACTAAAATCTCTTCTACCTGGTGTTCAGATGAATGGAACAGGTAAGGAAGGGAGGAAGGGGGGGAGAGAGAGAGTGAGAAAGAGAGAGAGAGAGAGAGACAATGTTGTGGAATTGCAATAGGCATCATTAGCAATGGAAGGGATGGAGCAATCAGAAACTTAGCACAAGCTCAAATACAACAACCAAGTCACCAACATGGTTTAATGTGAGATAACATGGTGCCAAGCTGGATGAACACAGTCGGCCAAGCAGATAGTGCTTGTTGTTTTAGAGGAGCAGCAAAGTTGATGTTTCGGGTCGGGACTCTTCTTCAGAAATGACCCCATTTCTGAAGAAGGATCTTGACCCGAAATATCAACTTTCCTGATCCTTTGATGCTGCTTGGCCTGCTATGTTCATCCAGCTCTACACCTTGGTATCTCAGATTCTCCAGCATCGGCAGTTCCTACTATACCTGGTTCAAAATGAGACATTGGTTGGGTTGGAAGCTGGAAATTAGTGACAAGGCTGTAAAGTTCATGTTCAGAAATGAGGAAAATCAGCTGGACTTCTTAAAGCTAATTGGAGTAAACTGCAGCTCATTTTGGATTAAATGCGCATCTTGGGTGGTATCTTGTCTTTCCTTCCACGATAAATTTGTTGAGGAACAGGTATTTAACTGCACAAGTGGCTACAGGGTTAGGACCACCTTCACTTAGCCTTGCAAAGAAGGACCCAAGGAGGGACTATGTTCCTGCCATCAATTGAGGCCCATTGAAGAGCCTCAAAGTGCTGGCACTGGTGTTAACCAAATGACAGGGACCCATTCAGGGAGCACAACAAGCACTAAGAGATAGTAAGAACTGTAGTTGCTGGAGTTAGAGATAACGCGGTGTGGATCTGGATGAACACAGCAGGCCAGGCAGCATCAGAGGATTAGGAAAGTTGACATTTCAGGTCGGGACCCTTCTTCAGAAATGGGGTCATGGACCCCAAAATGGACCTAAAACATCAACTTTGCTGCTCCTCTGATAGAACAAGCACTATTGTATTTTGAAACAGAAGATGCTGGCAAAGCTCAACAGGCCTGGCAGCTTCTGTGAAGAAAATTCAAAGTTAACGCTTGGCCTGGAGTCTGTGCAATAACACAACATTCCCCACTTCCCCTTTAAAGAATGAAAATCCCTTCCAGAAAACATGCACAAAAATAGATGCATTTCACTTCACATTGGACAACACTCCTGATGGACATAGGACACTTATCATGATTTGGCAGCATAGCTTTAGTGCGCAGTGCCCAGTCCGGTATGGCGAATGGATTTGTATCATTTGAAATAGATACATAATATCTAAGGAAAGATATTATTTCATTGGAGTTAGTACAGAAAAGGTTCACTGGGATGATCCCTGGTATGAAGGGATTCTCTTCTGGTCAAAGGCTAAACAGATTGGGATTACGTCAAACATGATGTCCTTTGTGATCAGCTCTCTGATGAAGGGTCTAGGCCCGAAACGTCAGCTTTTGTGCTCCTGAGATGCTGCTGGGCCTGCTGTGTACATCCAGCTTCACACTTTGTTATCTATGATGTCTTTTATGTCTGAATCATCATCATGTCTGAAGGGTAGTTGACTGTTGGGTATGTTGCCCATATCTTTGTAGTATTGAATATCTTTGGAGCTTCTTGGTACAGAGAGCTATGGGGCAGAATCCCTGTAGACATTTAGGGTTGGGTTAGATAGATTCTTGATCAGTCAGGGAATCAAGGGTTAGGGGGAAAGGGCAGGAAAGTGGATGTGAAAAATTATCAGCCATGATCCTACTGAATAACAGAGCAGGCTCATGAGGCTGAATGGCCGACTCCTGCTCCTATTTCTTATGGCCTTATTGTCTACTTGAAAATAGCAGCTATCTATTTTCACTTCATGATCATGGAAATTTACTGTATGAATAGTGCATTCTACAAAGCCATTTAAATGAGGGTAGTGTGGAGAAAGGATACAATGTAGAATGCTCCATTTCCTGCATTAATCTGGGAAGGGTGTTGTGTTTCTTTTATTGTTTTCCAATGCAATTGGATGAGCTGCATCTAGTCTGCCCAGCCCTGTTAGAATTTTCTGTGTTTCAATGAGATCCCATTCTTCCAATTGCCAGTCATTCCAACCTCTCTTCTGTATGACAAACCTTCCATTCCAGGAATCAATCTAATGAAAATTTGCTGCATTCCCTCATTTGTAAATATTTAATTTCTCAGTTAAGGATAGCAAAACCGTGCATAATATTCCAGGTGTGGTGTCTGCAAGGCTCTGTACAGCTGAGGTAAGAATATCCTGCTCTTGCAATGAAGGCCAACATAAAGATTTGCCTATCTAACAGTTTGCCGCACCTGCACACTTTCTTTCAGTGACAAATGCAGATGGACGCCCAGGACTCACCGTACATCAATCTTTCCCAATCACCATTTCAGTAAGACTCGGCCTTTCTGTATTTCCTACTGAAGTGGATAACTTCACACCTATCCACATCACAGCGCACCTGTCATGTATTTGCCCATTTACTCAACTTGTCTAAATCACGCCGAAGCTTCTTCTCACTACTCACAACTTGGAAATATTACGTTTGATTCCCTCTCCAAATTTATTTGTCCTGCGAATAGCTGGGGACAAAACTCTGATCCCTGAGCTCTCTACACTTATGTTGAAAATTGTCTACAAGTTGGTCCACTGGCTGTTGGAATGATATCAGATCAACCCTGGGTATCCTGAAATTGATTTAAACTATAAATCGGTCTTGTAAATTCTAAAGAAATTTGTGAGCATCTTTGCAGTTATCCTGAGAAATACCAGGTTATTTTACATCTTCATAATTTCTCCCTTATTTTCCAAAGCAATAAAAAGTTTGACTACATGTCTTTCTTTATCAGTAATTTGTTATCTAAGAAGTAAAGATTGATTCTTTCCTAAGTAACTGCAATTCTGACAGAATGTCAATGTGGTACAATCCGTGCTCAAATGTTTGCCTTCCATCTTTATTGTACTCTTTAAAAATGCCAGGATAAAAATCTGAGCAACAGTATCATGTTACTTGTGTTCTTTATTTTGCATTGCTCCTCTTTTTATTGCTGCTTTTTAAGTAGCATGCCAAAAAAGAGCAGTGATGTCGTATTGCGAATGCACTCAAGCACCTACTTTCTACAGCCCTCTGTAGTGTACTGCCATAGATTCACTATCCTCCAAGAGAAGAAATTCCTCTTCACCTCTGTCTCAAAAGGGCAATCATTCTTCCGAGACCATGCCCCCTGGCGCTGCACCAAAAGGACTGCTGCAGCTCACCACCACATTCTCAAGGGGTGATCGGCAATAAAGACAATGGCAGCCAGGTGATGCTCAAGTCTCAGGAATAAATAAAAACAAAACACTGAAATTATTTTCTCGGGTGAGGAATAAAGAACAAGGCCATAATTTTAGAGCTGGGCCAATCAGAGGTCGATGCAGAAATTCCACAGAAAGACAGAATTGACCCCCTGCACAGAGAAGAGTTGTAATTGCCAGGACAATTGGACTGCTCGAAACAGAAATCGATGATTTTTTGTTAAAGCAAGATGATCACAAGATAAGGAGCCCCCAGCAAATAAATAGAATTGAGATACAGATCAGCCATGAAATCAGTCAATTGTGTAATAGGCCAGGGTGGGTAGGGGAGGTGGGAGGATTTACTCCACTTGCTAATCCCCCTATGATATCGGATTGTTAGTGTGGGAATGGGCAGCTCAAAACAGGGAGAAGTTCAGGAATTATTAAAACTGTGAAGAGGCAGTGACTGGAGGTCATGTGGCCAAATGGGATACTAACAATTGGATCACAAAGGCAAGAGATTTATCATTGTGTGACATCGCATGGAGATCTACATTTACAGTGCTCAGCTAGGTTCGCTAAAATGTACTGCGTATTAAAACCTCCTGGAGGCAGAGAGAGCAATGGCCCCTCAGCTGTTGTAAATGATGATAAATGACTAGTCCGACTGTTCGTGTGATGAGTGGTAATGGGTATCTATTTGAAAATCAATTTCAAAGCCTGTCAAGTTATATGTCAGTCTCCTCAGATTCATCTGGTAGATAGAGAGGCTATAGGTTGCTGGCTGGCTTGTTTTGCTGTGAGCTCAATCTCAATCTCAATCTCAGTCACTTTGCCCGCTGTTCCACACAACAAACATGGACCTGAAGCTGAAAGAAAGATACAAACATATAAAATACGAGCAGGAGTACACCATTCGGCCCTTTGAGCCAGTTCTACCATTCAATATCAGAAGCCTAATGACACTAGGCTATCATCCAACAGGTTTATTTGAAATCACTAGTTTTCGAAGCACTGCTCCTTCATCCCATGAAGTGGAAGGATGCACGCAGGCACAGAATATATAGGCAGAGAGATAATGGCAAGATAATTCCAGGTAAGTTTGTTCACCCCAGTCCAACACCTCATTATCACTGTTCAATATGAGCAGGGCTCATCATCCAACTCTGTATCCTTTTCCCGCTTTCTCCCCATACCCTTTGGTCCATATAACTCCAAGAGGTGAACCTGTCTCCTTGTTGAAAAAATTGAACATTTTCGTCCCTACTGCTTTCTGTGACAAAGAATTCCACAGGCTCACCACTCTCTGGATGAAGAAATTTGTCTTCACCTCAGTGCTAAATGGCCTACCCCGTATCTTTAGCCTGTGACCCCTGGTTCTAGACTCCCTGGTGATCAAAAACATCCTTCCTGTGTTTACTGTGAATAATCTTGCTAGAACATTATAGGTTTCTATTTGACTCCCCTCACATCCTAAACTCCAGTCGAGATAGTCTGAACCAACCCAGCGTCTCTTCAGACAGCAGCCCTCCTAGAAAGCAGTGGAATCCCTTAAAAATTGGGTTTTGATTTGGGGAGGCTATGGCAACATTGTGGTCCTATTACTGGGCTAACAATCCAGAAGCAGGAAAGCTGGTATTTAGGATTTTCTGAGGCCAGGATAGGAGGTAGGTGGTGGTGCATATCTATTGCTCCTAGCCTGTGATACTTTCCTAGCCTACCCACTCCCAGCCTATTTCCACTGAGGCCAAGTGGTAGATAGGTCATCAGTTGCCGTTATGGCTCATTGCCTGCTACTTATTACCTAATTAAATGAAGTTAACTGGGACGTTTCAGTTGGACCCCAGGTTCCTGCAGGCAGCATTAATCAGTGTTGTTCATTAAAGGAGTATACTCAGCAGATCAGAAAACATAATTGGAAATGACTGATCACGTTCTGAACCAGAGTATCATTATAAGGTCATCTGTTTCACTAATGTCCTTTAGGGAAGGAAACTGTGTTATGGAGTGGGTAGGATAGTATCAAGCTTATAGTTATTTATTGAAATAACTATTCTGGAGACCCAGGTTCTAATCTCGCCTTGGCAAATGGTGGAATTTGAACTCAATAAAAAATCTGGAATGAAGGGTCTAATGATAACCATTAAACCACTGCATATTGTTTTAAAAACCCATCTGGTTCACTAATGCCCTTTAGGGAAGGAAACATTCACCTTTACTTGGTTTGGCCTACACGTAACTTCAGACCCACAGCAGAGCAGCTGACCCTTAACTTCCCTCTTAGCAATTAGGGACAGGCAATAAATTTTGGTCGATCCAGAAATGTCCACATCCTGTGAGTGAATTTTTTTTAAAAAATTAAGTATGGTGGATGGACTGCTGATTTTGCCTCAGAAAGCGGGGGTGTAGTCACCCTTTTATAACCATAATTAGGAGAAATTTCAACGGGAATGTCCATCTCATATGAAGTGAAACCCTGGACTAGATCTCACAATCTTGTTCTTCTGAGGCAAGAGTCCTACCATGCAAAAACTTACAAGAGGAAAGATGTGTAACAAATAGCATTTTTTTTCTCACATTCAGTTTTATTTTAGTTTACTCTTAGGATGTGGGTTTCACTGCTGGGGTTGTTATTTTGTCTCCTGGAGAGGGTGATGCTTGGCTTTGTGTTTTAAGTGCTGGTACTATGTGTGACTTGCTGGCTCACCTCAGAAGAGCAGCTCTAAGTCAACCATTGCTGGTGTGAAACTGACAATATGTTGAAGGATTCTGGGCCTAAACAACATGTGAGAGGATTTTGGTTCAGTGTAACTCAACAACCTCATCTACAACTACTCCTGCCAGTTTTTTCAAGTTTAATTTTTGAATTTCCACATAGACACTGAATTCGAAACCCCTTGATACGCTTTGACAGGATTTAGACTGAATTTCACAGGGGATTATCGACCCTGGACTTAGCTGTCAGCTTAAAATCCAACACCACGTCACATGTGAGTGGGGAACCTCTTGCTTGAGAGGCAGTTGCAGGGGTATTTAACCAATTATTTGCCAGTGGCTGAGCTTGCTGCCCTCTTGAAGGTGCTGAGTCAAAATTCTGGAACTCCCTCCCTGTTGGTGCTGTGGATCTATCTACAGTATTTGGATTACAGCCGACCCTAACCAACACTTTCCCAAGGAGCAACTAGGGATGGGCAATAAATGCTAACCCAGCTCACGTCCCATGAGTAAATAAAAAAAAAGCTTCTTACCCCAAAACAGCATCTCACAGCAATGGAAGGGAAGTGTTTCAAAACCGAGCCAGCCTGTCTCTCAAAATCATTCACGGGATGAGTGCATTTCTGCCCAAGCCAAAATTTATAGCCCATCCCTAATTGCCCAGCAGGCAGTTAACAGTCAGATACATTGCTGTGGTTGATGCATACATAGAGATGTAGAACGTAGGAACAGGAGTAGGTCATTTGACCCATCAGTCCTGCTTCATCAATCAATATGATCATAACAAATCCTCTATCTCAACACTATACTGCTGCTGTCTTCTCAGTGCAATCAGCAACTTTCATCTCTGGAAATTGATGTATATGTTTCCCAAATATATTCAGTGACTTGGATTCCACTGTCTTCTGCACAGAGAAGTGAGCAGCCCATTTTTTTATGACGATTCGAGATAAGAGGGTTCTTTCTTTAGAGTCTCCCCTTTGCACCTTGAGGCCAGCACCCTACTCCAGAAGATGGTACTATCCCTTTCATCCTCCTCAGGTGAACTTCAAAATCCAAGCTTCCCCAAATCCCCCACTCCCAAACATTCTCCTCCTGAGGTGCCCAAAGCCTGCTGTCAAATGCCTCTTGTTTAACTCATTGTGAGGATCCATTGTGGTCTTTGTCCTGTGGAGGGACTCTCGTCCTTGTGGCTCCCACAACCTAGCTCTGGCGCTCCTGCATCTGTTTGAGCTACCAGCCAATTACCTTAGCCAGTGACTTGAGAAAGTGAGACTTCTTTAACACTAGGGTAAAGGCCCCACTCTGCATCAAGTCTGACCGTCTAGAATATGTTATGACTGCAGGAAAGGGTTCCTCTCAGTAGCGTGAGCCACAAATGACTAGCTACATCTTATCCAAGTTCAATTATATTATTTTTCCAAAACTTCCAAACAGTAAGACTAAGAGCATAAATGTGGAAGTTCTTGTCAGTTCTAACTAATTGCCTTCTCCGATTTTGACTTTAGATTGCACTGTCTGTGACCTGTAGAAGCACTGCCAGAGTCTACTTGCATTTCAGCAAGGTTAGGTACATTAGAAGGGATGCTGGCATTATGTAATGCCTTTACACTTGGCATTGAAAAAACCCAAGCCGATGTTCGGGGTGCCCTCATCATTTCAAAGGACTACCACATACAACATGGATACTACTCAGAAGATTGCCTCAGGATTATCTATTCCAGGGACAAGAAACAGAAGGCTTGGAATTGTTTATAGCAAAATAATGAAGGGGGAGCGAAGATTGAAACATTTGAGAAGAGAAGAAGGATTCAATAACTTGGGAATGTGTGGAAGGAAAGGCTGGTGAATCCCTAAGGAGGGGGTTGCACTTGATCCTATAGAGTTTGATAAAACAGCGCAAGAATATACAAGCTATTGTAGCTGCTGGCAACATGAGACTGTATGCCGTGATAATGGGAACTGCAGATGCTGGAGAATCCAAGATAATAAAATGTGAGGCTGGATGAAGCTCTCTGATGAAGGGTCCAGGCCCGAAACGTCAGCTTTTGTGCTCCTGAGATGCTGCTGGGCCTGCTGTGTTCATCCAGCCTCACATTTTATTATCTGAGACTGTATGCCAGTCAATCAATTTTGTGACAATGAAAGCATAAGAAAGTCAACAAGAGCATCCAGTGTTTGCATCTATTTCTCTGTTGTTATTTAAAGTTGGCAAATGAATAAAGAGATCTCCCTTGGGTCACTATGGTGCTTAGATCATTATCTTGTCACATTCTGGTTGAGATTACCCCAAATCCTTTGCCTTTCATAATATTGGCACTTGGGCCAAGATAGAAAGCAAGGTTGGTTGATTTTCTTGTGACCTTCAAGAAAGGACACATTTGAATCTGTCTGAAATGGTATCAACAACTGTCTTTCAATTGCATTTCAATAAGATTGTTTCCAAGGCCCTTTTATCAGAGGCTCACAATAAAACAGGAAACATCTTTGATGCAACAAAAGTAAAATGCTTTCACATTTTAAGAGTTATTCAGAGGAACATAGGAATGACAGGAGGCCATTCAACCCCTCCTGCCAATACTAGCATTCAAGCAGATCATGGCTGGTTTGCATCGTATGTTCATATATTCATTTTTGCCTGTAACTGTTTGCACCTTATCCTATGAAAATCTGTCCCCTTAAATTTTGAAATGATCCATTAGTGCACAGAAATGTAAAAAGCAAATGCCAAAGTAGGCCAATCAAACTTGTTCCAATATCAAGTATACGATCATGGCTGATCATTCCAACTCTACATCCTGGTCTTGCTTTCATTCTACAGCCTTTAATCCCTTGAGACATAAAGAACAAGATCCAACTCCTTCTTGAAACTGCTCAATCTTTCGGCCTCAAGCAATTTCTGTGACAGCAAATTCAACCAACTCACTACTCTGTTGCGTGAAGAATTTTAGAAACATAGAAACATAGAAGAAATCAACGGGGGAGACTATTCGGCCCTTCGAGCCTGCTCTGCCGTTCTTCACAATCATGGCTAATCGTCCAACTCAATAGTCTAATCCTGCTTTCTCCTCATAACCCTTGATCCCATTTACCCCAAGTGCTTTAATCTACTGCTAGATATAGCGCTCTTGAATATATTCAATGCATTGGCATCAACTGCTTCCTGTTGTAATGATTTCCACAGGCCCACCACTCTTTGGGTGAAAAAATGTTTCCTTATCTCCATCTTAAATTGTCTACCCCAAACCTTGACCCCTGGTTTTGGACATATCCACCATCAGGAACATCCTCCCTGCATTGACCCTGTCCAGTCCTGTTAAGAATGTTATAAGTCCCTATGAGATCCCTTTCATCCATCTGAACCCCAGCAAAAACAATCCCAAATTTGTCAATCTCTCCTCATATGTCAGAGCTACCATCCCTACAATCAGCCTGGTAAACCTTCGCTGCACTCCCTCGAGTGCAAAAGCATCCTTCATCAGAAAAAGAGGCCAGAATTGCACAGAACATTCCAGGTGTGGCCTCACCTAGGCCCTGTACAATTGCAGCAAGACACCCCTGCTCCTGTACTCGAAACCTCTTGCAATGAAGGCCAACATGCCATTTGCTTTCTTTACCGCCTGCTGCACCTGCATGCTTACCTTAGATTGTGACCCTTACATTCCCTCAGCCTCTCCAGGTTTTGGGAGAAGACAGTGCCAGATTTCTACCAGGTTTTATGTGAAGCATTTCCTGCCATTTCCTCCTGAATAGACCAGCTTTAACTTTAAGGGTTCGAACACCCTAGAAGAAAAAAATATTTCCACCTTTCCATACTATGAACTGTTTCATCTCAAAGACTCCACGTAGATTATTCCTTAATCTTCCATACTCAGGGTACAGATTCCAACATACTACTGGTGTGAAGACTGCATCTTTTATGTTTTCACAGGTTTTGAAATGTGGACTGAAATGACAAATAACTATTTTGTGCCCAGAGCTTTGCAAGGATTGTTGCATGTCTTGAAAACGGAGTTACCTGATATTCATGGCAAGTATCGTGTAAACAGTGGTCTGAATGAACAGCCTGAATGAATTGAAGTTTGTATTGTAGATGAATTAGATCTGAGGGGTTGCGTGTAGATTCAGCTCTGGCTGCCAACAAGAAGTTGATTAGTTCACTGACTAGTAATCAGTTACCAACGAAAAAAGCCTTTTGCCTGCCAACAGTCCTGTGACTGATTCTCAGGTAACTACATAGCTTGGGGGTTGGGTTAAGACACAGAGAAGTGACAAGGTCTCCATCGACCATGGTCTTTCTTTTGATTCTCTGCAGTGAGTCACTTTAAATCTGCAAAAAATAGTTTTTCTTTCCTTCAACAGTTGCTGAAAGCCATTAGTTTTAATTGACAACTCAAGAGATCTTACACAGAAGAACCAGCCACAGTGTGCCTCTTACAAACTTGTGGAAGCATCCGAGAAGGAAGACAGATAAAACTACTGATCAGCAAGAATGTTGTGAAACTTGAAAGGGTTCAGAAAAGATTTACAAGTATGTTGCCAGAGCTGGAGGGTTTGAGCTACAGGCAGAAGCTGAATAGGCAGACGCTATTTTCTCTGGAGGATCGGAAACTGAGGGGTGACCTTATAGAGGTTTATAAAATCACAAGGGGCATGGACAGTCAAAGTCTTTTCCCTAGGGTAGGGGAATCCAAAGCAACTAGGCATAGGTTTAGGGTGAGAGGGGAAAGATTTAAAAGGGACCTAAGGGGCAACTTTTTCACAGAGGGTGGTGTGTGTATGGAATGAGCTGCCAGATGAAGTGGTGGAGGCTGGTACATTACAACATTTAGAAGGTATCTGGATGGGTACATGAATAGGAAGGTTTTGGATGGGCATGAGCCAAATGCTGGCACATGGGATTTGATTAACTTAGGATATCTGATCTATGGACAAGTTATACTGTGTGTGTGTGTGTGTGTGTGTGTGTGTGTGTGTGTGTGTGTGTGTGTGTGTGTGTGTGTGTGTGTGTGTGTGTGTGTGTGTGTGTGTTTAGAAAGGAATTAAAACTTTAATTCATCGTGTTAAATGCCAACACTTTATAACCGTCACCCTGTAGCTACAATCTAACTACTTGTTAAATCTAGTTAAGTACAAAAACTGCCTTATATCACTGCTCCTAAGGTGCTGCTTGGCTTGCCATGTTTATCCACCTCCACACCTTGTTAACTGCATTATATCAACCTGGGTGTGAAAAACAGGCAAATTGGAGAATATGTACATACTTTTAAAACAAATCTTTCAACATTGTGCTGATGCAGGAATAGTGAGACATAATCTCCAGTGCACAACCACAGTGAGGTGTGACAAATGCTAGACACCGACATTCTACCATCTGTGAATTGGAGGTCATCCAAAATGCTTCCCCCCTCCCCCCCTCCACCTCACCATACCATAGGGTGGCATGGTGGCTCAGTGGTTAGCACTGCAGCCTCACAGCGCCAGGGACCCAGGCTCGATTCCAACTTCCGGCAACTGTCTGTGCGAAGTTTGCACATTCTCCCCGTGTCTGCGTGGGTTTTCTCCGGGTGCTCCCACAGTCCAAAGATGTGCAGGCTAGGTGTATTGGCCATGCTAAATTGCCCGTAGTGTTCAGAGGTATGTGGGTTATAGGGGGATGGGTCTGGGTGGGATGGTCCAAGAGATGGTGTGGACTTGTTGGGCCAAAGGGCCTGTTTCCACACTGTAGGGAATCTAATCTACGTTGTCCATGTTCAAACGTAAGATCTTGACAATATCCAGGTTAGAGTTGAAAACTAGTATGCGATGGTCACAATGCCAGACAATGGAAATCTCCAACAATTGACAATCTAACCTCCAACACTTGCCAATCAAAGGTTTACCATCACTAAATCCCATACTGTCAACAGCTGGGGAGGTATCACTGATTAGAAACTCAGTTGGACCTACTGTGATGACAAGAGCAGATCAGGGGCTAGGAATTATGCAGTGAGTAACTCACCTTCCGTCTCCCCAAAGCCTGTCCACCATCTACAAGGCACAAATCAGGAGTCTGATGGAATATTTGCCTGGATGTGTGCAACTCCAACAACACTCAAGAAGGTTAACACCATGTCGGACAAAGCAGCCTACTTGTTTGGCACCACATCGTCAAACATCCATTCCCTTCACCACTGATGCTCAGTAGCAGCAGTGAAAATTATCTACAAAATGCAGAAATTCACCAAGGCTTCATAGATAGCACCTTGCAATGCCACAACCATGACAATCAGGGACAGGCAATAATGTGACCAGTCAGTGATGACCATGTCTCATGATTGAATTTAAAATAAAAACTCTTGTTTTTAAAAGCCTCTATGGCCTGGCTCCTCCCTTTGTCTGCAAACTCTGCCAGCTCTATATTCCCTTGAAATATCAGCATCCCTGCAATTCTGGCCTCTTGAAATTCCAGGATTTTAATCATACAATCACAAGATAGCTTTGAGTTCAGCTGCCTTTGTTAACAGTGGAATATAGAGTGAATGTAAGCTAGTCATTGTTGTAACTGAAGATGTACTCATGCCATCTGCAGAACGTTCAGAAAGAGCAGGGGTGAGATTAACACGAGGAGAAGCAACACTCTTTATCAGATTGTAGTAATGTACAGTATTACGCTGCACCACAAGCCACTTGTCCAACTAGCTGATCCCTGATTAGTCCAACAATAATGCCATGATACCATCTCACGGACTCATAGAATCATACAGCACAGAAACCCTTTGGCTCAACTTGTTCATGCTGACCAGTTTTCCTTAACTAACTAATACTATTTGCCTGCATTTGGCACATATCCCCCTAAATATTTCCTATCCATGTGCCTGTCCATATGTCTTTAAAATGCTGTAATTGTACCTGCCTCCACCACATCCTCTGGCAGCTCATTCCGTATACACATGCCCCATCTGTGTACAAAGTCAAAAGATGCAAGACACCAGATTATAGTCCAACTGATTAAGTTGAGATCACAAGCTTTCAGAGTGCTGAACTTCACCTGAAGAAGGAATAGTGCTCTGAAAGCTTGTGATTTCAAATAAACCTATTGGACTATAACCTGGTGTCATGTGATTTCTGAATTTGTCCACCCCAGTCCAACACTAGTACCTCCAAAGCACAGCACCCATCTGTGTGACCAGCTATTGCTTTATGGGTCGAGTGGAATATTTCATACTACAGTGCAAATTAGGATATCTTACAGTTATCTTGGCGCTTTATCAATGCAAATTATTGCTGTGCGGACTTCAAAGCACCCAATGCTGAAGGCCCCACTGTTGATAAACATGCAACTGACTTCTGAGGGTTTCATACTCACTGTAAGAGCAGCCATAAACTTCAACCCTCATTCCAATCCTTCCATTAGGATTCCAATCAAGAGGAACAAACCGCAAGAATCTGGCTTTGATCGAGTTTTGCAACTTGTTGTGCACGACAGTGTCTGCATTGGAGTTTCCGACGAAAGCCTGTGCAAAGAGGAAGCAAATAAACAAGTTTGAGACGGACCAAACTAATAATATCAATGATCGCCTCCCTGTGAGTAACAGCTGGAGTAGGTCTGTAAATTGTAACAGTAACAATTAATCATGTTTTTTTAGGCAGCAAGAACAAACAGGGAAAAAATTAATCAGTCTTTATCTCTTGGAAGCTTACGGTGATTTCCTATGTCTGAGTTCAGTCATCAATCTGAAACTATTTAGAATTTAGAACGAAATAGTTGCACTTTAAAATTACAATTTCTTTACTTGCAAACTAAAGTGGATTTATGTGGCACTTCCACACCACTGGATGTTCAAAACATTCCAGCCAATTAGAACTTTTTTTAGGGTAGTCGCTGCTGTGTGATGTGGAACAGAAGCCAATTCACACATGGCAAGATCCCACAAACAACTAATGATAATAACTAGCCAATAGGTACAGTTATGTTAATAGTGGAGTTAATATTGACCAGGGAAGCAGATATAACAGCCCCTCCCTTCTTCAAAATATAGCAAAGTGACCTTTTAACCCACTCTGGCAGGCAGATGATTTGGCTGTCAGGTACGCTGCACCTCAAAGAGTGCACCATTCTGCTCATGCTACACTGGATTGTTACAGAAGTACAAAAGTGCCACAGTGTAGAAGGAGATTATTCAGCCCATTGTGCCTACACTGGCTCTCCAAATGAGAAATTCATTGAATAGCTTCCATCTGCCTTCTCCATGTAATCCTGCACAGACCCTCATTTCAAAATATCAAATGAAACTGCAAGCTTCAGGCAGTGCATATCCATGACCATTACTATCTAGAAGGACAAGGGCAGCAGGGGCATGGGAACACCACCATCTGCAAGTTCTCCTTCAAGTCACTCAGCATTCTGACTTGAAAGTATATCGTCGTTCCTTGAGTCAAAATCTCTGAGCTATCTCTCAACAGCATCATGGAGAGATTATCCCAAAAGGACTGCAATAGTTTACAATGTGAACTTCTCAATGGGATCCAGGGATGGACAATAAATGATGGGCCAGCTGATGACACTCACATGCCATGAGTGGATTAGTAAAAAGAAAAGGAACAGAACAGATGGGGCTCCTGAAAACTTTCAGAGATGGGAAAGTCGTTGAGGTGTGTATTTTTTTTTAAGCAAGAAGTAGAATGATTATTGAAGGAGATTAAAAATTTAGACCTTGTGTTTTTGAACTTCCATTGGAGAGTCTGGAGTGTCTGTGAGACCTGTAATACTGCAAAGGTGACAGTAGAGTGGTCCTCAAAAAATCAAGTACATATTTTGTCTTTATTAATTTGTGAAGATGAAAGTTCCATTTTTTCTTTAGCTTGATGTATTTGTTGCCTGTCAATTAATGTTTGATCAAGATTGGCTTTAGTTTGTTTGCAAAAAGAAGTCTTATAAAGTAAAATCTTGTCCAACATCAGCAGCATCGTGGTATAGCAGTAATATCACTGCACTAGTAATCCAGAACACTGCTAACGTTGTGGGAGCCTGGGTTCAAATTCGAATTCATTAAAATGTGCAGTTAACAGCTAATCAAATAGTGACCATGTAACCACTATCAATTGTTAGAAAACTCATCCTCTTCACTAATGTTGTTAAGGTGGGAAATAGCCATCCTTATCTGATCTGGCCTATACGTGAGTCCACATCTACAACAATGTGGTTAACTCTTAACTGCTCTCTAAAAAGGCCGGAGCAAGCCACTCAGATCAAGGGGCAACTAGGGATGGGCAACAAATGCTGGTTATCCAGCAATGGCTGCATCTCAAGGACAAATAAAAAAAGAAGTTCAACAACTATATAAAGCTTCAGTTCAGCCACATTTGAGAATATTGTAGCAGTTCTGGTCACCATGCTACAGAAAGGACAGGGAGGCTTACGATAAATTGCAAAAGAGGTTTACAAGGACGTTGCCTGGACTGGAGAGTATTAGCTATAAGCAGAGATTGGACAAACTCTAATAGTTTTCATTTGTATCGGAGGTTGAGGGGAGACCTGATAGAAGCATATAAAATTATGAGTAGCTTGGATATGGTGGACAGTTGGGGTCTTCCTCCCAAGGAGGGAAATATCAAATACTAGGGGACATAGGTTTAATATGAGAGGGTAAAGTGTAAGGGACATGTGTGAATAAAGTGTTTTTTATATGGTGTTCTAACAGTTTTTTTTAACACGCAAAGTTTGAGAGGCATTCAGATAGATACATGAACAGGCAGGGAATGGAGGAAGACAGATCATGTGTAAGCAGATGGGATTAATTTAGAATGGCATCATGGTTGTGCAGACATGGTGAGCTGAAGGGCCTGTTCATGTGCTATACTGTTCTCTATTCTATGAGTAAGTGTTTTCAGGAAGGTTTTAAAAAGGGAGCAGGAGACTGAGAGATGGAATGACATAGCCAGAGTATTCTAGGGCAATAGGGCTAGGTGACAGGAGACATCACAAGTTGCCTATCAGTTTAAAATGAATGTTTTCTTTTCCCACACTTGTTAAATGCACGGAATATTTACTCTCGACGCAGGCATTTCGTCAATTACACTGATCTGAAACTCTCAAAATAGGAGTTACTTCATTCAGCTGAGGAAACATTGGAAGAAAAATACTCCAATAAGACACTGCACGCATGGAGTGGAAAATAATCTTTGTTTAATTTCTGGGCCTGAATTTTTCATCAGGATCTGGAAACCCTACCTGTGCACATTTGTGGCTCATAACCCACACAAACAACATCAAATGTCATTTTTTGTATGTTCAAATTGTGGTCAGGTTTACAGTGAAGCTTTTGAGCCATTTGGAGTGCAGAGGGAGTGTTGTGGGAACATGGACTAATTAGAAGAGTTGGCTTGGTTCTCCAATATTGCATCTCAACTCCCAACCATGGTTAAAGGTACACCCTCTAGAACCTACCCACTTATTCCATCCCTTGTCATCTTTAAATCCTCATATCTCCACAGCCATTCATCTAGTTATAAAGAGAGATTGGATAGACTGGTATTGTTTTTCTTAGAGCAGTGGAGATTGAGGGGGTCTTAATTAGATGTATAAAATCATAAGGGGCATAGGATAGACAGGAAAAATCTTGAAGGAGGAATCAGTGACCAGCATTATGGATTTAAGCTGAAGGGCAGAAGGTTTAGCGGACATGTGAGGAAAAATACTTTCACCCAGAGGATGGTGGAAGCTGGAGCTCATTGCCTGTAAGCGTAGTAGGGGCAGAAACCTTTATAATAGTTAAGATGCATTTAGATATGCACTTGTGATGTCAAGGTATGCAAGGCTATGGGCAGGAGAATAGGAATAGACTAGTTGGGTGATTTTTTTTGATTGGCAGGAATGTGGTGCTCTCTGAGGCCTTTTTTGGTGCTGTTGACTCTTCTGATACTTTTACTCTGTAGACTATATATTATATACAGAGCTCAACAATTATAACCCTATTAGATTGCACCAACAACCCAGAAGCAGAGACACAATGTTTGTTATTATGACTTCATGAAACTGTCACTCATTCTCTGATGAATAGAACACAGTTTGCTGAAACCCATTAACATTTGAAACTCAGACAAGCATCCAGAATGACCATAGAGGTCCAAGCAATTGGCTTCTCTCCAGGAATGAAAGAACAGATGGCGCTCATTTCAGCTTCAAAACAGTGCAGCTATCAAACAATCTAAGGGGGCAGGTGGTTAGATTTGTGATTTCAAATTTGTTTCAACTGTGAAAAACAATTTTCATAGAGCCATTTAAATCACAGCAGAAAGCGTGACAGCACATTTTGTCAGCACCTATGGAATATTTCTCATGCATTAAGTTGTTTTCTTGGAGTAAATACAAATGTATGATCAATATGTTAACTTACATTGACAGAGCAAGTCCCTATTGTAAATCACTACATCTAAGTGGGAGGCAATTGGACAAGCATATGGACGTACATGGAATAGTGTAGGTTAGATGGGCTTCAGATCGGTATGACAGGTCGGCACAACATCGAGGGCCGAAGGGCCTGTACTGTGCTGTAATATTCTATGTACGTAATGGCCTCATGTTATAATCGCTGAGATGTTAATCCAGTGATCCAGATAATGTTCTGGGGGCCCAGGTTTAAATCCTACCATGGCAAATAGTGGAATTTGAATTCAATAAATAGCTGGAATTAAAAATCTAAGGATGACCATGAACCTGTTGGAGAAAACACTCTTCTGGTTCACTAATGTCCTTTAGAGAATGAAATTGCCATCCTTACCCTGAGACACTGACTCTTCCCTTGGAATAAGTTGAATGATTTTACTTTTGATGTTGCACAGCTTTTATAGCAACATTTTAAACACAAAATTTGGCACTTAAAGGGCAACAAAATTGGATCTTATTTTCAGATTTATTCACTGGAATTTACAAGTAGGAATTTGGCTATTCATTGTTTGTGTCCAGGATCGAAGTAGACAATGTCTGACAATCCTTATCCTCATTTAGCATTCAGAGGTTTATAGATCTGCTCCAGAATGTAAACATTCACATCAGGACAGTCATTATGGAATAGATTGTCAATATCTGAGCTCTCAGGTGGAATGCAACGAATCCAGTCATGGATTACGAGGTGATCCTGGATATGGAGGGAATTTCTTCTGGTGAGAGGTTGAGGAGTTTGAGCTTGTCCTCATTGGAGATTAAAAAAACAAGAGGAGACTTTATTGAAACATATAAAATCATAAAGTCACAGGAAGGTAGCTAATCAGCCCTGGTTATATTACCCAGTGGAAACTCCTGCCTTTTCCCCATGTTCCTGCAAAGCATTTCTAGCCAAATAATCATTCAATGCCGGACCACCAAAGACATTTTTCCATCCCCACCCTTGTCTGCCTTCCGGAGAAACCACTCTCTCCGCGACTCCCTTGTCCGCTCCACACTCCCCTCCAACCCCACCACACCCGGCACTTTCCCCTGTAACTGCAGGAAGTGTTACACTTGCTCCCACACCACCTCCCTCACCCCCATCCCAGGACCCAAGATGACTTTCCACATCAAGCAGATGTTCACCTCCACATCCGCTGTACACGGTGTGGCTTCCTCTACATTGGGGAAACCAAGCGGAAGCTTGGGGATGGCTTTGCAGAACATCTACACTCGGTTCGCAATAAACAACTGCACCTCCCACCGCGAACCATTTTAACTCCCCCTCCCATTCCTTAGACGACGTGTCCATCCTGAACCTCCTGGTGTCATAATGATGCCACCCATAGGTTGCAGGAACAGCAACTCATATTCCGCTTCGGAACCCTGCAGCCCAATGATATCAATGTGGATTTCACCAGCTTCAAAATCTCCCCTCCCCCCACTGCATCCCAAAACCAGTCCAGCTCATCCCCACCTGTCTAACCTGTTCTTTCTCTCACCTATCCCCTCCTCCCACCTCAAGCTGCACCTCCATTTCCCACCTACTAAACTCATCCCACCCCCTTGACCTGTCTGTCCTCCCCAGACTGACCTACTCCCTCCCTACCTCCCCACCCATACTCTCCTCTCCACCTATCTTCTCCTTTATCTATCTCCAGTCCGCCTCCCCCTTTCTCCCTATTTATTTCAGCATCCTCTCCCCATCCCCCTTTTCTGATGAAGGGCCTAGGCTTGATACGTCAGCTTTTGTGCTCCTGAGATGCTGCTTGGCCTGCTGTGTTCATCCAGCTCCACACACTGTTATCAATCATTCAATGCCCTCTTGAATGCTACAATTGAACTTGCATTCACCACATTTCCAGGCAGTGCATTCCATACCCTAACTAAATGCTGTGCGGAAATTTCCTTTTTTACCTCTCACATCTCCCTGAATATGCCTCTGAAAACAACCTTGGAACATTATTCTATGTTCAAGCTGCTGTACAAAATGTAAGTTGCCATGGCAACTTGCTGTAGTAAGGCAGCTCTGGTTCAAATCCCGAAACTGTCAACAATACGGAGAGTTGTGCTTTTCTCTTCAAGTGATAGTAACTGAACAAAGAATGTGAAGTGATTATACTCAGGAAGCAAAAATTGCAAATTTCCCCTACCTTCCATTGTGTAGTCAAGATAAGTAACACTTGACAATTTGAAAGTTGAGGTAATCCATCCACTCAGAGCAAAGATGCTTCCCAGTGGGGAGGAAAAATTCTAAGAGAGCAATAAACCAACCATGACTAACCAAGGAAGTTAAGGAGAGTATTAAGTTGATTTAAAGACATATAAAGAGACCAAAGTCAGTATTATCCCCAAAGACTGGGATAAATTCAGAATCCAGAAAAGGTAGTCTAAAATGGTAATAAATACAGAAAATAAACCTACAAGGTAAAATAGGAAGGAATATAAAAGCTGACAATAAGAGCTTCTTTAAAAATACACAAAATGAAGACAGCGGTCAAGGTAAACATTGGCCCCTGAGAAAATGAATCTTGGGAGACTGCTTTGGGATTAAAAGAAATGGTAGAGGAGTTAAAAGTTATTTTGTATCAGTCTTTTCAGTGAAAGATGCTTTGAACACCCCACTCATACGAAAAAATATAGTGGAGGATATAAGAGCCATCACCATCACTAAAGAAGAAGCATTAGACGAACAAATGGGGCTAAAGGTAGATAGGTCCCCTAGCCCTAATGGCTTGCATTCTAGAATCCTAAAAGAGGCAACAATAGAGATGGTGGAAAATTGGTTGTAATTTTCCAAAAGATATTGGTTTGTGGAAAAATGCTAATGTGATACCTCTATTCAAAAAGGGCGGGAGGCAAAAACTGGGTAACTATAGACCAATTAACCTCACACCTATTGTTGGAAAAGTATTGGAATCAAATGTTAGTGTAGTAATGGCAGAACATTTGGAACATCATAATATATTCAAGCAGAATCAGCCCAGCTTTATTAGAGTTTTTCTGAGAATTGGGTAGAGGGCAACAAGTGGATGCGTTGCATTTGGACTCCAAATTGTTTTTGTCAAGGCACCTCAGAAAAGGCTAAGTACTAACATAAGGGACCATGTTGTTGGAAATTATACTTTGGCACATTTTGGGCAGAGAATTGCCTCATGGGTCGGAAACAGTGATTGGCAAAAAGGCATTTTTTTTCAGTCTGGTGACCTGTGACCAGTGGTGTTCCACAGGCATCAGTGCTGGAACTGCAAATGTTTATGAATCACTCCAAGGAAGGAAGTGAATATACTGTGACCAAATTAGCAGATGACACTAAAACAGATGGAAAGGCAGGCTGCGAGTAGGATACAGTTTCCAGAGTGGTCTAAAAGTTGGCAGATTATAATGTAGGAAAATGCAAAGTTATTCTTTTTGGAAGGGACAACAAAGGAACAGAATATTAGAAAAATTGAAAACAAAAACGCGACACAACAGCACTTGGGGAATAGTTCTGCGTGAAATGTTGGTCCTTATTTTGTTGGGGAGGTGGAGTTTGGAGTATAAGTAGGGAAGTCTTACTACAAATGTACAAGGTGCTGGTTAGACCGCATCTGGAGTATTGTGAGGAGTTTTAATCGCTTTATTTAAGGAAAGGCATCATTTCATTGGAGGCAGTTCACGAGGATGAACCCCGGTATAGAAGCATTGCCTCATGAACCAATGTTAAGCAGGTTGGGATTCTACTCACTGAAGTTTAGGAGAATTAGGGACGATCTCATTGAAGCATGTTAAATTCTCAAAGAGCTTGACTAAGTAAATGCTGAGAGGGTGTTCCCTCTCATTGGCAAGGTCTCGGGCCACAGGGCAAAGTCTCAGAATAAAGGGCTATCACTTTGAGCTGGAGACGAGGAGGAACGTTTTTTCTCCTAGAGGGCTACGAATGTTGGGACTCCTTGCTACAGAGCGCTGTGGGGGTAGGCTCCTTGTGTATATTTAAAGGTGAGATACATAGATTTTTGACCAGTTGGAGAATCAAGGGTTACAGGGAAAGGGAAGATCAGGAATGTTGGATTAGCCGTAAGGCTCAAGGGGCTGAATGGCCTATTCCTCTTCCTATTTCTTATGGCCTTATGAGTTATGCAATAAATAAGAAATCTGTATGGAATAATACCACAGGAAATAGATATGAAATAATCTATAGGAACATCCATATATTTGAAATCCAAGGAAAATTACACTGACAGGATAATATTCCAGATAATATTCTCAGCTGAAGTCTCTGCATATAAACCAAATTTTAATGGTTCCTCTCACAATAAACGTTTCCCTCATAGCAAAGTCAAGGGGCTGCACATTTCTGTCACAATACACTTCAGTGTGGAGATCAACCAAAGAACTGTCACAGAGTTTTAATAATTGGTCAAACAGTATTCAAGTGATCTCTTACCAGATTGAAGCTTCAATTTAAAAAGTCCCTAAAATTTCCCTAGCGACTGAAAAAAAACTGTATTGTCTACTTTATTGCATGAATTAATAACATCTTTTACTGCTCTTTCATGGAGTGAGAGCACCATAGTTAGGCCAGCATTCATAGCCCATTCTTAATTGCCCTGGAAGAGGTGGTGGTGACCCCAATTTCTTGAATCATGAAAGGTACATGCACTGACAGTTGATGGGGATGGAGCTCCAGGATTTTGCCCCAGTGGCCGTCAGAAATGGGGATATCATTCCAAGTCAGGATACGTACGGCCAGAATGTAATCGTCACCCAGGTTTTAGGTATGGAATCCTCCAGCACTGAAAGAGTTCTTGCTGTGCAGCGGTAGGTGAACCTACCTCTGAAACAGTGCACCTGAGTTCAGCTCCTGCCTGCTCCAGATGCGTGTCATAGCAAGTCAGAACGTGAATGGTTAGCACTGCCTCACAGTATCATGGACCTAGATTCAATTCCAGCCTCATGTGACTGCCTGCGTGGGTTTCCTCTGGGTGCTCTGGTTTCCTCCCACAGTCCAAAGATGTGTAGGTTAGGTGGATTGGCCGTGCTAAATTACCCATAGTCTCCAGGGATGTGCAGGCTAGGTGGGTTAGCGATGGGAAATGCAGGGTTAGAGGGATGGGGGGAGGGGGAATGTGGGTCTGGGTGGGATGCTCTTTAGAGGGTTGGTGTGGACTTGATGTGCTGAATGGCCTGTTCCTACACTGTAGGGATTCTCTGTGGTAACAGGGTGACTATAAAAGAGAAGGTAGTCACTCAGCCAATCACACCTGTTAGCAGCAACATCACACCAGTTTACACATCAAGTTTCAATCCTGCACTAGTCAAACTTGCTTTCACTGAGTCTGTTGCACGTTTTTCTTTGCCATACATAAATGATCTGGAGGAAGGTATAGATGGTCTGATTAGCAAGTTTGCAGATGACACTAAGATTGGTGAAGTAGCAGTTAGTGAAGGGAACTGTTGGAGAATGCAGCAGAATATAGATAGATTGGAGAGTTGGGCGGAGAAATGGCAGATGGAGTTCAATCCAGGCAAATGCGAGTTGATGCATTTTGGAAGATCCAATTCAAGAACGAACTATGTGGTAAATGGAAAAGCCCTGGGGAAAATTGATGCAAAGAGCAATCTGTGTGTTCAGGTCCATTGTACCCTGAAGGTGGCAACGCAGGTGGATAGAGTGGTCAAGAAGGCAGATGGCATGCTTTCATTCATCGGATGGGGTATTGAGTACAACAGTTGGCAGGTCATGTTGTCATTGTATAGGTCTTTGGTTCGACCACATTTGGAGTACTGCGTACAGTTCTGGTCGCCACATTGCCAAGAGGATGTGGATGCTTTGTAGAGGGCACAGAGTAGGTTCACCAGGCAGTGGTATGGAGGGCTAGCTATGAAGAGAGTTTGATTCAGATTATTTACATTAGAAAAGCGGAGGTTGAGCGGAGGGAGGGGGGAGTGGTGGGGGGGGGGGATCTGCTTGAGGTCTACAAAATCATGAGGGGTACAGACAGGGTGGATAGCAAGAAGTTTTTTCCCAGAGTGGGGGACTCAATTACTCGGGGTCATAATTTCAAGGTGAGAGGGGAAAAGTTTAACGGAGATATGCGTGGACAGTTCTTTACACAGAGGGTGGTGGGTGCCTGGAACGTGTTGCTAGCGGAGGTGGTAGATTGGGCATGATAGTGTCATTTAAGATGTATCTCGATAGATACATGAATGGGCAGGGAGCAGAGGGATACAGATCCTTGGAAAATAGGCAACAGGTTTAGATAAAGGATCTGGATCAGCGCTGGCTGTTCCTGTGCTGTAATTTCTTTGTTCTTAGTTCTTACTTTAGAATCGCCAAAGGACCATAGAGCTGCTATCTCATTAGATAGAGACAGTTGGTTTAACCTTAGGTCACTGTGGCTCAGGCAAGGGACAAGGCTGAGAGAGGCCACAGCTGGAGTACAGTGTGAAACTCAGATTGTCACACCATAGAAAGGATGTGACTGCACTAGAGAAGATACAGAGGTGATTCACAAGGATCCTGTTCGGGTTGAAATGATTTCGCTCTGAGGACAGACTAGATAGGCTGGAATAATAAGGTGTAGAGCTGAATGAAAACAGCAGGCCAGGCAGCATCAGAAGAGTAGGAAAGCTGACATTTCAGGTCCGGACTCTTCTTCAGAAAATGTTCTGAGGAAGGGCCTAGACCTGAAATGTCAGCTTTCCTGCTCCTCTGATGCTGCTTGGCCTGCTGTGTTCCTCCAACTCTACACCTTGTTATCCCAGATTCTCCAGCATCGGCAGTTCTTAGTCCCCTAGATAGGCTGGAGTTGCTTCTTTGAACAAAGAAGACTCAGTATTCCTGATTGAGATGTACAAGATTACGTACAGCAAGGATAGAGTGGGTAGGGAAAACCTTTTCCACTTAGCAGAGGGGTCCATACCCAGAAGGTGCAGATTGGTAGTAAGGAGCAGAAGGTTTGGAGGACATTTGAAGAAAGTGGTTACCTGGAACTCACTGCCTAAATGGATGATGGAGGCAGAAACCCTGAAGACATTTACAAAGTATCGAGATGACCACTTGAACACCATAGCATACAAGGCCAAATGCTGGAAAATAGGAATAGAATAGATAGATGCTCGACGATTAGCCGAGGCATGATGGGCTGAAAGCCTGTTTCCATGCTGTAAAAGTTCTATGATTCTATGGGTCTACTTAAAAATGACTGTTGCCCGATTACCACAGCTCCAATAAACGCTGCTTTTTTTAATATATTATTGTAGAAAACGCTGATCTTAGTATTACAGCTCTCAGTGCAGTCATTCAACTCTCCCTTCACAGAATCATGGCAGCATTGACTGCTGACAGCATGGAATTGCAGAATCCCTACAGGGCAGAAGCAGGTCATACAGCCCATCGATTCCAGACAAACCCGCCAAAGTGTATCCCACTGAGATCTATCCCCCTACCCTATTCTCCAACCTTACATTTCCCTTGATTAATCCACTTCGCCTGCACATCTCGACACACTATGGGCAATTTTGCATGACCAATCCACCTAACTTGCATTTCTTTGAACTATGAGAGGAAACTGGAGCAGCTGGAGGAAATCTGGAAGAGGCACGGGGAGAACATGCAAACTCCACACTGTTACCCAAGGCTGTAACTGATCCCAAACCCAAGTCTCTGGCACTGAGAGGCAGCAGAATATACCACTGAGCCTCCACGCTGCCCTATCAGTGTTAGCATAATTTAATGATACAATAGGCTCCTTATATTGATTCTCAAGCCACACTACTCTGGGGTTGCTACAGAAGGTAACAACTTAATAATTCCTCCAGTTCCCAATTTAACTGTTCATTGCACTCAAGTTAATAAAAATGAAAGCAGCCTGCATATTTGAACTTAACAAGGACTGATATTTATTACAAATACATAAATTCTAAGCACAGATAAACAGTAATCAACACTGTACCAAATGAAACTCTAACCTCCTTTTAAAAACCTACATGCACGTACAGGCAAACACAGAAGAAAGAAAACTCCATGTGTGGTTTCAGCTTCTCATGCTCCTATCCATCTGTCAAAATTACTTTGCTGGCCTTTTGAAGTTCAATGCAAGTTTTCCCAGATTGTTTTCTTATATTTGGAAACTATTTCCAAAATGTTTTAGGCATTAACTGAAATTCAGTCAATGTAGTTCATTTTAGAGCATCATAAAACATAGAAATTGTCTAAGACTACATAACTATCTTGTACTTTACTTGTCAACTGACTCTGCATTGGGAATATCTAGTTTTCTTTTGGCTGAGCCATTTGTCCTGTTATCTTCTCAAAGGGCATAGGGAATGCTCCCATATCCTATTCTGCAAATTTAAGGGAGGGCCAGCACAAACTTAGACACTTCCTTACTGGCCTTTAAATGATGACCCGCATTCAACACATCAAGGTCTGAATCAGCATCTAATGTTCCTCTCTTCTCTTCCTTTTCCCTTTGCAATTCTAATCCGTTCCCATTTACCCTTCTCAATTCTCCATCTCCCGCAGTTTTATCTTTTATCTTCGTGATCAAGTTGCTTTCATCAGAACGTAAAATCACCTGATCCTGATATTTCACTACCCAGAGCACTTTGTGTTAATGCTAAACCCAATGCTAAACCCAAATGCTGCACTCGTACTTCAATTACCCTGCTAGTTTAACGGGCAATTAATGCCCCAACTTACCTGCCAATTCAATGAATCTGGCTTTTGGAAGTTAACTTATAACTGTAAAGGTCAACTTTGCCCTCTCAGGAAACCCTTTGCAATTTCCATTGCAGTTTCTTATTTGTAGTTCAGAACCCTGGTGTTTCCTTTACTTTCAATACATACTGATAAGGCACCCAAAATCTTTGCTCTCTCCCGAACACGAGCTCCCAGTCTCTTCTTATGACCCACTCAGGTAAGTCAGCTCATTTTCTAGTCCCACTGCCTTTGGAGTCACCACACAAGTGGATGATCTAACCAAAGCACGAGGAATCCCCAATTTACCTGTCTGATATGTGAGGACTGAGCATGGAGTATCTTTTCCTCCACCACTTTAAATTATTCCATGGGTAATAGTAGTCACTGTGTTGCTGCGTACTAACTTTCCACTTGGAGATAAGTGAACTGAGCTGCTCTGTTCTACCCCTTGGGAATTACATTTGATAAATATAAATGTTACAGAAGGGAAAAAGCTGTTACTTCAATTAATGTATGCTGGTGGCTGGGTAGCAGTCAGACATCAACCTTCAGAACACCATTGTTCGAGGTCCAGTAGAAAATACTCCTGGGCTGGTATGACAAAAGAAACAAGGAGAAATTAAAATTGGTGAATTAAAATTTAGGTCAATGTGTCTTTTGATGCTGAAATCTATAGGTAGTTATCTTTAACGTGTGTGTGTGTGTGTGTGTGTGTGTGTGTGTGTGTGTGTGTGTGTGTGTGTGTGTGTGTGTGTGTGTGTGTGTGTCATTCTCCCTGTGTCTGCATAGGTTTCTGGTATCCTCCCAAAGTCCAACGATGTGCAGGCGAGGTGGGTTAGCAGGGTAGGGCAATGGGGTGGCTTTTCTGATCAGACAGTGTGCAGAAGAGGCTTATGGAAATTATTCCGCATGGATGAGGAATTTCAGTCCAGCAGACAGACCGGAGACACTTGGACTGTACTCCTTCAAGGGAAGTTTGAGAGCAGATTTAACTAATGTGTTCAAATCCATTAGGCACCTGGACCGAGAAGAAGGCAAAACTGTTCAGATTGTTGGAAGGATTGAGAACACGAGAGCACAGCTTTAAGGTACTCGCAAAAGAAGCAGTGGAGATGTGAGGAAAAACGCTTGCATCACAAGTGAGTAGGATCCAGTGCACTGCCTGAGAGTGTGGATGAAGTAAATTAAATTGAGGCATTCAAGACGGAACTGGTGCTTGAAAAGAAAGGACTATAGGGAGAAGCAGAGGCACTGGCACGAAGTAATTTATTGCCTGAGCAAGTTATCACAGGTGTGATGGTCCCAATGTTTTCTCTTTGCCATAACCTGTCCGTAACTGAGTGACGTTGAGCCTTCCCCAAAAACAGTTTAATTTTAAATACATCCAGTATAACTGAAGTGACATTTGGACCATCAAGACCAACATATCGAGATTTAAATCATACAAACCGAATTTCCTCTGTTCAGTATCTTAAATACATTCACTAAGAGTTCTGAATGATATTGATTTATGTATTAATCAGGATGCTAACCTTTGGAAGGCAAAGAAGTTTCAACTTATAAGGCCATAAGACAGAGGAGCATAAGTTAGGCCATTTGGCCCAATGAGTCAACTCTACCATTCAATCATGGCTGATAAATTTCTCAACCCCATTCTCCCACTTTCTCCCTGTAACCCTTGATCCTCCAAATAATCAAGAACCTATTTATCTCAGTCTTCAATGTACTCAATGACCTGGCCTCCACAACCTTCTGTGGCAGTGAATTTCACAGATTCACCACTCTCTGGCTGAAAAAGTTTCTCCTTTATCTCCATTCTAAAAGGTCTTCCCTTAACTCTAAGACTGTGCCCTCGGGTCCTAGTCTCTCCTACCAATGGAAACATCTTCCCAACATCCACTCTGTCCAGGCCATTCAGTATTCTGTACATTTCAATTAGATCCCCCTCATCCTTCTAAATTCCATTGAGTACAGACCTAGAGTCTTCAAACGTTCCTCATGTGTTAAGCTTTTCATTCCTGGGACCAATTTCATGAATCTCCTCTGAACCTGTTCCAGGCCAGAACATCCTTCCTGGGATATGGGGCCTGAAACTGTGCATAGTACTCCAAATATGGCCTGAGCAGAATCTTATACAGCTTCAGAAGTACATCCCTGCTTTTAGATTCAAGTCCCCTCAAAAGAAATGCAAGGATTGCATTTACCTTCCTAACTACTAACTCAAGCTTCAAGTTCACCTTGAGAGAATCCTGGGCGAGAACTCTCAAGTCTCTTTGCACTTCAGACTTCCGAATCTTCTCCCCATTTAGAAAATAGTCCATGCTTTTATTCTTCTTACCAAAGTGCATGACCGCACACTTTCCTACGTTGTACCTGATCTGCCACTTCTTTGCCCAGTCTCCTAACCTGTCCAAGTCCTTCTGCAGCCTGCCCATATCCTCAATACTATCTGTCTCCCTACCTATCTTTGTATCGTCTGCAAACTTAGCCAGAGTGCCCTCAGTTCCTCCATCTAGATTATTAATGTATAAAGTGAAAAGTTGTGGTCCCAACACTGACCCTTGTGGAAAACCACTTGTCACTGGCTGCCATCTTGAGAAAGACCCTTTTATCCCCACTCTCTGCTTTCTTCCAGTCAGCCAACCTCTGTCCATGCTAGCACCTTGCCTCTAACACCATAGGACCTTATCTTGCTCAGCAGCCTCCGTATGGCATCTTGTCAAAAGTCTTCTTGAAGTCCGGGTAGGGAGCATCCCATTGGCTCTTCTTGGTCCATCATAATTCCAACTGTGATAATGGGAACTGCAGATGCTGGAGAATCCAAGGTAACAAAGTGTGGGGCTGGATGAACACAGCAGGCGAAGCATCTCCTAAGATGCTGCTTGGCCTGCTGTGTTCATCCAGCTTCACACTTTGTTATCATAATTCCAACTGTGTTTTTTTCACCTTTGCATTCCTCAACTCTACCCACACAGAGTCTACACCATCTGACTCTACTTTGTTTCTTGCTATTGATTTAATTTCATTTTCTATTGATGAGGCAACACTACGCCCTCTGCCCACCTGTCTATCTTTTCAATAAGATGCATATCCTTGGATATTCCGTTCCCAATCCTGATCCTCAAGCAGCCACGTCTCCGTGATGCTCACCAGATCATACCTGCCAAGTTCAATCTACGCCATAAACTCATTTTCCTTGCTCCTTTTACTGCATGCATTCAGATATGACACTTTCGATCCTGTATTAACTATTTATCTCCTCATCATCATTGTTCGTCCAGTGCACTTGAAGTTTGATTCCTAACCCTTTCCAAACACAGTGTCCTATGTGTGCCTGTGCTGGAGACTTAATAACCTCTCCTGAGTTCTCCCTTCCCGTCATTTCTTTCATATTTTTCCATGCAGTTGAATCCACCCCTACACATGTTAACCTGCTGCTTTGTTTTCTCCTGGGGTAAGTTATACCATTCCCAATCCCCTTCCATTTTCCAGTTGTCCTGTTGACCAGCCTATTTACCCTTTTCACTAGGACATTGATCCCAGCTCAGTTAGTTGGAGATCGTCCCAACAGTACAGATCTGTCTTGTTGCAATACTGATATCAGTGCCCCAAGAAAAGGAACACCTCTTTCCCACACCACTCTTTTAGCCACGTGTTTACTTCTCTTATTCTCATGTCCCTGTGCCAAAGTGACGTGGCTCGGGCAGTAATCGGGAGATTATAACGCTTGAAGAACTGTTCTATAATTTTGTTCCCAGCTCCTGATAATCCCTGAACAAGTCCTCTTTCATAGACTTGCCTGTGTTGTTTGTTCCGACATGGACCACACAGCTGGATCATCCCCCTCCCGTTCTAATATCCTTTCAAGCCAGTCGGAGATATCCCTTACCCTGGCACTGGGCAGGCCACACACCAAGCAGTACTCTCAATCCTGCTTATAAAGGATACTATCTATCCCCCGATTATAGAATCCCCTACAACTACCGCTTGGCTTTTTGCTCTTCCCCTCTTGAATGGCCTCCCGTGTCACAGCGCAGTGGTCAGTTGGCTCATCCTCACTGCAGGCCTTTTCCAACTTTTAATATTTGTCATGAAATGTTTTTCACGCAAGCATAGCCCATACAAAGACGGCTCATGGATAATGTCTCTACCTCAAAGCGAGGCAGCTTGGGTTCAATTGCCACCTACTGCAGAAGTGGGCAATTATGTCTCTGAGCAGTTTAATTACAAGACTATCCAGGCCAAGTAGCATGAAAAAATCATCAGCAATGATGAAAATAACTCAGCCGGAGTGGGGAGAGTTGGCCTATGAGGAAAGATTGCGTCGATTGGGACTATACTCTTTGCAATTTAAAAGAATGGGTTGGAGGGGTTCTGAGAGAAACATATAAAATTATGAAGGGAACAGACAAGTTCGAAACAGGGAGTATGTTTCCAATGGTGGGTCAAACAAGAACCACGGAGCATAGCCTCGAAATAAGGGGAGCAGACTGAGGGCTGAGTTTCTCTGAAAGGGGTGTGAATCTGTGAAATTCCCTGCCCAGTGAAACAGTTGAGGCTACCTCATTGAGTGTCTTTAAGGCAAGGATAGATAGATTTTTGAACAATAAAGGAATTAAGGGTCATGGTGAGTAAGCGGGTAAATTGAGTTCAGTCCAGGAAAAAATCATCCATAATTTTATTGAATGGTGGTGCAGGTTCAAGGGACCAGATGGCCTACCCCTGCTCCTATTCCTTATGTTCTTATATTTCTCACAGACATGTTTACATAAGCTATATCTAAATTCCAGAATTTCAAATCACTATTCCTGCCAGAGGATGAGAATTGCATGTGTCCCTGAGCTAGGCATTTCCCAGTATTGAGATAGTAGGAACTGCAGATGCTGGAGAATCTGAGATAACAAGGTGTAGAGCTAGATGAACACAGCAGGCCAAGCAGCATCAGGGGAGCTGGAAAGCTGACATTTCAGGCCCAGACCCTTCTGCAGAAATGGGGGAGAGGAAGGAGGTTCTGAAATAAATAAGGAGAGAGGGGGAGGCGAATAGAAGATGGATAGAGGAGAAGATAGGTGGAGAGGAGACAGACAGGTCTGTCCACTTATCTTCTCCTCTATCCACCTCTCCCTCTCTCCCTATTTATTTCAGAACCTCCTTCCCCCCCACATTTCTGAAGAAGGGTCTCGGCCAGAAATGTCAGCTTTCCTGCTCCTCTGATGCTGCTTGGCCTGCTGTGTGCATCCTGCTCTACACCTCGTTATTTCCCCACTCTGTTCAGCACAAATACCAGGGGTAAGTTATCTCAGTTGGTTTGTACGGTGGTTCACAATGCAGTGTGATGCTGACAGAATGGGTTCAATTCCTGTACTGACCAAAGTCACCCTCAAGATCCTGCCTTCTTAACCTTGTCTCTCACCTGAGGTGTGGTGACATTCAGGTTAAATGGAGCACCAGTTATCTCTCCCTTTAGTGAAACACCAGCTCTCTGGGACTATGGCAACTTTAATGATGAAGCTATGAGCATCTCTGCTGCAGAATTATACTTGCATCATAAACTCTAACCTACTTGTATATTCTAAGAATCCAACTTTAACAGAATTAATCAATGCATCAGTTAGGAGGAAATTATATTGCTCACAAGTTTAAGAAACAAGGCCATTTAGTTCAATAATCTTAATTATCTCCCATATTAATTATCATGCCATTAAAATTAGGTATTTTGCACTTTTTACGTGACAGCTGGCCAATTCATAAAGCCTTTAAATATATTAACAGGAGGTCTGATATTCATCAAAGTACTTCATTTCAAATTATTTTGAGGTGGTGAGGGCCAACAGCCAAGCTGGAACAAGTTTTAGGCAAAGTTTTATTTTAAAGTAAGCAAACTTGCAAACGAAGCGAGATTTTAACATGTTCTTGAGAAAATAGCACCTCCAACCATGCAGCATTCCCACAGGACTGCACCATACTGACAGTTTGGATTCTGTGCTCAATTTTTCAGAGTGGCATCTGAAACCCAGAGCCTTGCGACACAGAGACAGGAACTCAGCCAGTGATGAGGTGACTGCATGTATATTTTCTTCTGCTAAGTCGTAAGTCAATCACTCTGCAGGCAAAGGTTTAATTAATGAAACCTACTTCAGCTGGATGCCATGAAAAATTGGTATAGCTGTTTGAAGAAACATAACACAAAGGGAGGGGAGGGCAGCAAATGGGAAGTACTTGAGTTCAGAATTTGAAGCCTGGCTGATGAATATCATGAAATGCTTGTACAAAACACACAAACAACACTTTATGTCAAATCTTATGGCTTTTAAATCGGGATAAACAAATATTTATAAGCAAGACCACGGATCTGCAGAAGTGGTTATTATTTTCTCATAAGTAAAAACTGTGCATGCACATCCTAAGTCAAAGAAAATGACAGAGGATTTTGCAGAGTCAGGTCCCACATCTACAAACAATTAGTAAATTTGTATTCAAGGGCCAGAGCCCTGTTTTCATAGCAGTTGTGAATAAATTCAAGCCGTGATAAGGGGCAATGATTCTTTTTGGGTCGCTGCCATTTTTATATTCTATTAGCGATGTGACCGCTTTGCATTCCTGTGTGAATACAAAGCTAGCAGCTATGTCACAGTAGATGGCACTTGTACCTTTCGAGTCAGAAGGCTGAGAGTTCAAGTCCCACTCCAGATACTTGAGCACCAAGTCCAGGTGATTTCACCTCAGCCCTTAGAATCTTTCTGCTCTCAGCAAAGCTGGCCTACTTTCTGAAAATAATTCAGTGGCAGCACACTGGTTAGCACTGCTGCCTCAGAACACCAGGGACCCAGGTTTGATTCCAACCTCAGGTCTGTGTAGAGTTTGCATACTCCTCGTATCTGCATCGGTTTCCTCTGGGTGACAGTGATTAGGGATGTACAAACTAGATGGATTAGCCATGGGAAATGCAATATTACAGGGACGGAGAAGGGTGCTGGCTCTGTGTGGGATGCTCTTCAGAGCGTCAGTTTTGGCTCAATAGTCTGAATGGCCTCTTTCTGCACTCTAGGGATTCTATGCTTCTAACAGCTCATCTTCAACTATCCTCTTCTCTACTACCATTAGCAGTACATGTGCATTTTGCTCAGAATATAAAACCCCTCACTGTTCCAGCTCCCTTCAGTTCTAAAGGCAATGTAACCCTGTTTCTCTCTAAACAGATTTTGCCAGACCTTCTGAACTTCTTCAACACTTTTTTTTCAGAAAAATTGGGCTGTTATCTAACAATTTACAGTATTTCAAAAAGGACAGAACCATCCAAAAGGACAAAAGAAAAAGTGAGTCATTCAGAGAGAAAAGGTCAGTAACATCAGCAATGCAGCTTAGCAAAAGACCTTGACACACAGGGCAGGAAAAAAGAAATCCTGTATTATGTAAGGGCTTCAGAACATGAGTGCAACAGTAATACCACAGAGGTGCACATCCCTGTGTAAACAGTACAATATGAGCTAAGTTAAAGACTCTAGACTAGACTGATGTGAACACATTCAGTCAGATTTGTACAGCATAGAAACAGACCCTTCAGTCCAACTTATCATGCTAGCCAAATGCCATAAATCAACCGAGCTCCATTTGTCAGCATTTGTCCCATATCCCTCTCAATCCTTCCTATTCGTGTACCCATCCAGATGGACAAAAATATATACAAACAAGATAGATTAGTCCTTACTTTATGCAATTGTAATTCACCGCATAGGATACATACAATATAAAGCTGTGATTAGTATTAATTCATAATTAAGAATGTTACTTTGACTGGATATAGTTCTTGACTTCACTTTCTCCTGAACCAGTCTGTATTAAACACAACTTTTTACATATATAAACAAAGCTGCACAATAATAGCTAGTGGAAGCTATGTGATTATTTGGTTTGAAAATTGTGGCAGTGGTGAACATCATAATCAGAGAAGCATTCTCAGAATCATAGTCACAGAGGCCTACAGCATGAAAGCAGGTCCTTCAGCTCAATTTGCCCATGCCACCCATTTTTCACAATTTGAACTAGTCCCACTTGTCTGCATTTGGTCTGCATTCCTCTTTACCTATCTCATCCATCTACCGGTCTAAATGTTTCTAAAATGACTAAGTTGTACTCACCTCCACCCACATTCTGGCAGCCCATTCTAGATACTCACCACCCTCTGTATAAAAAGATTGCCCCCTCTGGACCCTTCTGTGTTTCTCCCCACTCACCTTTAAACCTTGCCCTCTAGTTTTAGACTCCCTTACCATGCAGGAAAACTGTCCACTACCTACCTTACCTATGCCTCTCATGATATTATGTACCTCTATAAGGTCACCCCTCATTCTCCAAAGTTCCAGGGAAAAGAGTCCCAGCCTATCCAACCTCTCTTCATAATACAAACCTTCCAGTCAAGATAGCATCCTAGAAAAATGTTTTCTGGATTATTTCAGTTTATTAATACCCTTTCTACAGAAGGACAACCAGAACTACTTGCAACACTCCAAACGTGGCCTCGCCAACATTTTGTGCAGCTGCAACAAGATGTCCTATCCCCTGTACTCAATGCACTGACAGATGAAAGTTAGTATGCCAAAAGCCTTCTTCGTCGCCCTGTCAAAGTGCTATGAACCTGGACTCATAAATCCCTTTGTTCTATAATGCTCCCCAGGGCCCTGTGCAAGTTCTTGATTTGCTTTTCCGAAATGCAACATCTTGCACTGATCTAAATTAAACTCCAACCGCCATTCTGTAGATCTCACTGCATTCCCAGGTGATTTTCTTCACTGCCTACTATATCACTGTCATCCACAAATGTACCATGAACCAAACCTGAGACCACCTAGACAAAACCAGAAGACCAAAAAAAAGGACAAATTATGGCCATTAGGCCCATCAAGTATACTCTGCCATTGGATCATGACTGATATGTTCCTCAACTCCATTCTTCTGTTTTCTCCCTGTAACCTTTGATCCTCTCGCTAATCAAAAACTTATCTATATTTGTCTTAAATACACACAATGACTTGCCCCTACAATACTGTGGCCTTCTGAGATCCTCAGATTCAGCAAACTCCAGCTGAAGAAAGTCCCTCTCATATTAGTTCTAAAGGCTGTGGTCTTGGCTCCTAGTCTCTCCTACTGATGGAAACATCATCTTCTTCACAGACAGTCTCATCAGGCCTCTCTGTATTCTGTAAGTTCCAATCAGAAACCCCACCACCCTTATAAAGTCCATCATCATGGGCCGAAGGGCCTGTACTGTGCTGTACTGTTCTATGTTCTATGTTCTAAGTATAGATCCAGAGTCCTCAGCCACTCCTCATACTGACCAGCCCTTCATCACCAGAATCATGCGGTAAACCTTCCCTCGACCCCTTCTTCAGCACCAGCGCATCTTTCCTTAGATACAATGCCCACAACTGCTCACGATATTCCAAATGAACCGGCATGTCAATCTTCAGGGAATCCTGAACTAGAGCTCCCAAGTTTGTCTGTGCTTCAGATTTCCAGAGCCTTTCCCGATTTAGAAAACTGTCTATATCTCCATTATTCCTGCCACATTGCATAACCTTATGCTTTCCCACATTGTATACCATTTGCAATTCCTTGGCCTGCTTTCCTCGCCTGGTCCAAGTCCATCTGCAGCCTGTCCATTTCCTCAACACTACCTGTCCCTCCACCTATCTTTCTGTTATCTGTAAACTAAGTAACAATGAGATTGTCAACATAACATGAATGATTGAAGTCCCAAAACTCATTCTTGTGGAACTCCACGAATCTCCAGCTGCCATCCTGAAAAAAAGTTACTTTTATCCTCACTCTCTGCCTTTTGCCAGTCAGCCAACTCTCTACCCAAGCCAATACCTTGCCCCTAAAACCACAGGCTCTTGTCTTATTTCGCTGACTCCTGTATGGCACCTTGTCGACTGCCTTCTGGGGAGAAGAATTCAAAAAATCATTTTGTTAAAAGATTGTCAGTACAGCTCCAGATCAGTAAGCAGGCAGAAAAGCCACCGAGCTGAACAACTTTTGCCCAGGGAAAATAAAATTCTGAATACAGAACTCTTTCAGAGGTTTTTAGACTGCCAGATCTGAGGTGAAGGCAAGGGATAAATTGATTCTTTTTCACCTGAACACTGGGTTGGAGAGCACATTTAAGTCCTCTAACAGTGTTTTGATAAATTTTGAACCTATTTAATCAATCACAAAGTTAAGAACAACAGGTTAAGATTTTTTCAGGTGCAGGCTAAAAGAAAATTGAATAAAAGTAGGACAAAAAGGAAGGAATAAAGACTATTGTTGCAGTTTGAAATATCAAGGACATATTGTAAAGGTTGTGCAACTATTTGACAATTCAAACAACAAGTTCAAAATTTTATTCCGCAAATAAAAAGTTTCATTGATTTTCTTTAACAAATTGTGAAAAATTGGGTGAAGAAAACGACCAAAAATCTATTCTTATGATGTTGAATTCAGCACAAAATAATGTTGAATGCACAAATACATCAACAAGAGTAATGGTGTGGCAACCATCTCTGAGACATTCAAAAATCATTGACCCTTATTGGTGAAGCCATTTTTGAAAGCTTCTGCTCACATGCCTTTCGGAAGCCCTTCAATCATCTCAGAAGAGGATTATCTTCATTTGTCTCTCAAGTTGCCACATCTTCCAAAAACTTCTAGTCAATGTGACGGTGGAGTAGGACACTCCAACTGGATCTTCTCTACTTTTTCTGTTTCCCTGTCTTTATTTCTCTTTAACTTCCCTTTGGTCTCTCGGTGGGTCCCGCCCTGGTTTCTCGGTGGCTCATGGCACATCTCAGCCTGATCTCTCTGTGGCTCGTAGTGCGTCCAAGCCTGAACTCTCAGTGGTTCATGGTGGGTCCCAGCCTGGGCTCTCTGTGGTTTCTGGTGGGTCCCAGCAGGGGCTCTCTGTGGCTCATGGTAGGTCCCAGGCTGGGCTCTCAGTGGGTCATGGTGGTTCCAGGCTGGGCTCTCAGTGGGTCATGGTGTGTCTCAGCCTGGGCTCTCTGTGGCTCATGGTGGTTCTCAGCCTAGCAAATGTAATGGGGGATTCAATAGTAAAAGGCACAGACAGGTGGCTCTGCGAATGAGATGAAAGGATGGTATGTTGCCTCCCGGGTGCAAGGGTCCGTGATGTCTCGGATCGTGTCTTCAAGATCCTTAAAGGGGAGGGTGAGCAACCAGCAGTCATGGTACACATCGATACCAATGACATAGGTAGAAAAAGGACTGAGAATGTGAAAACGAGTACAGGGAGTTAGGTTGGAAGCTGAAGCCCAGGACAAACAGCGTAGTTATCTTTGTATTACCACCAGTACCACGTGATAATGAGGTAAGAAATAGGGAAAGAGTGCAACTAAACACATGGCTACAGGGCTGGTGTAGGAGGGAGGGCTTCCATTATGTGGATAATTGAAGCACACTCTGGGGAAGGTGGGACCCATATAGTAAAGACACGTTGTACTTGAACCGGAAGGGCACAAATATCCTGGGAGGGAGATTTGCTCGAGCTGTGCGGCTTGGGTTAAACTAGTTTGGTCGTGGGTGGGGAACCAGATTTGTAATTCAGAGAATGAGGTATTCAGCCTTCCGACAGACACAACAGGGAGTGAGGTTGTTAACAAAGAAATGGGGTCGATGGAGTGTAATTGTGGATGCAGAGATGGTTTGAGGTGTGGAAACTTCAACATTAGAAGTATCAGAAATAAGGCGGATGAACTTAGAGCATAGGTCAGTACTACAATGTTGTGGCCATTACAGAAACGTGGGTAACTCAGGGACAGGAATGGTTGTTGAAAGTTCTGGGATTTAGATGCTGTGAAAGAAAGGGGGAGGGTGGTAAGGTTAGGGAGGGACAGAGTGGCATTGCTTGTCAGGGTAAGCATAGCAGTTACTGAAAGGCAGTTTGAGAGTGATATGTCTACAGAGTGAATTTGGATTGAGGTCCAGAACAAGAAAGGAACAGTCACTTTGTTGGGGGTTTTTTACAGACCCCTAACATTTTCAGAAGAGTAGAGGAGCGGATTGGGAGGCAGATACTGGGAAGGTGCAGAAGTCAAAGTGTAGTAGTCATGGGCGACTTCAAATTTCCGAATATTGATTGGAAGCATTTTAGTTGTAATAGTTTAGATGGATCAGATTTTGTCCAGTGTGTCCAGGAAGGATTCCTGACACAGTCTGTAGATTGTCCAACACGAGGAGAGGCCACTTTGGATTTGGTGCTTGACATCGAACCGGGCCAAGTGTTAGACCTGTTGGGAGGAGAACATTTTGGTGGTAGCGATCATAACTCTGTTACTTTTACAACTGTCATGGAAAACTATAGATACATACAGTAGGGTAAGGTTTCTAATTGGGGTCAGTGTAATTACAATTCTGTTTGGCAAGAACATAAAATGGGAACAGATGCTGTCAGGGAAAAGCCCTATAGAAATGTGAAGATAACAAGGTGTAGAGCTGGATGAACCCAGCAGGCCAAACAGCATCAGAGGAGCAGGAAGGCTGACATTTCGGGCCGAGACCCTTTCTCATTTCTTCAGTTCCTACTACCATAGAAATGTGGAGATTGTTTAAGGAATGCATACTGCGTGTGCTTGATATGTTTGTCCCTAGCAGGCAGGGAAGATGTAGACGAGTGAGGGAGCCTTGGTTCTCAAGAGAGGTCGAACGACTGGTTAAGAGGAAGAAGGATGCTTTATAAGGTTTAGGAAACAAGGAAGGGAAAAGGCTCCAGAGGGATATAAGTTACTCAGGAAGGAGCTGAAAAAAGGGCTTAGGAGAGCTATAAGGGGGCATGAGAGAATCTTGGCAGATAGGATCAAGGAAAACTCCATGGCTTTATACGCGTACGTGAGGAACAAGAGAATGACCAGAGAAAGGGTAGGACTGATCAAGGATTGTAAAAGAAATTTTATTTGTGCACGGAGCCTAAAGAGATTGGAGAGGTCCTTAGTGAATACTTTTCTTCGGTATTCGCAACTGAGAGGGACCAGTTTTGGGGGAGGGCAGTGTAAAACAGGATGGTAGGCTAGAGGAGGTCCATGTTAGTGAGGATGATGAGCTAGAAATTTTGAGGAACTTGAAGGGCCTGATGGGATTTATCCAAGGTTGTTATTGGAAGTGAGGGAAGAGATCGCATAGCCTTTGGTGATGATCTTTTCATCCTCACTGTCCACAGGTATAGTGCCAGAAGGTTGGAGAGAGGCAAACATCATTCCCTTGTTCAAAAAAGGGAATCAGGATAATCCTGGAAATGACAGGTCAGTTAGCCTTACGTCAGTGATGGGCAAATTATTGGAAAGGGCTCTGAGAGATAGGATTTATGATCACTTGGAAAGGCACAGTGTGATTTGTGATAATCAGCATGGATTTGTGAGAGGTAGATCATGCCTCACAAACCTTAATGAATTCTTTGAAGAGATGACCAAACATGTGGATGAAGATAGAGCAGTGGCTGTTGTATACATGGATTTAACTAAGGCATTTGATAAAGTTCCCCATGGTAGGCTCATGCAGAAGGTAAAGAGGCATGGGATGGGGGGAAATGTGACAGATTGGATTCAGAATTGGCTGACCCTTAGAAGATAAAGAGTGATGGTGGACAGAAAATATTCAGCACGGTGCTCAGTTATGAGTGGTGTATCACAAAGATCTATTCTGGGTCCTCTTCTATTTGTGGTTTTTGTAAATGATTTGGATGAAGGAGTGGAAGAGTGGATCAGTAAGTTCGTGGATGATATGAAGGTAGGTCAAGTTGTGAATAATGCGGAGGGCTGTTCTACGTTACAAAGGGACATTGATAGAATGCAGATTTGGACTGAGGAGTGGCAGATGAAGTTTAACCCTGAGAAGTGTGAAGTGATTCATTTTGGAAGGACAAATTTGAAAGCAGAACACAGAGTTAATGGAAAGATTCTTGGCAGACTGGAGGAGTAGAGGGATCTTAGGATTCATGTCCACATTTCTCTGAAAGCTGCCACCCAGGTGGATAGAGTTGTTAAGAGGGTGTAAGGTATGTTAGCTTTCATTAATAGAGGGATTGAGTTCAAGAGCCACGAAGTTATGCTCCAGCTATACAAAAGCCTGGTTCGACCACATCTGGGGTATTGTGTTCAGTTCTTGTCGCCTCATTACAGGAAAGATGTAGCAGCATAGGAAAAGGTACAGAGGAGGTTTACCAGGATATTGCCTGTAATGGAGGGAAGGTCTTATGAGGAAAGGTTGAGAGATCTGGGGCTTTTCTCTTTAGAATGATGAAGGACAAGAGGGGACATGATAGAGGTGTACAAAATGATCAGAGATATAGGTAGATTGGAGAGCCAGAGACTTTTTCTTCGGGTAGAGGTAGCTATTACGAGGGGACATAATTTTAAAGAGAATGGAGGCTGACACCGGGGAGACGTCAAAGGTAGGTTTGTTACTCGGTGAGTGGTCGGGGCGTGGAATGCATTGCTGGAGAGAGTAGTGGAGGTGGCCTCACTCGTGGCATTTAAGCGGCTATTAGATAGGCATATGGATGATAGCATAAGGTAGGGGTGGGGGTTAGATAGACCTTAGGTTTCGGGTGAAAGCTTGGGACAAGATCATGGGCCGAAGTTTCTGGATTGTGCTGTATTCTTCTACGTTCTATATTCTATAGTCTCTCTATGGCTTGTGGTGGTTCTCAGCATGGTCTTTCGGTGGATCCTAGCAGCTATCAGCCTAGTCTCTCGGTGGCTCATGATGCCTCTCAGGAAGGGACACGAGACCTGAAATGTTAACTCTTAAATTCTCCTCAGAGACATTGCCAAACGTATTGAGCTTTACCAGCAAATTCTATTGTGGTCACCAAATCAAATACAGATCAGATTAGTGCACTCCTCTACTACATTACAACTATATCAGATCATATGCTACATAGACATAAAAACAAATTACAAAGAACAGATAAAATTCCAGCACAAAAATAGGCCTTTCGGCCCTCCAAGCCTGCACCGATCCAGATCTTCTATCTAAACGTGTCGCCTATATTCCAAGGATCTGCATCCCTCTGCTCCCTGCCCATTCATGTATCTGTCTAGATACATCTTAAATGACACTATTATCCCTCTCACCTTGAAATCGTGACCCCTCGTAATTGAGCCCGCCACTCTGGAAAAAAGCTTCTTGCTATCCACCCTGCCTATACCTGTCATGAATTTGTAAACCTCAATCAGGTCCCCCTCAATCTCCATCTTTCTAATGTAAATAATTCTAATCTACTCAACCTCTCTTCATAGCAAGTGCCCTCCCTACCAGGCAACATCCTGGTGAACTTCCTCTGCACCCTCTCCAAAGCATCCACATCCTTTGGGTATCGTGGCAACCAGAAATGCACGCAGTATTCCAAATATGGTCAAACCAACCTTTGACAACCCTAAAAATTTCTTTTTATCAACACTTAATGTCAAGAACAAATAGGACATTGGTTAGACCATACTTCAACAGCAGTCTTTAATTCCCAAGACAGCCTGTCAATAGTTTCATTTATTACCTGTGTACACTATCAGAACCATGCAGTTACAGGCATTTACGCTAAAATTTCAAAAGAAATGGTACTTTTGTTGAACTTTTAGATAGATCAGTGATTGAACATCTTCAGTCAGACAGGATCTAACTCTAGAAGAAGCAGTCTAAATTGCAATGGATGCAGGGTCAAGAGAATAGTTCAAGAAGCAATGCTTTGCCAAAGTACTATTTAATTGAGAGCATTTGCTAGTGCATGTTGACTACTTGAAGCACGATAAGCATGAGTGAAATAACTCCAGAGAGGACAGTATCCTGTCACTCAGTCACCCTTTATTTACACACACATAATACTTGTCACTGGTCCGGCTTCCTCAGCGTGAACAGAACCTTTGGCACTCTTGTACTTATCTGTCAGCCAGGATTTCCTGCGGCTTAACACTCCCAATCAGGGAACTCATATTCTATGAGGTCCACCTGGTGGACCTTGTTACGGTTACTCCAACAAGTACATGGAAATTAATACACAAAGAAGATAGATTAATCCTTGCCAAATGTAAGTTTTGATCAGTGCCTGATATACCTATGATTTATGGGAAGATGATGGCCTCGTGGTATTATTGCTGGACTGTTAATCCAGAGACCCAGACAATGTTCTGGGCACCTGGTTTTGAATCCCACCATGTCAGATGGTGGAATTTGAATTCAATACATCTCTGGAATTAGGAATCTAATGATGGCCATGAATCCAGTCAATTGTCAGGAAAAAAAACCCATCTGGTTCACTAATGCCCTTTAGGGAAGGAAATCTTTACTTGGTCTGGCCTGCATGTGACTCCAGACCCACAGCAATGTGGTTGATTCTTAACTGCCCTCTGAGCAATTAGGGATAGGTAGTAACAGCTGCCTGGCCAGCAATTCCCCTGTCCCGTGAATGAATAAAGTAAGAAAAATAATACCCAGGGCACTATTTGCTACTAACCTATATTAAATGGTGTTACTTTGAAGTCGAAGTTAGAAGACAGTTCTTGATTTTGCCTTCTCCTCTACCATCCTGTATTAAACCTAAACATGGAGTGAACCACACACCACGGTAGCAGAATATCCAGCATGGCTTAATGCCAATAAGAGGAAAACATCAGAAACTGGAAGCCGTGAAGTTGAAATTAAAGGAGCCCATGTTCAGAAATAAGTGAATTGAGTTGGCAGCTATTCTTAAGGTCTCAGAAAGAGACATTAACTAAAGACATTGCTTGAAGTGAATGCCAAAATTCAATGAGAAGAAAGCGCTTACAGATTCAGTAACTGAACAAGGAACTTTGATGATTTTTCCATGAGATTTCAGTATCTGTAAAATTATTGCTGAAGGCAAAAAGTTTTGATATTTAATATTTATAGTAAGGCCCATTTCAAACAGTTCTTATATATTTCAGCAGAGTTCATGCTTTTCTCTTCTATATCATAAGCTTTAATGTTGTTTTGTTAAAAGTACAAGTGATAATCTCTTTGGAATGTGTCCAGACACTGAGGACCACAGTAAACAATTGCAAAAGGAAAACTTATTGTCCATGAGGCCTTGTCTCACCCTGGGACCTGAATTGTGCAGTGTTCCCATCCATCAACTGAAATCATATAGTTCTGCTTTAATAGCCATGCAGTTTTTTTTATATTTCAAGTGCTTGAACAGGATATTAATAACCATAATATGTAACCAAAGATGACAGACAGATGATCAATAAATATTTATTTGAGCTGAACTAACCTTTCAGTTGCAGCTGACTTCAGGAGCGATAAGATGATGGTCTATTGTCACAGTCTCTGTTGTCCCATGACATTCAGTCAGTTTTTGTCAGGGTGTAATGGAGATTAATGCAACATGATAACATACAAGGTGGGAAATTAACTGGAGCAGCACTCCCAGGTTAAAGCTACATTTGTGGGAAGTGTCAGGTTGATAAATCAAAGCTGCTGTACTATTTCTGAGTCTGGCAGGACTTAGCAGCACAAACACAGTCTTGGTCAATTTGATTCGTACTTTTCACTGTACTGTTTTTTGTACCAAGATATTGGGACTTCAACCCTCTAATTTGTCCATGAAAAGATGATTATTTTCCAAAATACTGCTGAAGACTAAAGGTGTGAGAGGAGATTCATTACAGAGTTTTGAAAAAATTGTGCTTTTTAATTTTTTGCTTCTTTTCATGGTATTTGAGCCTAAAAGGTAATGTCATCATTTTTTGATGATCCCTTGGATTGAGTGGCTTTGTAGGCCTTTTAAGGGCAATTAAAATTCACATGGAGAGGCAATGGCCTCCTGGTATTATCATTGGACTGTAAATCCAGAGACCCAGGTAATGCTCTGGGGGCCTGGGTTCAAATCTCACCACGGCAGATGGTGAAATTTGAATTCAATAAATATCTGGAATTAAGAACTTCATGGTGACTATGAATCCATTGCCGATTGTCGGAAAAACCCATCTGGTTCACTAATGTCCTTTAGGAAAGGAAACTGCCATCTTTACCTAGTCTGGCCTACATGTGACTCCAGACCCCCAGCAATGTGATTGACTCTTAACCACCCTCTGGGCAATTAGGGATGGGCAATAAATGCGGCCTGGCCAGTGACACCCTCATCCTGTGAATGAATAAAGGAAAAAAAGTCAACAATATCGCTGTGAGTTTGACAGCACATGTAGACAAAGCGAGGTAAAGATAATAGATTTCCTTCCAAAATAGACATTTATGATTCAGAAAACATTTTGTACCAAACAATGAAAATTCCAGGGTCACCCTTCTGGAGACTTGCTTCCTGGTGTAGATTTATTAATTGAATAAATTTCAAGCAAATGCTGTGGTGGAATTTGAACCCATATACCTACAAATGTAATCTAAATTGCTGTCCAGTTATATTAACACTGTGCTATGCTATCTTCACTGTGCTTTTATTTATGACAAAATTATGTTATGGATAACAATGATATATGTAAAATTAGGAGGTATTGTTGACAGCGAGGAAGATTACTAAAAATTACAGAAGGATCTTGATCAGATTGGGAATTGGGCTTGAGGATAGGCAAATACAACTCAATACCGATCAGTGCAAGGTGTTGAACTTTGGAAAGTCAAACTAAGGTAGGTCTTATACAGTAAATGGTAAGCTCCTGAGGAGTGTTGTAGAAACAGAGGGATCTAGGAGTACAAGCACACAGTTCATTGAAAGTGGTGCCACAGACGGACAGGGTAGTGAAGGCGGCATTTAGCATGCTGGGCTTCATTGGTTGAGGCATTGAGTATGTGACGTTGTGTTGCAGTTACATAAGTCGTTGGTGAGGCTGCGCTTGGAGAATTATGGACTGTTTTGGTCACCCTTTTATAGTAAAGACATAGTTAAATTGGAAAGTGTGCAAAGAAGATTTACAAGAATGTTGCCAAGACTACATGTCTGAGTTATAGGGAGAGATTGGCCAGCATAGGACTTTATTCCTTGGAACCTAGGACAATGAGGGTGATGAAGGGCATGGATAGCTTGAGTGTATGTGCTGTTTTCTTTTTACCAGGGATAGAGAATTGAAAACTAAAGGGCGTAACTTTAATACCACTATTGTATCTGCTTCTACCAGCTCACCTGGCTGCACGTTCCAGGCACCTTCCACCATCTGTGTAAAAAACTTGCCTTGAATATCACCTTTAAACATTCCCGCTGTCATCTGAAACCTATGTCCCCAAATATTTGACATTCCACCCTGAGAAAAAGACTCCAACTATCTACCCAGTTCATTCCTTTCATAATTTTATATACTTCAACCAGGTTGCCTCCCAGCCTCTGACACTGGAGTGAAAACAACTTAAGTTTATACATTACTTATAGCTAATTTACTTCAATTTATGCAACATCCTGGTATATCTCTCCTGCACCCTCTCCAAATCCTCCACATCCTTCCTATAACGTGGTGAACAGAACAGCACACAGTACTACAAAGTGGCCTGTCTAAAGCTGGTCAAGTTATTTCGGAGGGTGCCTGTCACCAGGCCTCGTTAGACTGCTTGCCATATCTCACAAAACTCTCCTCATTAACCACCTACACTACCCCTACAGCATTTCTCTCAGCCAATTATGGCTCCATCCTACTACATGTTTGTCCCAGAACAACTTGGCAATCATCAGATACGTGCTGAAAGACCAGCATCCCTTGCACCAACACTATCTTTTAAAGACCATTGTGCTCGCAGACAAGTACTACCAATCTACAGCTGCCCTGCATGGTTGCTGACATTTGCCTGAACAGGGTAGACAGGGAGATATTGGTGCTCCTCTCTATGGGCAGTGACCTGAATGTCCTGGAGGCCCAGAATGGTGGAATGATGAGGCATCCTACTCCCTCAAGACCAACAGAGAAGGCTACGACAATGGACTTTGTCAGCTTGGGCCAAGTTGGAGGAATGCACAGCGGTGTAGGAAGAATGACCTTCTCCATTCTTCCAGTGTAAGTGGCATCATTCTCTTTCTGCTCCCACGCACTCACCCTCTCTCTGCTACTGCTCCTACCTCATGCTAAGGCTCACACTCTACCATTCTCTCTACTGCCTGCAATTCACTGCCTCCCACCTTAAACACTGACACTGCTATCCCTGCTCGCTTTCTGTGCTGCTGACTCACTTGGTCAGAGTGCCTTTTTTAAAATTCATTAACGGGATAAGGGCGCTGCTGACCAGGTGGCATTTATTGCCTGTCCCTAATTGCCAAAAAGTTAGTTGAGAATCAACCACATTGCTGTGTGTCTGGAGTCACATGTAGCCAGACCAGGTAGGGATGACAGTCTCCTTCCTGTTAGGAGATTAGTGAACCAAATGGGTTTTTCCCCGAACAATCAACAATGCATTCATGGTCATCATTAAATTCTTAATTCCAGACCTTTATTGTATTCAAATTCCGCCATCTGCTATGGTGGGATTTGAACCCAGGTCCCCAGGTCTCTGCATTAATAGTCCAGCGATAATACCACTAGGCCATCAGCTCCCCTTGCACCGAAGGTAAAAGCCCACATTTTCACTTCCCTTATTACCCACCTCTCACTCATTCCTGGAAGAAAATAGGACAGTACGAGCCCAGGCAAATGATAGTCTGCCTGATATTCGGTTCCTCACCCTTTGCATAGAGACCATCCTGGCTCTGACTGCTGTGAGCATCTGACTGACTGTGTCTGAGCCTTTGGAGTGATATCGGAGCTGCCGTGGACTTACAGTGCCAGGATACCCTGAGTGAAGGTTTTTATTTGATTAGTTTAGATTCCCTACAGTGTGGAAACAGGCCCTTCCGCCCAACAAGCCCACACCGCCCTTTGGAGCATCCCACCCAGACCTATCCCCCTATAACACACACACCCCTGTACACTATGGGCAAATTAGCATGGCCAACCACCTCGCCGGCACATCTTTGGTCTGTGGGAGGAAACCGAAGCATCCAGAGGAAACCCACACAGACATGGGGAGAATGTGCAAGCTCCGCACAGACAGTTACCCAAGGCTGGAATCGAACCCGGGTCCCTGGCGCTGTGAGGCTGCAGTGCTAACCACTGAGCCACCGTGCCGCCCCAAAGTCCACACTGGTTATCCAAAGTTATCCCTCTTGTCTTGACTGGACTATTTTTAACCGTAACAAGCTTCTTGGCTTTGTTTGTGCTAAATAGCAGAGTAAGACCAAAGTAATGTGACCCTTGTACTTCTAAGTGAAGGGGTAAAGCCCCACAATGCAAAGCAGGGAGCAATGAGGTATAGGTTCAGAGTGAGTCTGCGCTCAAGAAACTTCATGTCAAATCAACACACTTCATTGGCATCACATACGCAAACACAAGCTCTGCCCATCCTCAATACTCAATAGCAGCAGTGTAGTATCTACAAGGTGCGCTGCAGAAATTCACCAAAGATCCTCAGACAGCACCTTCCAAATTCACAACCACATCCATCTAGAAAGACAAGGGTAGCAGATATATGGGAACACCACCACTTCCAAGTTCCCATCCAAACCACTTACCACCCTGATTTGAAAATATATCGCTGTTCCTTCACTGTCACTGGGTCAAAATCCTGGAATTCCCTCCCCGAGGGCATTGTGAGTCAACCCACAGCAGGTGGACTGCAGAGGTTCAAGAAGGCAGCTCATCACCACCTTCTCAAGGGCAACTGGGGATAGGCATTAAATACTGGCCAGACAGCGATGCCCACATTCCACAAATTAATAAATAAACAAAACCTATAACAGTGAGCGAAGAGCCCAGAGATGCAGCCTGGTCGAGTACATAAACTGGGCATGTGCCCCTAAGCACTGCAATGATAGTTGCTTGTGCAGCCTCAGGAACAAGGTCATTGAATCATAGAGCTGTACAGCATGGAAACAGACTCTTCAGTCCAACTTATCCATGCCGATCAGATATCCTAAATGAATATAGTCCCATTTACCAGCAGTTGGCCCATATCCCTCTATACCCTTCCCATCCACTGACCCATCCAGATGCCTTCTAATTGTTGTAATTGTACTAGACTCCGCCACTTCATTTCGCAGCTTATTCCATGGGCGCACCACCCTTTGTGAGAAAAAGTTACCCATTTAGGTCCCATTTATATCTTTCCCCCTCACCTTAAAATTAATGCACTTTCAATTTGGACTCCCCTACACTGGGAAAAAGACCTTATCTATTCACCCGATCTATGTCCGTCATGATCTTATAAACCTCTGTAAGATCACCCCATCAGCCTCTGACACTCCAGGGAAAATAGTCACAGCCTATTTAGCCTCTCCCTATGTCTCAAACCTTCCAATCCTGGCAATGTTCTTGTAAATCTTTTCTGCAACCTTTCAAGTTTAACAACATCTTTGCTATAGCAGGGAGACTGGAATTGAAGTATGGAAATGTATTGCGAGTGGATCAGAAATGTGCCATTCTTAGAGGCTGGAACTTATCAGATGTGAATATCTGAGAACATGGGTTGCATGTGGCAAGTGCCCGATGAGCATCCCTTGAGACATTGGTGCCCAGAGTCCAAAGTGGAAATCCTTCAGAGGAAGCAGTCAGTGGAAGTCACCAGGAACTTGCTCTACTTTCCATGTCAAGGGTTCTTGATGTCTAGTTTGGTCTGTGTGTTTGATAAAATTATCTTCCCTTAATTTGTCACTCATCATGGCCTTGTGAGAAATTCAACTCACCCCTCACCAAATGCATATAAGATGGAGCAGTTCTTACAATCATACTGTACAGAAAAGGCCCTTCAGCCCATTAAGTCTGCCCCAACATAATTAACATAAACGGCATGCTAATCCCAATTTCTAGCACTTATCCCATAATTTTAATATTATCATCTAAATGATTTTTAAAGTCTGTAAGGTTCCAGGTTGCTCCTGACGTCATGATGGGCCTCGTTAGACTTCTCTGCTGATTCTGCCCCAAATCTCACCAGAGTCCATCTGAACCCTTGTAAGATTCTATTTGTCTTTCAGGCTGTGCGCCTATAAAGATTGATATTCTGGGTGACCAGTCATGGGAGCACAAGGTGGTCCAATTAGGATTCATGTGATCAAATCCCAACCATATATACAACCAGAGCAGGCCATTGCATTCCTTGGTTAGCAAAAATACATCGTTTAAATAACAAGGATTTGTGGAATAGTGTAGTGCGAGTTCTTCCAAGCATTTCTCATTCATGTACTTATCCAAATGTATTTTAAGCATTGTAACTCACATCCAGCACTTCCTTTAGAAGTTCATTCCATACATGAACTAGTGTCTATATAAAACTATTGCCCTTCATCCTTTTTTAAATCTTTCTCGTCTCACCTTAAAAAATATGCCCCTTTGTCTTGAAATACCTCATCCTAGGGAAAAGACACCTATTATTAACTCTATCTATATCCTTCCTGATTTTATAAACCTCTATAAGGTCACTCTTCAACCTCTTATGCTTTCATGAAAGAAGTTCCTGCCTACCCAGCCTTTCTTTATAACCCAAACCATCCACTCCCGGCAACATCCTGGTAAAACTCTTCTGAGCCCCCTCCAGACTAATGGTATCCTTCCTATAATAAGGTGGCCAAAACTGGACATAGTACTGCAGAAGTGGCCTCACCAATGTCCTTAACATAATATCCTAACCATTACTAACCATATGGTAGGCTATTGGAGAAAATGCAGAGGCATGGGATTGAGGGAGATTTAGCAGTGTGGATTAGAAACTGGCTTTCTGTAAGAAGGCAATGAGTGGTGGTTGATGGAAAATACTCAGCCTGGAGTCCGGTTACTAGTGGTGTGCCTCAAGGATCTGTTTTGGGACCACTGCTGTTTGTCATTTTTATAAATGACTTGGATGCAGGATTAGGTGGTGGGTTAGTAAGTTTGCAGATGACACTAAAGTCGGTGGAGTGGTGGACAGTGTGGAAGAATGTTGCAGGTTGCAGGGAGACTTGGATAAACTGCAGAATTGGGCTGAAATGTGGCAAATGGAGTTCAATGCAGATAAATGTAAAGTGATTCACTTTGGGAAGAATAGAAATGCAGAATACTGGGTCAATGGAAAAATTCTTGGTAGTGTGGATGTGCAGAGGGATCACGGTGTCCATGTACATAGATCCCTGAACGTTGCCACCCAGGTTGATAATGTTGTTAAGAAGGCATATGGTGTGTTAGGTTTTAGGGTAGAGGGATTGAGTTCCGGAGCCGTGGTGTCACGCTGCAACTGAAATGCAGCTGAAATGCTGGTGCGGCCTCACTTGGAATATTATGTACAGTTCTGGTCACCCCATTATAGGAAGGACGTGGAAGCATTGGAAAAGGTGCAGAGGAGATTTACCAGGATGTTGCCTGGTCTGGAGCGAAGGTCTTATAAGGAAAGGCTGAGAGACTTGGGTCTGTTCTCATTGGAGAGAAGAAGGCTAAGAGGGGATTTAATAGAGACACACAAGATGATCAGACAGTGGGACAGTGAGAGTCTTTTTCTAGGATGATGATGTTGACTTGTACAAGGGGGCATAGCTACAAATTGAGGGGTGATAGATTTAAGACAGATGTCAGAGGGAGGTTCTTTACTCAGAGAGTGGTAAGGGCGTGGAACTCCCTGCCTGCCAATGTAGTTAACTCAGCCACATTAGGGGCATTTAAACAGTCCTTGGATAAGCAGATGGATGATGATAGGATAGTGTAGGAGGATGGGCTTAGATTTGTTCACAGGTCAGCGCAACAATGAGGGCCGAAGGGCCTGTTCTGCGCTGAATTGTTCTATGTTCTATGTTCTGTGTTTTACTAACTTACTGGGAGGCCACACAGACATATCCAAACTGTAGGCTTGCAGCTCTCTAAAGACTAGATAAGGGACTATACATCATATCCTGCTACATGATGCACAGTGATGGACAGTATTTACATAGTGGCTCCTTGATCACAACAATGGTGAGCCCACGAGATAACGCAGTGTGGAGCTGGAGGAACACAGCAGGCCAGGCAGCATCAAGAGGAGCAGGAAAGCTGACATTTCAGGTCCGGACCCTTCTTCAGAACAGACCCGAAAAGTCAGGTTTCCTGCTCTTCTGATGTTGCCTGGCCTGCTGTGTTCCTCCAGCTGCACTCTGTGTTACCTCTGACTCCAGCATCGGCTGTTCTTACTATCTAATGGTGACCCTAAGTTGTGTTTCATTAGAGATGAGGGCAATTGGTTTTCACTATGAAGTGAATGGTGCACTAGAAGTGTTAAAGATCAGCCAATGTTGCAATAGAGATTTGGATTTACGTAATGTTTGTCAGGATCTCAAAGCACCCCGAAGCATTTTACACTTGACAAAGAGCCTTTAAAGTGTAGTCACTGATGTAATGGAAACAACCTGGCAGCCAATGTGCACACAGCAAATCCTGTCAAGATGCATCAAACATAGGAGCAGGAGTAAGCCATTTGACCATTTCATAATATCATGGCTGATCTGCCGATGGCATCAGCTCCACGTTCTGTCCCACTGTCCACAACTCTTAATTCTCTTGTCACGCAAATGTATGACAATGATCAGGCAGCCAGTTTTAGAAGCTTTGAATAAATGATAAATGGCAGTCAAGATATCAGGGAAAATTTGCCTGTTCTTCACTAAACAGTGCTATGGCATCTTTTACAACCAGCTGAGGGAGCAGGCCAGGTCTCAATTTCATCCAAAAGATGACATCTCTGACATTGCTGCTTTCCCTCCATGCTCGAGAGAAATGTCAGCCCACAGGTTTGTGTTTAACTATCTGAAGTGGGAATCATATTCCCAATCTTTAACTCTGGGTGAAAGTGCTATCTCCTGCGCAGCATCATTATTTTAAAAGTTATTGCTGCTAGTAATAGGTTCATTGTAAAATGCTACATTATTAAAAATATTCTACCACCTACAAATGTTCTCAATCGGTGAAATAATATAAAACACTCCTAAGATTTCCCTTATCACCATGACAAAGTGATTCATTAGGCTTAACTCTAAATTAACTTGAGCTTCATTGAGCAGGCGGTGACATTTAGTTTTGATCAACGCGTATCTGAAATTAAATCTAAATTAAACCAAATCATGTCTGTAGGTTTTGAAGTTATTATTACTGATTACTGTGTACATATATCATGATCAAAGCCATTGGTTCGTGGTGACTCAATTGAGTAATTCCTCTTTAGTAGTCAGATTTTTAAAAGTGCAACATTAAAGATGGAACACATATGAATCTCCTGCATTTTTTGCACACCATTTCTAATCAAGCGGTCATCCAATACTCTTGAATGCTTCAACTGAACCTACCTCGTCCACTTTTTCAGTCAGTCCATTCCAGACCCTAACTACTCGCTATATGAAAAAGTTTATCTTTTTTTCCTCACAGAATCCTTGCTTCTTTTGCACATCATTTTAAATCTCATTATTAGCACATCACTTTAAATCATTTTCTTCCCCAGTAAAGAAGAGAATATTTCTTACTTGGTGGAAATCCCTCTTATTTCAAATAACATCTCTATAGTTTTCACAACAATTTTCAGAATCACACTTAGAAACCAGCTGGGTCACTTCATTCTACAAATGAGAACTGAGGTCCGACCTTTTCGAAGTCTGGAAAATTATGACGAATTCAATGCAGTCAACATAGAATCCCTACAGTGTGGAGCAGGCTATTTGGCCCATCAATTCAGTCCACACAGACTGTCTGGGAACATCACACACAGGCCTGTCACCCTCATCCTATTCCTATAACCTTACATACCCCATGGCTAATCCACCTCGCCTGCAATCTCCAGACACCATGGAGCAATTTAACACGGCCAATCCACTTAATCTGCACATGTTTGGACTGAGAGGGGGAACCAGAGCAGCAGGAGAAAACCCACACAGACACAGGGAGAAGTGTAAACCCCACACAGATCTGAGTGCGGAATTGAGCCTGGGTACCTGGTGCTGTGAGGTAGCAGCGCTAAATATTGAGCCAACATTCTACCCAAAGTAAAGAAACTGTTTTCACTTGGGGGTAGAATTTAAAAGTAAGAGATTGTAAACATAAATTATTCGAGTTAAATCCAATAAGGAATGCAGGAGAAACTTCTTGGTCCACACAATTGTTGATATGTAGGTCTTGAGGTGAATAACATTTTTGTATTCAAGAATAATCTGGAAATGCAGAGAAGGGAGAAAAGAAGAGACTGTGTTGATCAAATGAGATGGAATAGATGGGACAAACTGATAATGGAGTCAGATTTCCAGCACAGAATTAGGGGTCACAGTTTGAGGATATCAGGACTGAGATGAGAATTTTCTTCACCCAGAGAGTGGCCGTGTGTACCACCTACAAGATGCATTGAAGAAACTCATAAGGTTCCTTATACAGCATCTTTCAAAACCAAGATGACTGCCTTTTGAAATGACTAGGGCAATGGGTGCTTGGGAATGGTGTGTTCCCCTCTTCACCATTCACTATGCTGACTTGATAACATCTCACTATCCCATCACTGACACTGCATCAAAGTCTTGGAACTCTCTCGCTAACATATTTTATGACCTGCACCAAATGAACTGCAGATGATGTGGTGGGATTTGAACCATGATTAAAAGCAGTGCATAGCGCGTGTGAATTAGTATGAGGAAATGAACTTATAATTGAATTGATATTATGCACTGAGATAGGATTAACTGATTATATTCGAATGGAGGCATTCTGAAGTACAATAATCACAATATGATTGAATTTCACTTTGGTTTGAGGGAAAGAAGAGTGGGTCCAAGATTAGTGATTTAAATAAAAGCCAGAAGAGCTTCAGATGCTGGGGGTCTGCAGTTCTGAGGAAGGGTCATTGAATCTGAAACATTAACTCTGATTTCTCTCCATGGCTGCTACCATACTTATTGAGCATTTCCAGCAGTTTCAGCTTTCATTGTTAGCATTCTAATCTTTCATCAAGGCAAGAAGAAAATCATGAAACCAGCAAAAGTGAACTGGCAGATTATGTAAAGGGATAGGTCAATTAGATATGCAGTAACAAAATTTAATCAGATATTTCAGAATAAATGGAATAGATGCTTAACATGAAGAAGAAAATTTCCAAGAGGAGCCTCCAACAACCATTGTCAATTGGATATAATTAAACAAAGACCTGTGGATGCCGGAAATCTGAAACAAAAACGAAAATTGTGAGAAAAACTCAGTCTAGCAGAATCTGTGTACAGAGGCTGAGTTAACTGGGATTCTGATGAAGAATCATCAGATTCAAAATGTTAACTCTTCTCTCTGCCCACGAATGCTGCCAGGCTGGCTCAGTTTCACCAAAAATTCCTACAATGAATAAATGTGGATTCTGGGTCTATCCTACAAGTGACTCCAGACCCACAGCAAGGATATTAACTCTTAACAGCCCTATGGGCAATAAATGTTGGCCCAGCCTGTGATAGCTGCATCCCATGAGTGAATTTTTTTAAAAAAAATTCAACTTTTTGCAGATTGAACACTTTTCTCCACACTGGACATACTTTCTTTACTTCTGTTCATTGTTCACCAGAATGTTTACATCCTGCCATCTTGAATTGATCTTTCCACTGGCACATCCGTAAATATATCTTCCTTCTTTCACAAATGCAGCCTTAATGTCATTCAGTATAAAGAGTATAAGGGATAATGTACACTGTTTGGTGAAAGAAATATGATTTTGCATCAGCGAAGTCCCAGAATGTAGACAGAGGCCATTCGTTCCATCACATCAGCACCAAACTTCCAAAGAGCATCCCACTCAGTCCCAGAACCCCATCATTAATTATGTCTAATCCACCTAGCATGCACACATTGGGGTAATTTAGCATGACAAATCCACCTAACCTGCACATCTTTGCAATGTGGTAGGAAACCAAAGCACCCATGCAGACACGGGGAGAATACACAAACTCCACATAGACAGCTCCCTGAGCGTAAAATCAGACTCGGGTCTCTAGCGCTGAGAGGTAACAATGCTAACTCCTGAGCCACAGTGCCCCTTGATGACCTCAATGTCCTATTCCTCCTTTAATGTTTATTACATTCAATTAGAAATCAGTTCAAACAAGAACACAGTGGCACTCACTCTTTATTTTACTTAATAGGTTTATTTTGTGAAGGTTATATTTACTAACTGTTCATTTTTACAAAAGTTGTTAGATTTTGGTGACATTGGTATAACCATAGTTACATATGACGCCAAGACAACAAAATGTGAGGCTGGATGAACACAGCAGGCCAAGCAGCATCTCAGGAGCACAAAAGCTGACGTTTCGGGCCTAGACCCTTCATCAGAGAGAGGCTGTTGAAGGGTCTAGGCCCGAAACGTCAGCTTTTGTGCTCCTGAGATGCTGCTTGGCCTGCTGTGTTCATCCAGCCTCACATTTTGTTGTCTTGGATTCTCCAACATCTGCAGTTCCCATTATCTCTCTTACATATGACGCCAGTCAGTAGTACTCCCTCAAGATTGCCCCCTGCTGTTGCAAGCAATTAAAGCTAGCCCACAGTGTGGAATGGAAGACCGACAGGATCAGGGGTTCCTCTGCTGCAGTGGCAATCTTGTACTGGAACGACCATTTTGCAATAGGAATCCAAATGCAGCATTTGAAAGGAGCCAGGAGTCATTGGTGTAAAGGAGGAGAACCCTACAACAATACTGATGCAGTGATAAACCAAGCATGAAAGTCAGTTCAGATGAAAGTGATGGTAACTTCTAACAATATATAAAATACACATCATGTGGACATTCATGAAGCAGGGGACCCTTTCACTATGTAATTTGTATTTTAAATTTAGGATGATCTTTGGACAAGGATTTAGAGGCATCCCACAGAATAGAGGTAAGGAAATGGCCTAGTGGTTTTATCACTGCACTATTAGTACAGAAACTGCATCTCCTTACTTGAGAAAGGATGAACTAGCACTGGAGGGGATGCAGATGAGGTTCATTAGGCTGATTCAGAGTTGAGAGGGCTGGTGTATGAGGAGAGGTTGAATAGAGTGGGGCTAATTTCATTGGAATTTAAAACGGTGTAATTTGAATTCAAGAAATGATCTGGAAATAAGGGCCTCATGACGACCATGACACCATTGTCAATTTTCAGAAAAAAAACCCATCTCATTCACCAATGTGAAGGAAATCTGCCATCCTTGCCTTATCTGGCCTACATGTGACTCCAAGCCCAAACCATGTGATTGATTCTTAACATCTCTCTGGGCAATTAGGGATGCCCTATCTAGTGATGCCTACATCCAGTGGGTAAATAAAACAAAAAAATTAAAGTTAGAAATACTTTAGAAGTATCCCAATCCTATTTCCTCCTATTTTTTCATTGTTAAATAAAAGGTTAATCAGATGTCCCCTGAAGTCTATTAGTATTGTACTATCATTGATTTAGCTTAATATTGTGGAACTGTTAGCTTTTACTCCTTGCCTGTTAAGCAGAGTGATTTAAGTCAACTTAAGTGTAGAGCGAGAGGAAGGCAGCATCAGAGGAACAGGAAAGTTGACATTTCGGGTCAGGACCAATGTTCTGATGCAGGGTTCTGACCCAAAACATCGACTTTCCTGTTCTTCTGATGCTGCCTGACCTGCTGTGTTTCTCCAGCTCCACACCGTCTTGATTCTGACGCCAGCATCTGCAGTTCTTGCTATCCCTTCAGTCAACTTAAATTGCAACCAGGTTTTTGCCCCAAAGTGATCCCTGCATTGATTGCCAGTTCCTGGACAAAGTAATAAGAGGCTTTAATGACAGACTGCCATTTGATAACAGGGTAGAAAAACTGTTTCACAAACAGAAACATCAGGGCGTGCATCATCCTTTTTAATTGAGGTTTCAGAAGAAGCAAAAGGCTCCTACAAAATGAGACCAAATCAATAGCAAATTAAAGCCTCCATATAACGAGGGTGAAGCTGTGAACAAGGTAACAAGGGGAATAAGTTGTATCTGTCAACAGTGAAGAAGAGCTTGTTAACTGTGGAAACTGAAGTTGTTTTCAAAGGATAAGTTAATTAATTTTTCCACATCTTGAGCTTCCACCTAATTATGCAGTGGTAAAATGGTGTGTAGTGTCAGATAAAGCAACTGAGAAAAATATGCAAGAACTGTGCATGTTCAAGAGAGAGAGGAAAAAGACTTGATGTGGTGTTATGTAAATAAATATGCCTTTTGCAATAAGTACTTGAGAAGGCAAAGAGAAACTTGTCCTTCATTGCTGGGGGAATGGAGTTTAAAAATGGGAAGGTTATGCTGCTGCTGTACAGTGTGCTAATGAGGCCACACCTTGAGTATGGTGTATAGTTTTGGTATCCTTGCTTGAGAAAGGATGAGCTGGCACTGGAAGGGGTAGAGATGAGGTTCACGAGGTTGATTCAGAGTTGAGAGGGCTGGTTTACGAGGAGAGGTTGAGTAGACTTGGACTATATTCATTGGAATTTAAAAGAATGAGGGGGGAGCTTATAGGAACATAGAAAATTATGGCGGGAATGGATAAGGGAAGAAGGGAGGTTATTTCTAATGGTAGGTGAAACTAGAACCGGGAGCATAGCCTCAAAATAAGGGGGAGCATATTTAGGACTGAGTTGAGGAGGAACGTCTTCACCCAAAGGGTTGTGAATCTGTGGAAATCCCTGCCCAGGGAAGCAGCTGAGCCTAGCTTGTTGAATTTTTTTAAGGCACAGATAGATTTTTGAACAGTAAAGGAACCAAAGGTTATGGTGAGCAGGCAGGTAAGAGGAGCTCAGTCCATGAAAATTGAACAGTGGAGTAGACTCAAGGGGCCAGATGGCCTACCTCTGCTCCTATTTCTTGTGGTCTTATGTTCATAAAAGCTGCAGATACCAAGCTCAGAACTGCAATAAGTTTGAATTCCAAAAAAAATAGTTTTGTTGCATGTTTTAACATGTAAGTATTGACTTCATGACTATGGTATTCTCTGTCTGCTTAATCATGTTATAGTACCTGATCTTCAATGGTCAGAAACTCATCATAGAAAGAATATGGAGACACACGTAAATAAAATGAAAAGATTTTGCAGGGATGTTACCAGCTGATTATGATTCTCCAAAGAAATAGTCTGGAGTATTTTACTCTCATGAAAGAAAACACAGAGAGGTGGCCTATTGGACGACAATAGACAACAGAAATAGGTGCCGGAGTAGGCCATTCGGCCCTTCGAGCCAGCACCACCATTCATTATGATCATGGCTGATCATCCACAATCAGTATCCTGTTCCTGCTTTATCCCCATAACCCTTGATTCCACTATCTTTAAGAGCTCTGTCTATCTCTTTCTTGAAAGCATCCATAGAGTTGGCCTCCACTGCCTTCTGGGGCAGAGCATTCCATATATCCACCACTCTCTGGGTGAAGAAGTTTTTCCTCAACTCTGTTCTAAATGGCCTACCCCTTATTTTTAAACTGTGTCCTCTGGTCCTGGACTCACCCATCAGCGGAAACATGCTTCCTGCCTCCACAGTGTCCAATCCCTTAATAAGGTTCAAAAGTATGATATAAATCAACATAGAGCAGTGGTTGCTAAGGGGACCAGAGCTGGAAACCATGATTGCAAGATGGTCTTCTTAGACATTCAAGAAAGACTTCCTTGCTGAGAAAGTGGTTAGAATGTGAAACTTGTGATTACGAGCAGTTCAGATGAATAGCACAGAATCACTTAAGTGCTGGCGAGAATAAGTTAGTGTGAAGGAAGGATATAAAAGGAACAGAGGGCTGAGAAAAGGTTAGATGAAGAAAGGCAGACAATTGGAGAATAAAAGAAATTGTGCAGATCAATTGGGCAGGATAGCCTCTTTCTGTACCTTAAATTCTATTTAACTCATTGATCTCAGGATGAGACTATAAAGATTTTCTTCTCATAGCCATGATTTAACTTTTTTTTTCTGTTTACACCAGGATAGCAACAAGCAAGGCCTTCAACATGGTTCTGACAAGTTAGAAAGGTTAGATCACATGGGATCCAGGGAGAGCTAACTAATAGGATACAAAATTGGCTCGATGGGAGGAGACAGAAGATGGTGGTAGAGGGTTATTGCTCAGACTGGTCACCTGTGACCAGTGGTGCGCTGCAAGGATCGATGCAGGGTTCACCGCTGTTCCTGAGTTATATAAATGATTTGGATGAGATTAGACGAGGCATGATTAGTAAGGTGACAGCAAAATTTTTGGTACAGTGGACAGTTGAAGAAGATTATATATTGGGTCAATGGGCTAAGGAATGGCAGCTGGAGTTTAATGCAAATAAATGCATTGTGTTGCATTTTGGTGAAAAAACATACAGGGTGGGACTTATACAATTATTGGTAGGGCCCTGGGGAGTGCTGTCAAACCTGAAGACCTAAGGCTGTAGGTACATGATTCCTTAAAAGTGGTGTCACAGGTAGACAGGGTGTTTGGTATGCTTGGCTTCATTAGTAAGTGCACTGGGTGCAGGGGGTTGGGATGTCATGTTAAAGCTCTGCAGGACACTGGTAAGGCCACATTTGGTGTACAATGTAAAATTCTGGTCGCCCTGCTGTAAGATGGATGTTATTGAAGTGGAAAGGGTGCAAAAGTTATTGACAAGGATATTAACGAGGCTGGAAGATTTGAGTTTTCAGGGGCGGCTGGATAGGCTGGAATGTTTTTCTCTGGAGCATAGGAGGCTGACAGGTGACTTTATAAAGGTTTATAAAATCATGAGGAGGAGTGATAAGGTGAACAGCAAAGATTTTTCTCTCAGGTAGAGGAGTTGAAAACTCAAAGGTATAGGTTTAAAGTGAGAGGGGAAAGATTTAAGACAGACACACAGAGTGTGTGTATGGAATAATCTGCTCGAGGAAGTGGTGGAGGTGAGAACGATTACACCATTTAAAATTCATTTGGACAGATACATGAATAAGAAAGGCTGAGAGGGACATGGGACAAACACGGGCAAACGCAATAGCGCCGTACAGAAAACCTGGTCATCACTGGCGAGTTGGGCTGAAGAGTCTGTCTCTATGCTGTATGGCTCAATAACTCTATGACTCTCTCTCCTTTGTGTGTTCATGTCCATTTTCCCATTCAGTTCTTTCAGTGTTGCTTCCAGAAGGTTTTATTTATACTTAATGAGGTCTAGTTCTGTGACATGATCACAAAGGTGCTCCAGGGTGTCAAACGCATTTCACACCCATTATGATCTGAAGCTACTGAACTCAGTGTTGAGTGCGGCATGTTGAAGTGCTGAGCATTGTTCCTCCTGCTTGTATAAGCTTCACTATTTGTAGATCCATCATAGAATATCTAACAGTGTAGAAACAGGCCCTTTCGCCCAAAAAGTCCACACCAACCCTTAGAGCAGCCCACTCAGACACATCCCCCCCATCACACATCTAATCTACACATCCCTGAGCACAATGGGCAATTTAGCATCACCAGTTCATCTACCCTACTCATCTTCAGACTACGGAAGGAAACCTGAGCACCTGGAGGAGACTCACGGAGAATCTGAAAACTCCACAATTGTACACAGTATCGATGTCCACAATATACCACACATTTTTGGCTGTTGCATCATCAAATCTTTGTGATATCCCCTAGCTCCACCTTATTCCTTCTGCCACTTTCTACCTTCTTCATCTTTTCATTGGATTACAAACTCCTGAATATTTTTCTTCACTTACAATGAAATCTGAAGCATTAACTCCGCCATTGCTGTTCTAGTTGCCTGTCTCATTCTTATTTCAGAGTTCCAGCATCAGTAATGCTTTGCTTTCATAAAGATTGTGCTCAAAGAATAATGAAATCATTCATTTCCTTTCTTTTCAACATAAAAGGCTCAAAGTAATTGATGGTTAGGCTATTAATGGAACAAGGGAGAGATAATTTGCATTTATATAGCATCTTTCATGATCTCAATATATCCAAAAGTACTTCCCTGCTGATGGCATGTTTTCAGCATTGCAAGGACAGAAATGGGCAGACATTGGCGTAATGCGAGTGTCACTGGTCTAGTAATCTAAAAGAACAAAAACATAACCCACTGGAGAAACTCAGCAGGTCTGGCTGCATCTGTGGAGAGAGAAATGAAGTTAACATTTCTAGTCCAGTGACACTTCAGGCTAGGAAAGGTGGTGTTTACACTAATAAAGTGAGTGGATGATTGGAAATGGAGCACAGAGAGCAAAAGAGAGAGAGAGAAAAAAAGACTAGGCAGGCAAAGGGATTGCTGATGGTAAATCTGGGGAGCTGTAAGTGAGTTAGCTGTGCTTTCAGCACAGCTCGTTTCATGACTTGGCCTGGGGTTGTGGGGGGTAGGGAATAGACATGGAAGGAGATGTTTTTGCTCCAAAATTGTTCAATTTGAGTTGAATCTTGCAGGCTGTAAGGAACCTAAATGGATGAGGTATTTGATGAACAACAGTCAGGATGTGAAGGCATTAGAAAGAGTGCAGAATTGCATTTATAGGCACCTTCAGTTCTTGGATAGTTGGGAAAAGTCGTGACTGTTGCCCTTGGAGAAGAAAAGACAAAGAGGAAACTTGACGAAAAAGGTTCAAAATAGGGAATAAAAACTGAAAGAACTGCAGACACTGTAAATCAGGAACAAAGACAAAGTTGTTGGAAAACCTCAGCAGGTCCAGCAGCATCTGTGAAGGAAAAAACAGAGTTAATGTTTCGGGTCCAGTGACGCTTCCTTCAAACAAGAATAAGGAGATGGTGTAGTAGGTAATGAGAAATGGTTGCCTTTGGTGGAAGGGTCAGGAAGACACATATTTAACATAATTGGCACAAGAAGCAATGGAGACATGAGGAAAAATATTTCTCATGCTGCACTTACTTAGCTTTTGGAATTCATGCCTGAATGTTTGGTGGAGGCCAATTCAATCAAGACAAACAAAAGGGAATTGGATTGTTATCTGAAAAAGAAGGTGCAGGGCTCTGTGGAAAAGGCAGGGGAGTGGCTTTAGATGTTCCTCCAAAGGGCTAGCACTCGCACAACAGGCTAAAGGTCCTACGTCTGTGCTGCAATTTTTCCATGCTTCTGTCTGGAATGCACTATCTGAAAAGGTAGTCAAAACCGATTCAATAACACAAACTGGTTGTCTACCTAAAAAAAAGGAAACAGGTGCAGGGCCCTGGGAAGAAGCAAGAAAGTGGGTCAAAGCTGGTAGCCCAGTCAAAGAGGGAGGCACAAATGGCCTCTTTTGTACTTTTTCAGGCACACACTGAAAGCTCAGAAGACTTAATGAGATAAGTAAACCAAGAAGGTCCCTGCACCATGAATTTCTCTGTAAAATACTTCAAACAGTTTTGTGAAAATAGGGAGGAGAATTCACCACATTGAGTCCTTTCATGAAATTATAAAATCTCCAGCACACACAGAGGTCACTGGACCCATTAGGGCCATATTTTGAGTTGCTTCTTAGCTGAAACTTTTGCCTTTTGTTCTCCAGAATTTTCCATAGAGAGGTGAATTTTCCATAGAGATCAGAATGATGATGGCTTGGTGTTGCCATGGCAATCATAAGAAATTGTCAATAAGCTGTGCAGGAAGGTCCTGCTGAACACACAGATCCAATAGAATGATGGCAAGAACTAAAATTATTAACGTTCTTTCCAGTGAAGTGCACTATAGCATGGATAAAAAGGCTGAAAACAGTTTACTTCTATAATCATCGCCTCCTTTCTTCTACTATACATACAGTCTGACATCCGTCAGGCTTCATACTGCTGCGCTGCAAGTTAGACACTGCAGATTTCCTTGAGTGCATCAAACTCTTGCCTTGGTTTCCATAGGTTTGCAATCAGAACGGAAATCTTGAGCTCCCAGCCCAGTTGGTGTTGGAGTGGATTGGATGGGGTGTTGGTGGCATGGTGGTTGTGCAAGGCAAGGTGATGTTTTGGAGAGTTATTTGATCACACACTCACTCCAACAGAACAGATATAATTTGTCTGGGTTTTGACTGTCATCTCTGATATGAGTATTGTCACATCCCCTCCATTATCTCTGTGTTTTATTTTCTCCCCCGTGCCTGTTTGTTTTCTGATCTCTGTCCTTCGGTCAAGCAATGGTGCTAATGAACTATAGTCTCACATGTGATCATGGGTTTAATCAGGACTACGGCGAGCCAATTGGTGCACAAAATTGGCACAAAATTTTGCAGATGATTTCACCGTGATCGTAGGTCAAGCCATATCATTAGGATTGTAAGTTAGATTGAAAGCAGTGACTGTAGTACTGTAAAGGAAACATTATTTGCAGTTTCTGTGGCCGAGTGATTATTGGAGCAAACCAGAGGTCAATGAGTTTAAATCCCATAGAGTTAGTTTCTAAATTGGATAGAAAAATGACTGATAAAAGCTAACATTGTTACAAAAATCACAAATGACTTTCAGGGAAGGAAACAGGCTATCATGTTTTTAAACTGAGACCAGGACCTGTCTGCCCCTGTACTAAAAGATCCTGAAGCATCCATTGTCGAGCAGGGTTGGTATCCAAGTGTCCTTGCTAATATTAATTTATTTACAGAGGAGGTGAAGGCCTAGTGTTATTATTGCTAGGCAATTAGTCCAGAAATCCAAATAGCTTTTTGGGGACCTGGGTTCAAATCCTACCACAGCAAATGGTGGAATTTGAATTCAAAAAAAATCTGGAATTAAGAATCTAATGATAACCATGAACCCACTGTCGATAGTCAGGGAAAGACTCATCTGGTTCACTAACGTCCTTTAGGGAAGGAAATTGCCATCCTTACCTGGTCTGGCCTACATGTGACTCCAGACCCACAGCAATGTGGTTGACTCTCAACTGCCCTCTGGGCAATTCAGGATGGGCAATAAATGCTGCCTGGCCAGTATCATTCTCATCCCATTAATGAATAAAGAAAAAAAATAAAGCTTAACCAAAATTAGACCATCTAGTAATTATTGCACTGCTGTTTGTGGGAGCTTTCTGTGTGCAAAATGGCTGCTGTGTTTCCTCAGTTTAGACAGTTACTACATCTGAAAATCATTTAATTGGATGGAATGCGCTTTGGGTTACAAAAGGTGCTATAACAATGCAGGGATAACAAGGTGTGGAGCTGGATAAACACAGCAGGCCAGGTAGAATCAGAGGAGCAGGAAAGCTGACATTTCGGGTCTGGACCTTTCTTCAGAAATTTTTTTTTGTTTTCTGAACAAGGGTCCAGACCAAAACATCAGCCTTCCTGCTTCTCTGGTGCTGCTTGGCCTGCTGTGTTTATCCAGCTCCACACCTTGTCATCTCAGATTCTCCAGCAACGGCAGTTCCTACTGTCACTATAACAATGCAGATTTTGTTTTACCTTCATTCTTTTTTTCTTCTCAGTCACATTGCCTAACATCAGCAGCACCTTCCAAACCCAAGATCTCTAGCAGGAATCAGCTTGTGATGGCGTGTACTACAATAGCCTGGAAGAACCCGCGTGCACTGGCAGGTGAATCATTAATCGGAAGGCACGGATTTCAAGAAATTGGCAAAACAAAAGCCGGGGGAAAAGACAGGAGTTGTTTTTTAACTCAGTGAGTTGTTGTGATTTTGAAAGCACTGCAGATTTGATGGTAACTTTCAAAAGGAAAAAGAAGATACAGTTATAAAGGAAATGTTTGCGGGACCGTGGAGCAAGACCAAGAAGGTCAGACTAATTGTATAGCTCTCTGGTAAAAAGGCACAGTCATGATGGGCTGAACTGCCTCCTGCGGTGCCATGTGATTCCAAAATACATTGATTTGTTGGTTTGATCAAAAACAAATACTGAACTGAATAATGAATCCATTAACAGAGGACCAAACTTCTCAAACGGAGAAGTCTGTAAGACTGCTGGCTGGTTTTACTGTAAAGCACTCCACAAAACTCTGTTGTCCCTCTGATCAAACGGAAAACAGACAAAATCTCAAAATTGTATCAGAGACAATGGGAACTGCAGATGCTGGAGAATCCGAGATAATAAAATGTGAGGCTGGATGAACACAGCAGGCCCAGCAGCATCTCAGGAGCACAAAAGCTGACGTTTCAGGAATCTCAAAAGGGATTTCCCAGCATGGCGTGAGAATTGAGAAGTTACAACAAAGAGAACCTTAGCCTGCAGCTAAGAACAGACGGAGAGGTGACCATGTGAAATAAAAGCAAATTACTGTATCTGTTGGAAATCTGAAACACACACAGAATGCTGGAGAAACTCAGCAGGCCTGGCAGTATGTGTGGACAGAGATACAGACTTCACATTTGAGTGCAGTGTAACTCTTCTCCAAACTGGAGTGTGTATTAAGAAATGGTTCAATAGGGTCAGTGGTGAAAGATTGTTCCTGTTTCTAAGGGAAGTCAAAAGTACAAACCATTTTCACTTGTCTGCAATTTTAGTCTGGTGCCCCATTCCCACTCTGGCCTCTCAGTCCTTTGCCTCAAACACTGTCCTGACGTAGGTCAATGGAAGCTCAAGAAACACCATTACTTTCCTTCAAATGCCTCATTACCGCATCCTTTTGCTTTACACTGTCATCTCATTGTTTTTTTGCTGACTCTTGCTTGCTGCCCTGTCTAGACCCTGTCCATTTGTTCTTTCCTCTCTCCTTATCCTGACTTTGAACTTGCTGAGAACTTGCTCCAGATCTCACGAAAGTCACCAATCTGAAACATTACCTCTGTCTCATTCTCTACTGATGATGACTGACTCCTAGGGTCATTGAGATATATGGCACAGAAACAGACCCTTCAGTCCAACTCGTCCATGCCAACCAGGTATCCTAAATAAATCTAGTCCCATTTGCAAGTTTTTGGTCCATATCCCCCTAAACCCTTCTTATTTATATGTCAATCCAGATGCCTTTTAAATGTTGTAATTGTAGCAGTCTTCAATACTTCCTCTGGCTGTTCATTCCATACTTGCACCACCCTCTGTATGAAAAGGTTGCTCCTTGAGTCCCTTTTAAACCTTCCCCCTCTCATCTTAAATCGATGCCATCTGGTTTTGAGCTTCCCCACCCCAGGAGAATACTTTGTCTACTTACACTATCCATGCCCCTCATGATATTATAAATTTCTGTAAGGTCACCCTTCAGCCTCCAATGCTCCAGGGAAAATAGCCCCAGCCGATTCAGCCTCTCCCTATGGCTCGAACACTCCAACCCTGGCAATATCCTTGCTCATCTTTTCTGAATCCTTTCAAGTTTCACAATGCCCTTCCTATAATAGGAAGACCAGAACTGCATGAAGTATTCCAATAGTGGTGTAACCAATGTCTTGTACCACCACAACATGACCTCCCAACTCCTATTCTCAATGCATTGACCAACCTGAAGAGGGTCTGAAAGTTCGTGTTTTCAAATAAACCTGTTGGACTATACCTGGTGTCATGTGATTTCTGACCTTGTCCATCCCAGTCCGACACCAGCACCTCCATATCATGGTTATCATGGACACCACCAACTACCAGCTCAAAGTGGAGAGGATCTCCAAAAATATTGCACCTCTCAACACAGACATCAAGTTTCTATAGATATGCAAGAAAGCACAGAAGATCCCAAAAGGACACCAGATCACAAATCTCCCCAAGTTGCTTTAATGGTGTAACCCATTGATCTGTGACTGATATAACCTCTCTCCCTAACACCTGAAGAAGGACTGAGGCTCCAAAAGCTTGTGTTTTCTAATAAACCTGTAGGACTATGACCTGGTGTTGAGGGATTTCTGACCTTGCACACCCCAGTCCATCACTGGCACCTCCACACCCTGACCAATAAAGGCAAGCATGCAAACACCTTCTTCACTCTGCTTTCTACTTGCGACTCCACTTTCAAGGAACTAAGATCCTGAATACCAAGGCTTCTTTATTCAGCAACACTCCCCAGGATCCTACCATAAAGCGTTTAAGAACAAATTACTGCAGATGCTGGAATCTAAACTGAAAACAACAAATGCTGGGAATCACAGTAGGTCACAAAGTATCCATGGAGAGAGATCAAGCTAATGTTTTGAGTCTAGATGACTGTTCTTCAGAGCTGAAGTGAAGTGTGGGAGGGGGCAGCGTTTATGCTCCAGTTTTTGGTGGGGGAAGTGGTGGGTGTAGGGTGCACTACTTTGCAGTGCAGTGGAGTCAGGTACAGTCATAACTTTCAAAGGTGAATTGCGTTATTATCCAATGAAAATAAAAGTACAGCGCTGCAGCTAAAGGTGAGCGTCATGGCTAGATGTGGTGTCTTTGTAGAGGGCTGAATTGTTGGCAATGATCAAATGGCCCATTTGTCTGATGGCATGTTTCTGCTATTCGAAGTGTAATTCCTCTCTTCAAGAAAGGAAATAGGGAAATCCCCGGCGATTACAGACCAGTAAAGCTCACGTCTGTCGTCTGCAAGGTGTTAGAAAGGATTCTGAGGGATAGGATTTATGACCATCTGGAAGAGCATGGCTTGATCAAATGCAGTCAACACGGCTTTGTGAGGGGCAGGTCATGCCACACAAACCTTATCGAGTTCTTTGAGGATGTGACTAGAAAAGCTGATGAGGGTTGAGCTGTGGATATGGTGTATATGGACTTCAGCAAGGCATTTGATAAGGTTCCCCATGGTAGGCTCATTCAGAAGGTCAGGAGGAATGGGATACAGGCGAACTTAGCTGTCTGGATACAGAGTTGGCTGGCCAACAGAAGACAGCGAGTGGTAGTAGAAGGAAAATATTCTGCCTGGAAGTCAGTGGTGAATGGTGTTCCACAGGGCTCTGTCCTTGGGCCTCTACTGTTTGTAATTTTTATTAATGACTTGGATGAGGGGATTGAAGGATGGGTCAGCAGGTTTGCAGACGACACAAAGGTTGGAGGTGTCGTTGACAGTATAGAGGGCTGTTGTAGGCTGCAGCGGGACATTGACAGGATGCAGAGATGGGCTGAGAGGTGGCAGATGGAGTTCAACCTGGATAAATGCGAGGTGATGCATTTTGGAAGGTCGAATTTGAAAGCTGAGTACAGGATTAAGGATAGGATTCTTGGCAGTGTGGAGGAACAGAGGGATCTTGGTGTGCAGATACATAGATCCCTTAAAATGGCCACACAAGTGGACAGGGTTGTTAAGAAAGCATATGGTGTTTTGGGTTTCATTAGCAGGGGGATTGAGTTTAAGAGTCGTGAGATCTTGTTGCAGCTCTATAAAACTTTGGTTAGACCGCACTTGGAATACTGCGTCCAGTTCTGGTCGCCCTATTATAGGAAGGATGTGGATGCTTTGGAGAGGGTTCAGAGGAGGTTTACCAGGATGCTGCCTGGACTGGAGGGCTTATCTTATGAAGAGAGGTTGACTGAGCTCGGACTTTTTCCATTGGAGAAAAGGAGGAGGAGAGGGGTCCTAATTGAGGTATACATATAATGAGAGGCATAGATAGAGTTGATAGCCAGAGACTATTTCCCAGGGCAGAAATGGCTAACACGAGGGGTCATAGTTTTAAGCTGATTGGAGGAAAGTTTAGAGGGGATGTCAGAGGCGGGTTCTTTACACAGAGAGTTGTGAGAGCATGGAATGCGTTGCCAGCAGCAGTTGTGGAAGCAAGGTCATTGGGGTCATTTAAAAGACTGCTGGACATGCATATGGTCACAGAAATTTGAGGGTGCATACATGAGGATCAATGGTCAGCACAACATTGTGGGCTGAAGGGCCTGTTCTGTGCTGTACTGTTCTATGCTCTATGTTCTATGTTCTATTTCCAACATGGAATCAAACTGTACAGATGCAGAAGGAGTAGGTCCAATACTGGTGCCTGTTTTTAATCACGTGACTCCTGTTGGTGAATGTTGGGTGAATATGTATGTTGAGCAACAGGATGGGATCGAGACTTGTAAGACCTATTACTAATATAGGTCGCTGGCACTCACTTTCTAAAGAACACATGCACATACAAATTCAGAGCAGAAGATGATGCCAGTAGGGTAAGGCAGTGTTCGGGCTCCTGAGCCCGAGGCTCATCCTCTGTTTTTTTTTCCCCACCCACTTTTGTGTTCTTTTCACCTTTTCTCATTCCTTGCGTTCATCCTTTTTACATTTTACCTTCTTTTGATGAGCTCGGCTGCAGGACTGATGGTGCCAGTGAGTGGCGACTCTGCCCCAGCGGTGGCGTTGCCTACAGCAGTGGTGGTATTCAGTGGGCCTGGCACAGGGTTCGCATCAGCAGCGGCAGCAGTGACAGCACGGGTGAAGCTCTGAACCGGGAGCTGGTGGAGATCCCAGGCTCCAGCTGAATTCCAGCTTCAGGAGGACAGCCAGAGTATTCGTAGTTGCGCCAGTGCATGGCTGGACAGAGCTGAAAATCTCTTTTGCTTTTGTTTCTTTAATTTCTGCTTTTTATTTCAAATTCTAATAAGGCATTGGAGAGTGGACACTCTTGGCACTTTTCATTGGATTCCTGTACTTGGGTACTTGTGGCAATAAAATCTAATCTAATCTAAAATCTGAGTAGGCCACACAACACAGGCCAGGATTAAAATTACAGGCCTTCTGTTCTGCCTCACTCTGCAGGGAGCAACATCTTTAGCCATTAGGTCAAGGGGAACCCTATATAGTAAAGTCAAAGAATATAACCACCCAGACTACAAATCATTTCACAAAGGCTCTGGTCAAGTTATCCTGTTGAGTTGATTGACATAGTGTGAACAACCTTTGAGCAAAAAATGCTCACAAGCATCACTCATGAAGCTTTTAACTATGATGATACTGGTGATAGCAATATGATCAACACTGCCCTCTAATTGGACTTTGTTTTACAGTATCATCGCTGGCACTGTACACATTGCCGTGCTTTTGGTGAGAAGAGCAAAAGAAAGTCTTATTTAGTGCAAATTATTCAAATTATTCAACTCCAGAAAGTAATAACTGGCATCTCATTACCATTCAGAGATCACTTGGGTTAATCTACTAGGAGTCTTCAAATGTCAGCTACACCTTTCAGTTGAATAACAACACTGCAATGCCTTTGCAAGAGCCTGCAATTTTGTGCAGCTTCTGATTATTCAAAGTATTCTCAGCAACAAACAACTAGCACATTTTGATTAATTGCTCTGGCCTCTGGCTTTGCCATTTAGCTGGCAAGTATTACCTTGTTCACTTGTGACAAGAAAAAAATTATTGTGATATGCATGCAAGTGAAAGGTCATGTGCCTGATAGTTAGTTACTGATACATTTAAGTGAGCTGGTCAGAGAGCCCAACTACTCAGACGGAATACATGAATGGTGTTGCAATTGGCGCTCACTTATCTGCAATTGTGAAGATCTGGTGGTATAGGCGTAATCTCAGTAGACAAGCAGACCAGATGAATTTCCTGGGTGAAATAACTGCACAGAGGCCAATATCCCATCACCAAGTCACCCTTTCTTTACGTGTGCAGAGTACAAGAGCTCTGACCAGGCCACTCTGAGCCAGTTCCCAGAATGAGGAGAATTTTTGAATCTCCTGTTTGTATCTATCAGCCAGGGTTTCCTGATTGGCCCAGATTAGTAATCCCAATCAAGAATTTCATAGTCAATGAGATCCACCTGGACCTCATTCCAATCACTGCACTGGGTGAATGCAAAATGGCAAATGGTGGAATAATTATTCAGTAAAAATTAGCAATACTAAGTTCTGTTAATGGTGATCAGGAAACCAATCTTGATTGTCATATAAACAAACCTGGTTGACTGACAAATGTCCTTCAGGGAAGGATACCTGCCATCTTTACCTGGCCTGACCTACATGAGACTTCAGATCCACAGTGATGTGGTTGGGTACCATCTGGAACACTTGGGCTAGGTCATACATGATGGCCTAGTCCCTGATGCCTAAACTCCACTGAAAGAATGAAAAAATGGTCACGTTTACTGGCACCAAATGTTCCTCAGCCTGCCTACCAAGGCCAGGGGCAGGCAGTAATGACTAGTTGGTAAAGGAAGACACCTGAAGTGAATCTTTTTAGATTTCTTCTCAAAGTGAGACATCACAAATGTTTAGTTTCTAACATGACAAACCATCTCTAGTGTCAAAAAGTGTCCTTTTTTACACTTTGGAGCAACTAAGAACAATAAGGTTGGGCAGCACAGTTGCTCAGTGGCTCATACCACTGCCTCACAGCACCAGGGACCCGGGTTTGATTCCACCGTCAGGCGACTATCTGTGTGCGGTTTGCACATTCTCCTTGCGTCTACATAGGTTTCCTCTGGATGCTCTAGTTTCCTCCCACTGTCCAAAGATGTGCAGGTTAGGGTGGATTGGCCATGCTAAATTTCCCCATAGTGTGCAGGGATATGCAGGCCAGATGGATTGGCTATGGGAAAGGTGGGGGTTATAGAGATAAGATGTGTCTGGGTGGACTGCTTTTTGGAGGATTGGTGTGCACTTGTTGGGCTGAATGGTCTGCTTCTACGCTATAGAGATTTTATAATTCTTAAGTGTCCCCCATTTGAAAATGGAATCAGAAGTTGAACTTTCCGAACAGTGTCTGTGATTCCATACTTTTCACAGGCGTAAACTGACAAATCCTTTCAACTTTCTACACCAAAATAAAAGTCTGTCAAATTAAAAACTATTAAAAACTATTCCTAGTGTCCAAACTGCACGCTCACTCCAACATGAAAGAGAGTCAGGCCAAAAAGCTCTGTGGACTGCCCACTGGCCAGATCTGTTCTTTGGCCAAACCCAGAGACAGCCCCAGAAGCTGATCATCTCATCAGCCAGCCACCCCATCTTCGCCTGGTGGAGATTGGGGATCAGGTGTAGCCGCAATAACAGGGAGCTGCAATGTCCTCATGCACTCTGCATAAACACAAATTCCTCCCAGGCCAGAGAAATTATAGGAGCCTGAGAGCCTGTGAATCAACTTAACCACCATCCACATGGGATGGTCACAGAAAACAGCCTCACGCCAAATCTACGACTCAGAAAAAGGAGGGATCCTGCAGAGAGAGCGTCCTTCGTTGTGAAAGATGTCACTTTTCAGGCTCCTTTCATTGATCAACCAATTACATAAATAAATGAACATCTCCGTAAAGTGGCACAATCAGGCTATTGTGACAACACAAAAATGACAAACAAAACTATCATTGTAGGAGCAAATGATTGACTGAGCCCTTGTGGTGTCCACATGGTTTCAAGGAGACCCCATGCTCCCTCTTCAGGAACACTTAGGTGCAAATATAGGCACAGAAGAGAGGCAAATGCTATGATTGAGTTGACTCTCAACTACTCCTGCTGTCTGGATCTAGGCCAAAGAGCAAACTAATGATGATCTATTCATCCTACTCCACCTTGGATGAGGAAAAGACTGGAATGCAAACAACAACTGAGGAGTATTTCCCAAAGACTTTGAAACAAGGGCTGCCACCTCACATCATCAACACCAACAAAGGGCATGGACTTGGCAAAGCTGCAATAATTACAGGTGAGGATGTCTCTTCACACTCTTTTGAATAAGCTAAAGTCTATTAAACTAATTAAGTGGTTAATATTGTCTTAAACAGATGCTGTGACAAAAATCAATAACAAAAGGAACACATCAAATCAAATGGAAACGTCATTGGCAAGACTGATAGTACATTCCAGACCCTGCTGTTCCCAAGAAAAGGCTTGATTTGATTTGATTTGCTTCATAGTAGTCACATGTGCCTAAGTACAGTGAAAAGCTTTGTATTGCAAGCAGTACAGGCAGATCAGAGCGAACGAGGAGATAAAGATCAAAGAACACAGAGTGAGGCATACAGGTTACAACTGCACAGGAGGTACACTAAAGCAAGATCAACATTATTTGAAATTAGAGAGGTTCAGTCTGCGGTCCAGTAATGGCAGGGAAGAAACTGTTCTAGAACCTGTTGGTGCGTGTGTTCAAGCTTCTGTATTTTCTGCCTGACAGAAGAGGTTCTAAGAGAGCATTACCGGGGTTTTCAGTATATCACACGAACACCTCATGCTCGTTCTCCAAGGATCCTGCCCCCCACATGTGGATGTTACCTCATTAAAGAGGCAAGCAGTATAGTCCAATGACCAGTCCAAGTACCCACTACCTACAGGACCCCTTGTCCAGGCCTGCAGCAGATTAATGGGGAAGTCCTCCAAATTTCCTGTTGACCCACCCCTGTCCCATCTCAAACATTCAGCACCAGATTTCCAAAAATCAGGAAAGCAGGTTGGAAAAGCAACCAAGAAACGAGAAGTAGCGTTCTCAAATACAGCCACCTCACGCAATACATATATATATATATATATATATACACACATGAAACATGGAATCCTGAAAGCTGCAGAAATTACAGGCAAATTTCTTTTACTTGTCATACCATATTGATCAAACAATAATAATAAAATTAATTAGTTGACAGCTCTCTATAAGGCTGTGACAAACATCAGAAAGAAAGCAAATTTCACAAACTGCATATCTTCTGCTAATTATGCTCTACATTACAAATTAGATTCTATATTTATTGTAAGGCTTTGGACAGTGAAACATATCCTTCGAACTTGAGGGCAGTGCCATGCATCCCCTGATTGAAAGATGGGCATACACCTCTGAAAATTCAACCCACCAATTTATGTGCCCACTTTCTAGATTGTACCAGAATTTTTTTTGTATGCAATTGTGGGAAATAGCATCATTTGCTGGGCCAGCATTTATTGACTGTTCCTAATAGCCCTTGAGTAGGTGATGGTGAGCTGCCTTTCTGAACTGTTGCAGTCCATGTGTTGTAGGTTGACCCACAATTCTCTTCAGATAGGACATCCAGGATTTTGGCCGAGTGACACTATGGGGATGTTGGTATATTTCTAAGTAAGGATGGTGAGTGGCTTGGAGAAGAACTCGCAGATGGTGGTTTTCCCATTTTCTACTGTTCTTGTCCTTTTAGATGGAAGTGGTCGTGTACTGGAAGGTGCTGTTGAAGGATCTTTGGTGAATTTCTGCAATTCATCTTGCACTTAATACACACTGCTGCTACTGAGTGTTAGTGATGGAGGGAATGGATTCTGTGGATGTAGTGCCAGTCAAGTGGCTGCTTTGTCCTGGGTCGTATCAAGCTTCTTGAGTGTTGTTGGGGCTGCACTCATCCAGTTAAGTTGGGAATATTCCATCACACTCCTGACTTGTGCCTTGTAGATGGCGGACAGGCTTTGGTGAATCAGGGGATGAGTTACTCACTGCAGGATTCCTATTATCTCACCTGCTTTTGCAGTCTTTGTGTTAATGAGGCAAGTGTAGTACAGTTTCGGTACAATGGTAAGCCTGCAGGATATTGACAGTGAGAATTCAGAGATGGTAACACCATTAAATTTCAAGACACAATGGTTAGATTGTCACTTACTAGAAATGATCACTACCTCGCACTTACGTGGCATAAATGTTATTTGACACTTTTTTTGGCCTCAGCTATTGTCCAGGTATTGTTGCATTTGGACACGGGCTTCTTCAGTATACAATTAATTGGACAAGACAAAACAATAAATCTGAACATTGGGAGCAGTTTAGATTTCAGCAAAGGCACAAGGGATTGATTAAGAAGGAGAAAATAGAGTACAAAAGTAAGCTTGTAGGGAACATAAAGACTGACGCTAAGAGTTTCTATAGGTAAGCGAAAAGAGATTGGTAAAGATAAATGCAGGTCCCCTGCAGACAGAAACGGGGAACGTATAATAGGGGACAAAGAAATTGCTGAGGAACTGAATACATACTTTGTTTCTGTATTCATAAAAGAGGGCACAAATCAGATACCACAATTGTTAGAGGATGCAAAATTTAGTGAGAGGGAAGAGCTGAGGGAGATCAATATACCAGAGAAATAGTGCTCGGAAAATTGTTGAGATTGAAGGGTGATATCTACATCGCAGGATACTTAAGGAAGTAGCGCCAGAAATAAGGGTTACATAGGTAGTCACCTTCCAGGATTCTATAGACTCTGGAACAGTCCCTGCAGATTGGAGGATAGTTAATATCACTCCAATAATCAGAAAAGGAGGTAGAGAGAAACCAGGGAATTACACACTGGTGAGCCTAACATTGATAGTGGGGAATATTACGTAATCCATTGTCAAGGATTTTATAGCAGACCATTTAGAAAGCAGTGTCATGATCAGACAGACTCAGCATGAATTTATAAAAGGGAAATCATGCTTGACAAAACTGATGGAATTCCATAAAGATGTAACTAGTAGAGTTGACGGGGTAGCCAGTCAGTGTAATAAATTTGGACTTTCAGAAAGTGTTTGATAAAGTCACACATCAGAGATTAATGTGCAAGATTAAAGCACATGAGATTGAGGGAAGCGCATTGAGATGGATAGGAAACTGGTTAGCAAAGAGGAAAGAAAGACTAGGAGTTATTCGATTCTTTTCAAATTGGCAGACAGTAACTAAAGTGGTGCTAAAGGGATCAGTGCTGGGACCCCAGCTATTCACAATATGTATTACTGATTAGGATAACGGAATAAAATGTAACATCTCGAAATTTGCAGGTGACACCAAGTTGGGTAGAAGAGTAAACTGTGACGAGGATCCTGAAGTCTTTCAGCCCTTCATAAATCCATGCTGACTCTGTCTGATACTCCCACTGCGTTCTAAATGCTTTGCGATAAAATTTAAGGGGGAGGAAATGTCCTAGTGGTATTATCGCTGGAGTGTTAATCCAGAGACCCAGTTAATGTTCTGGGGACCCGGCTTCGCATCCTGCCATGGCAGTTGGTGGAATTTGAATTCAATAAATATCTGGAATTAGGAATCTGATGGTGGCCGTGAATCCATTGTCAGTTGTCAGAAAAACCTGTCTGGTTCGCTAATGTCCCTTCTGGAAGGAAACTGCCATCCTTACCTGGTCTGACCTACATGTGAATCCAGACCCACAGCAATGTGGTTGACTCTGAACTGCCCTCTGGGCAATTAGGGATGGGCAATAAATGCCATCTAACCAGTGATGCCCTCATCCCGTGAATGAATAAAGGAAAAAAATAACTCGACAGTTTGGGTGGGTGGGCAACTCAATAGCAGATGCAGTATAATTTGGATAAATGTGAGGTTATTCACTTCAGAAGCAAAAACAAGAAGGCAGATTACTACCTGAATGGCTGTAAATTGGGAGGGGGGAGTGTGCAGGAGGACCTGGGTGCCCTTGTGCACCGGTTGCTGAAGGTAAGCATGCAGGTGCACCAGGTGGGAAAGAAGGCAAATGGTATGTAGAACATTACAGCACGTACAGGCCCTTCGGCCCTCGATGTTGTGCCGACCTGTCATACCGATCTCAAGCCCATCTAACCTACACTATTCCATGTACGTCCATATGCTTATCCAATGACGCCTTAAATGTACCTAAAGTTGGCGAATCTACTACCGTCGCAGGCAAAGAGTTCCATTCCCTTACTACTCTCTGAGTAAAGAAACTACCTCTGACATCTGTCCTATATCTTTCACCCCTCAATTTAAAGCTATGCCCCCTCGTGCTCGCCGTCACCATCCTAGGAAAATGGCTCTCCCTATCCACCCTATCTAACCCTCTGATTATTTTATATGTTTCAATTAAGTCACCTCTCAACCTTCTTCTCTCTAATGAAAACAGCCTCAAGTACCTCAGCCTTTCCTCGTAAGACCTTCCCTCCAGACCAGGCAACATCCTAGTAAATCTCCTCTGCACCCTTTCCAAAGCTTCCACATCCTTCTTATAATGCGGTGACCAGAACTGTACACAATACTCCAAGTGCGGCCGCACCAGAGTTTTGTACAGCTTCACCATAACCTCTTGGTTCCGGAACTCGATCCCTCTATTAATAAAAGCTAAAACACTGTATGCCTTCTTAACAGCCCTGTCAACCTGGGTGGCAACTTTCAAGGATCTGTGTATATAGACACCAAGATCTCTCTGCTCATCTACACTACTAAGAATCTTACCATTAGCCCTGTACTTTGCCTTCTGGTTACTCCTACCAAAGTGCATCACCTCACACTTGTCTGCATCAAACTCCATTTGCCACCTCTCAGCCCAGCTCTGCAGCTTATCTATGTCTCTCTGCAAACTATAGCATCCCTCGTCACTATCCACAACTCCACCGACCTTAGTGTTGTCTGCAAATTTACTAACCCATCCTTCTACGCCCTCATCCAGGTCATTTATAAAAATGACAAACAGCAATGGACCCAACACTGACCCTTGCGGTACACCAGTAGTAACTGGTCTCCAGGATGAACATTTCCCATCAACTACCACCCTCTGTCTTCTTTCAGCAAGCCAATTTCCGATCCAAACTGCTATATCTCCCACAATCCCATTCCTCTGCATTTTGAAAAATAGCCAATTGTGGGGAACCTTATCGAAAGCCTTGCTGAAATCCATATACACCACATCAACCGGTTTACTCTCATCTACCTGTTTGGTCACCTTCTCAAAGAACTCAATGAGGTTTGTGAGGCACGACCTTCCCTTCACAAAACCATACCGACTATCCCTAATCAATTTATTCTTTTCTAGATGTGAATAAATCCTATCCCTTTTCACCTTTTCCAACACTTTACCAACAACTGAGGTAAGGCTCACTGGTCTATAATTACCAGGGTTGTCTCTACTCCCATTCTTGAACAGGGGAACCACATTTGCTATCCTCCAGTCATGTGGCGCTATTCCTGTAGACAATGACGAGTTAAAGGTCAATGCCAAAGGCTCGGCAATCTCCTCCCTGGCTTCCCAGAGGATCCGAGGATAAATCCCATCCGGCCCAGGGGACTTATCTATCTTCACCCTCTGAAGGATTTCTAATACCTCTTCCTTGTGAACCTCAACCCCACCTAGTCTAGTAGCCTGTATCTCAGTATTTACCTCGACAGCATTGTCGTTTTCTAGAGTGAATACTGTTGAAAAATATTCATTTAGCGCTTCCCTTATCTCATCTGACTCCACACACAACATACCACTACTATCCTTGATTGGGCCTAATCTTACTTTCGTCAATCTTTTATTCCTTAATTACCTATAGAAAGCCTTAGGGTTTACCCTGATCCTATCTGCCAACAACTTCTCATGTCTCCTCCTGGCTCTTCTGAGCTCTCTCTTTAGGTCTTTCCTGACTACCTCATAGCCCTCAAGTGCCCTAACTGAGCCTTCGCATCTCATCCTAACATAAGCCTTCTTCTTCCTCTTGACCAGAGATTCCACCTCCTTCGTAAACCACGGCTCCCACACTCTACAGCTTCCTCCCTGCCTGACAGGTACATACTTTTCTAGGACACACAGGAGCTTTTCCTTGAATAAGGTCCACATTTCTAATGTGCCCATCCCCTGCAGTTTCCTTCCCCATCCTATGCTCCCTAAATCTTGCCTAATCTCATCGTAATTGCCTTTCCCCCAGCTATAACTCTTGCCCAGTGGTATACACCTATCCCTTTCCATCACCAAATTAAACATAACAGAATTGTGATCGCTATCACCAAAGTGCTCACCTACTTCCAAATCTAACACCTGGCCAGGCTCATTACCCAGTACCAAATCTAATGTGGTTTCGCCCCTTGTTGGCCTGTCTACATACTGTGTCAGGAAGCCCTCCTGTACACACTGGACAAAAACTGACCCATCTATAGTACTCGAACTATAGTGTTCCCAGTCAATATTTGGTAAGTTGAAGTCCCCCATGACAACTACCCTGTCCCTCTCACTCCTATCACGAATCATCTTTGCTATCCTTTCCTCTACATCTCTGGAACTATTCGGAAGCCGATAGAAAACTCCCAACAGGGTGACCTCTCCTTTCCTGTTTCTAACCTCAGCCCATACTACCTCAGTTGATGAGTCCCCAAACATTCTTTCTGCAACTGTAATACTGTCCTTGACTGACAATGCCACACCTCCACCTCTTTTACCATCTTCTCTGCTCTTACTGAAACATCTAAATCCCGGATTCTGCAACAACCATTCCTGTCCCTGCTCTATCCATGTCTCCGAAATGGCCACAACATCGAAGTCCCAGGTACTAACCCATGCTGCAAGTTCACCCACCTTATTCCGGACGCTCCTGGCATTGAAGTAGACACACTTCAAACCAACTTCTTGCTTGCTGGTGCCATCTTGCTTCCCTGAAACTTTATTTCGGACCACCCTAATCTCAAGCTTTTCTATAGTCTAACTACAATTTTGGTGCCCATCCCCCTGCTGAATTAGTTTAAACCCACCCGAATAGCCTTAACAAATTTTCCTCCCAGGATATCGGTACCCCTCTGGTTCAGGTGAAGACCATCTTGCTTGTAGAGGTTCCACCTACCCCAGAAAGAGCCCCAATTATTCAAGAATCCAAAACCCTCCCTCCTGCACCATCCCTGTAGCCACGTGTTAACTCCTCTCTCCCTATTCCTCGCCTCACTAGCACGTGGCACGGGCAACAAACCAGAGACAACAACTCTGTTCGTCCTAGCTCTCAGCTTCCATCCTAGCTCCCTGAATTTCTACATTATACCCCATCTCTCTTCCTACCTATGTCATTGGTGCCAATATGGACCACGACTTGGGGCTGCTCCCCCTCCCCCTTAAGGATCCCAAAAACACGATCAGAGACATCACGCACCCTGGCACCTGGGAGGCAACACACCGACCGTGAGTCTTTCTCGTCCCCACAGAACCTCCTATCTGTCCCCCTAACTATGGAGTGCCCAATGACTAATGCTCTGCTCCTCTTCCCCCTTCCCTCCTGAGCGGCAGGGACACACTCTGTGCCAGAGACCCGTACCCCACTGCTTTCCCCTGGTAAGTCGTCCCCCGCCACAATATCCAAAACAGTATACTTATTGTTGAGGGGAATGGCCACAGGGGATCTCTGCACTGCCTGCCAGGTCCCTTTCCGTCCCCTGACCGTAACCCATCTGCCTTTTTCTTGTACCTGAGGAGTGACTACCTCCCTGTAACTCCTCTCAATAACACCCTCTGCATCCTGAATGATCCTAAGTTCATCCAGCTCCAGCTCCAGTTCCCTAACGCGGTTTTCAAGGAGCTGGAGTTGGGTGCACATCCCGCAGAGGTAGTCAGCAGGGACACTAGTGCTGACCCTTACCTCCCACATTCTGCAGGAGGAGCATTCAACTGCCCTGACCTCCGTTTCCATTATTCTAAATTCCCAAGACTTAAAAAATAAAGAATAAAAAACAAACTTGTTACCTTACCAATCAGGCATAGAGAAGCTTTTTTTTTGGTTGGAGGAGGAGGATGGGTGGGAGATACTACCGGGGTAGTGTTTTGGGTAACGCAACCACACAAATATATTACCCCACTCACTCCCAGTCCCGTGTCGGCTCCTGCTCAGCATCCCTCCGCCTATTCACGAGGTAAGCTTTTTAAAGATTCAAAAACCGTGACTCACCGGCTTCCCGACAGGCTCCTGCTCCAAGCTCCCGCTCGCGCTGCTGCTGCAACCAGCAGCTTCATTGTGGGCTTCATTGTGAGAGGTTTCGACTACAGGAGCAAGGATTTGTTGTTACAGTTATACAGAGCCTTGGAGAGACACATCTGGAATATTGTGCGCAGTTTTATCTCTTTTCTGTGGAAGGATTCTCTTGCTCTCGAGGGAGTGCAGTGAAGATTTACCAGGTTGATTCCAGGGATGGTAGGTCTGACATATGCGGAGATATTGACTAGGTCTGCAGAAGGGACACCAGGCCCAAAATGTTAACTTTGTTTTTTTCCTTCACAGATGCTGTTAGACCTGCTGAGCTTTTCCAGAAACTTTGTTTTTGTTCCTGATTTACAGCATCCGCAGTTCTTTTGGTTTTTATTTGACTAGGGTGGGGTTGTTTTTGCTAGAGTTCAGACAAACGAGGGGAGATCTCACAGAGACTTATTAAATCTTAACAGGACTGAACAGGGCAGATACAGGGAAGATGTACCTGATGGTAGGTGTGTCCAGAGCCAGGGTCGCATTATGAGGATTCAGGGTAAACAATTTAGGACAGAGATGAGGAGACATTTCTTCATCCAAAGAGTGGTGAGCCTGTGGAATTCATTACCACAGGAATTAGTTGATGCCAACATATTGAATATATTCAAATGGTGACTAGATATAGCACTTGAGGCAATTGGAATCAAAGGTTATGGGGAGAAAGCAGGATGAGGCAATTGAGCTGGACAATCAGTCATAATTGCGAAGAATGGCACAGCAGGCTTGAAGGTGAATGGCCTCCTCCTGCTCCTATAGTCTATTTTTGTATGTTTCTACATAGCTGAGGCGTCACAAATGGTGCTGAACATTGTTCAATCATCAGCTAACCTCCCTACCTCAGATCTTATGACAGAGTGAAAGTCATTGATGACGCAGCAGAAGATAGTTGGGCCTAGGACACTACCTGAGGAACTCCTGCAGAGATGTCCTGCAGCTGAGATGACCGACCACCAATCACAGTCATGTCTTCTTTGCCAGGTATGACTGCAACCAATGGGTGTTTTCCCCGGTTTCTTACTGATTCCAATTTTGCTCTTTGATTTCATACTTGGTCAAATGTAGCCTTGATGTCAAGGGCAGTGACTCTCACCTCACTTCACTTCCTGGTGGGGTCACCCACAAGGCATGTTTCAGCTACACTATGTACTTGAGCATCAACTAAGGGGCAAACCATACAAGTCTGAAATGAAGAAGAATTTCTTCATTCAGAGACTTGTGAACCTGAGGAATTCTCTCCTACAGGAAGCTGATAGTTGAAGACAGAGCAGTAAACATTGTTAACAGAGTTCAGCAAGGCTTTTGACAAGATTCTATATGGCAGACTAGTTAGTGAGGTTAGACCATATGGGATTAAGGAGAGTTAGCCAATAGGATACAAAATTGGCTTAACAGTAGGAGAGAGAGACGGTGGTGGTAGAGGGTTGTCGTTCAGACTGAAGGCCTGTAACCAGTGATGTGCTGCAAGAATTAGTGCAGGATCCACCTAAATTATTTGGATTAGAATATAGGAGACAAGATTAATAAGTTTGCTGACCCCAAAATTGGTGCTATAGTGGACAGTGAAGAAGATTATCTCAGAGTACAGTGGCATCTTGGTCAACTGGGCCGATGGGCTGAGGAATGGCGCATGGAATTAAATTTAGATGAATGCAATGTGTTGCAATTTGGTTAGACAATCCAACGCAGGACTTAACACCGTTAACAGTAGGGCCCTGGGGAGTGTTGTTAAACAGACAGGCCTAGGGGTGCAGGACCACAGTTTCTTGAAAGTGGCATCACAGGTAGACAAGGTTGTGAAGAAGGTATTTGGCCTTCATCAGTGAGATCATTGAGTATGGGAGTTGGGATGTCATGTTACAACTGTATAAGACATTGTGAAGGTCACATTTGAGTACTGCATCCAATTCTGGTTGCCTTGCAAGATGAAGGATGTTATTAAACTGGAAAGGATACACAAAAGATTTACAAGCATATTACTGAGACAGGAGGATTCAAGTTATAGGGAGAGGTTGGATAGGCTGGGACTTTTTTCCATGGAACATGGGAAGCTGAGGGGTGTTCTTTTCGAGGTTAATAAAATCATGAGCAGCACAGGTAAGCCCCAGGCTAGATGAATCTAAAATTAAAGGACATAGGTTTAAGATGAGATGGGAAAGATTTAATAGGGACTTGAGGGGCAACATTTTCGCACAAGGTGGCGCGTATATAGAACAAGCTGCCAGAGGAAGTGATCCAGGCAGGTATATTAAAAAAAATAAAAGGCATTTGGATCGGTACATGGATGGGAAAGATTTAGAGGCATATGTGCCAAAAGCAGGCAAATAGGACTACTTCAGTTTGGGCAACCTGGTTGGCATGGATGAATTGAGTTGAAGGGTTTGTTTTCATGGTGTATGACTCTGTGGCTCTATAAACGTGCAGGAAAAGGGATGTGAGAAGTGTCTGATCAGCCATGATCCTATTGAATGGCAGAGCCAGCACAAGGGCTCGAATGGTCTACCGTTCCTATTCCTTATGGTCTTATAGACCCCCTGGGAAAGCTGAGAATCTTCACAGCAAATCCCAAATTGTGTACTCAATGCTCTCAATGATGAAGACCAAATGCCTTCTTCAAAACCTTGTCTACCTGTGATGCCACTTTCAAAGAACTATGGTCTGCACCCTGAAGTCTCTCTGTTAAACAATGCAAAGTTGCGTACTATCACGTGCCACTCCAGGAATTTTCACTTAAATCAGGCCTTACTATTTCAACCTGCTAAGCCTCTGTAATAGAGATAATGGGAACTGCAGATGCTGGAGATTCCAAGATAATAAAATGTGAGGCTGGATGAACACAGCAGGCCAAGCAGCATCTCAGGAGCACAAAAGCTGACGTTTCGGGCCTAGACCCTTCATCAGAGAGGGGGATGGGGGGAGGGAACTGGAATAAATAGGGAGAGAGGGGGAGGCGGACCGAAGATGGAGAGCAAAGAAGATAGGTGGAGAGGGTGTAGGTGGGGAGGTAGGGAGGGGATAGGTCAGTCCAGGGAAGACGGACAGGTCAAGGAGGTGGGATGAGGTTAGTAGGTAGCTGGGGGTGCGGCTGGGGGTGGGAGGAAGGGATGGGTGAGAGGAAGAACCGGTTAGGGAGGCAGAGACAGGTTGGACTGGTTTTGGGATGCAGTGGGTGGGGGGGAAGAGCTGGGCTGGTTGTGTGGTGCAGTGGGGGGAGGGGATGAACTGGGCTGGTTTAGGGATGCAGTGGGGGAAGGGGAGATTTTGAAACTGGTGAAGTCCACATTGATACCATATGGCTGCAGGGTTGACATGTCATCAAGAGAATGGGAGGGGGAGTGGAAATGGTTTGCGACTGGGAGGTGCAGTTGTTTGTTGCGAACTGAGCGGAGGTGATCATCATGGGCCTCCTGCACTGCCACAATGATGCCACCCGAAGGTTGCAGGAACAGCAACTCATATTCCGCCTGGGAACCCTGCAGCCATATGGTATCAATGTGGACTTCACCAGTTTCAAAATCTCCCCTTCCCCCACTGCATCCCTAAACCAGCCCAGTTCATCCCCTCCCCCCACTGCACCACACAACCAGCCCAGCTCTTCCCCCCCACCCACTGCATCCCAAAACCAGTCCAACCTGTCTCTGCCTCCCTAACCGGTTCTTCCTCTCACCCATCCCTTCCTCCCACCCCCAGCCGCACCCCCAGCTACCTACTAACCTCATCCCACCTCCTTGACCTGTCCGTCTTCCCTGGACTGACCTATCCCCTCCCTACCTCCCCACCTACACCCTCTCCACCTATCTTCTTTGCTCTCCATCTTCGGTCCGCCTCCCCCTCTCTCCCTATTTATTCCAGTTCCCTCCCCCCATCCCCCTCTCTGATGAAGGGTCTAGGCCCGAAACGTCAGCTTTTGTGCTCCTGAGATGCTGCTTGGCCTGCTGTGTTCATCCAGCCTCACATTTTATTATCTTTAAGCCTCTGTAATACTTCAATCTTTAGATGTGTCATTGCACTTTGGAGATTATACAAACTCCTCCTGTTCACAGCACTCCCTGCACCCTTGCAAAATCAGGGAGAAATCCTTTCAGAAGTGGGGGGGTCTGCCCCTCAAACTTCAAAGGATTTTCCTTGTGGCAATAATAGAAACACCTCATTTCACTGTGGTTCCACACAAGAGATGAGAGGGCATGTTCTGATGTCTTCAGCATCATCCATGACTGTTCAGAGAACCAAAAGTGAATGCTAATCATGAAGGCAGACTACAGAATTTATTCATTGCACTGTTATCAGCCAGGGAAATCTAATCAATGATAGTTCGCCTCCTAAAAAAAAATTCTCATTTCATATTGCAAGATTGCTATCTGAAAGGCTTTTAGAGGTGGACATTCCCTTATATGTTGTTGCTAATTGCCCTCGCGAATAAAGTAAATAGTAAGTATTACAAAAAAAAAGGAATACGGCAATTTCTGTTCATACTAAATCCGACAAGTTCTCTTCTACCATTCTATCACAACAGAGTAATCAGAAATTAACACTGCAAATGGGATGCAAATGAGACTTTAAAATGCATTTTTAAGCTTAATTAAAAGTCTGAGACAGAATTCACTTGTGTGGTTTGTTTGAGATCTCTCTTTCTCTCTTTCCTGCTGCAGATTTGAGGCTATGAAATGCCAAATAGTTTATTTTTTTTAATCAAGTGTAATATATTACCCATAAGTATCATTTCTCGGGGCTGTCAAATGCAATAAATGGCATTCATGTTATTCTGTGGCTGCGTCTGTCGGTTTAATATTTAGTTATTGCAGCAGCCACGGTCTTCTGTATGCGAAGGAAAAGAAAAGCTTGATTAAAGAGGATCTATCACATTGGTACAATGTACACCAGGTAATATAAGCAAGAATAAAATTAACAGCTGCCGTGACAAATATGGACTAATTAAAGAAAGTCAGTACAGATTTATTAAGGGCAATTTATGTTTGACTGTCTTGATTGATTTCTCAAAGGGAGAATAGGCAGCATGAATGAAGGTCTGTGCAGATGATGTTGAGCTGGGTATGATGGTCAGTGACACTGCAATTACCAAAAGAACTGCAGATGCTGTAAATGAGGAACAAAAACAAAGTTGCTGGCAAAGCTCAGCAGGTCTGGCAGCATCTGTGGAGGAGAAAACAGAGTTAACAGAACCGGTTCTGAGGAAGAGCCACTGGACCCGAAACGTTAACTCTGTTTTCTCCTCCGCAGATGCTGCCAGACCTGCTGAGCTTTGCCAGCAACTTTGTTTTTGACACTGCAATTACACTCACTGCGAGCCTCAAAGGAAGCTGGTGAGGCCACTTTTTGAATACTGCATTCAATTCTGGTCTCCCTGTCTGAGGAAAGATTTTGTGAAACTTGAAAGTTTTCAGAAAAGATTTACAAGGACGTTGCCAGGATTGGAGGATTTTCACAGAATCCCTACAGTGTGGAAGCAGGCCATTCAGCCCATCTCGCCCACACAGACCCTCTGTACAGCTTATCACCTTGACTCATCCTGTCCCTGTAGCTCAGCATTTCCCATGACTAATCCATCACATCCCAGGACACTGTGGAGAATTTAGCATGGTCCAGCCACTTAACCTGCAAATCTTTGAACTGTGTGAAGAATACAGAGAACCTGGAGAAGCCCACGCAGACACAGGGAGAATGTGCAAACTCCACACTGACAGTTGCCTGAGACTTGAATCAAACCCAGGTGCCTGAGGCTGTGAGGCAGCAGTACTAACCACTGAGCCACCATGCTGCCCTATTTAAGCTATATGGAAAAGCTGAATAGGCTGGGCTATTTTCCATGGAACATTGGAGGCCCAGCAGCGTCCTTATAGAGGTTTTTCTTTAATCTTAAGGGTTAAAATTGATGGGATTGAATGGCAATAAATCCCCAGCTTCTGATAATCTGCATCCCAAAGTACTTCAGGAAGTGGATCCAGAAAAAGTGCATGCAATGGTGCACATCTTACAGGATTCTCTAAACACTGGAACTGTTGCTACAGATTGGAGGGTGGCTAATGTCACTCCAATATTCAAAAAGGGAACAGAGAGAATACAAGGAATTAGAGATTAATAAACCGAACATCAATAGTGGGAAAAATTCTCAAATCCAGTGTCAAGGGCTTTATGGGAGTGCATTTTGAAAGCAGTGGTAGGATCAGGCAGAGTCAGCATGAATTTATAAAGGGGAAATCATGCTTGACAAATCTGTTGGAATTCTATGAAGATGTAAATAGTAGATTTGACAAGGGGGACCGAGTCGATGTGGTATATTTGGGCTTTAAGAAAGTGTTTGACAAAGTCCTGCATAAGAGATTAATGTGCAAGATTAAAGTGTATGGGATTGGGGAAAGTGTATTGAGGTCGATAGAAAACTGGTTGGCACAGAGGAAACAAAGTGTAGGAATTAAAGGGTCCTTTTCAGATTGGCAGGCAGTAACGAATGGGGCACCACAGGAATCAGTGCTGGGACTTCAGCTATTCACAATATATATTCATGATTTGGATGAGGAAACAAAATGTAACATCTCCAAGTTTGCAGATGACAACCAGTTTGGAGAGAGGGTGAACTGTGATGAGGATGCGGAGATCCTTCAGCACAATCTCGACAAGTTGCGTGAATAGGTAAATCAATGGCTAATGCAGTGTAATTTGGATAAATGTGAGGTTATTCACTTTGGAAGCAAAAACAAGGCAGCAGCTTACTACCTGAATGGCTGTAAATTGGAAGCAGGGAGTGTGAAGTGGGACCTGGGTGTCCTTGTGCACCAGTCGCTGAAAGTAAGCATGCAGGTGCAGCAGGCGGTAAAGAAGGCAAATGGTATGTGGCCTTCATTGTGAGAGGTTTCAAATACAGGAGCAGGGATGTGTTGTTACAGTTACACAGGGCCTTGGTGAGGCCACGGCTGGATATCGTGTGCAGTTTTGGTCACTTTTTCTGAAGAAGGATGCTTTTGCTCTGGAGGGAGTGCAGCAAAGGTTTACCAAGCTGACTCTGAGGATGGCGGGTCTGACGTATGAGAAGACATTAACTAAATTAGGATTGTTTTCGCTGGAGTTCAGACAAATGAGTGGGGATCTCATAGAGATTTGTAAAATTCTAACAAGACTGGACAGGGTAGATACAGGGAGGATGTACCTGATGGTGGGTGTGCCCAGAACCAGGGGTCACAGTATGAAGATTCAGGGTAGACAATTTAGGACGGAGATGAAGAGACATTTCTTCACTCAAAGAGTGGTGAATCTGTGGAATTCATTACCAATAATAAGTAGTTGATGCCAAAACACTGAATGTATTCAAGAGGCGGCTAGATGTAGCACTTGGGGTGAATGGGATCAAAGGTTATGGGGAGAAAGCAAGATTAGGTTATTGAGCTGGATGAGCAACCAGGATTATGATGAATGTCAGAGCTGGCTCACAGTGCTGAAATGCCTCATCCTGCTTCTAACTCCTATGTTTCTATAGAAAGGGTGAAATGTCAAGGCCTTTTTCCTAGGGTAGGCCAGTCCAAAACTAGAAAGCATATGATTAGATTCCTTACAGTGTGGAAACAGGCCCTTTGGCCCAACAAGTCCACACTGCTCCTTGAAGCATCCCACCCAGACCCATCCCCCTATAACCCACACATCTCTGAACACTGTGGACAATTTAGCATGGCCAATCCACCTAACCTGCACATCTTTCGACTGTGGGAGGAAACCAGAGCACCCGGAGGAAACCCCCGCAGACACGGGGAGAATGTGCAAACTCCACACAAACAGTCGCCTGAGGTGGGAATTGAACCCAGGTCCCTGGCGCTGTGAGACTGCAGAGCTAACCAATGAGCCACCGTGCCGCCCTAACTATTTAAACTGATAGGGGAAATTTCTAAAATTTCGAAAAGGAACCTCAGGAGCAACAATTTTCATGCAGATGGTGATGTGTGTATGAAATGGGGTGGAGGAGATAGTGAAGGCTGGTACAATTACAATATTTGAAGGCATCTGGATGGGCACATGAATAGGAAGGGCTTGGAGGGATATGGGCCAAATGCTTGCAGATGGGGCTAGATTTATTTGGGTTATCTGGTCAGCATGGATGAGTTGGTCTGAAGGATCTATTTCCGTGCTGTACATCTCTATGGCTTTATGACTCAATGCCCGCAAACGTATCTCTGCTGTGGACATCCCTTTTGCCAAAGCCAGGCTGAATATGGCTTCAAAGAGTTCTCTGGGCACTACATTAGTAAATACCATAAGCTCCCAGTCAAATTGGAGCATTTTCTGATACAGAGGGCCAGTAAATTAAATGCATTGAATCCTTTCACTTTTAACATTAAGATTTAATGGAATGAAATAAAAGTTTGGAGAATATATTATGATTAAAGTTGCAGATTAACTGTGACATACTTTAGAATAATTTTAAGTATTTCTTACGGCTGAAACATCTGGGATTCAAAATTATTTCTTTTTTTCTTTCAGGATCAGTTATGTTGTCCATTGGAATAATGAACACAGCAGTGTCAAAAACCCAGTCACAAGATATAATTTTTGTATAATTACTTTTATACTTCTGAGGAAGGGTCACTGGGCCCAAAATGTTAAGTCTAATTTCTCTCCACAGATGATGCCAGGAATGCCTAGCTCTTCCAGAAATTTCAGTTTCTATTACTTTTGTACACTTATTTTCCTTACAGTGCGACGAAGGTTGGGATTTTCAGAGTCTTCCTGAATCCATGATCTTTACAGTCAGGAGTTGGACACGCTCCCCACCTGAGGATTTCAGTTCTGAGGAAGGATCTCCGGACCTGAAACATTAACTCTGATGTTTTCTTCACAGGCACTGCCAGACCTGCTGAGCTTTTCTAGCAACTTCTGGTTTTGTTTCCAACTTTGGATTGTTTTGGATTCCAGCTCTTGGTAGTGAAAGGGGAGGGTGGGTGTGACTCACACAGACTGGAAAACCAAACTCAGAGTGCCACCTAAAGCCATGCTGAGGACAAGCAGACCTCCAAATTGGCTGTTCCAGAGCCCCTAAGTGTAGGAGTCAGAAACGCCGCATCTGCTCCCACGATAAGACATTCCACTCCCGCACATCCCAGATGTCCAAGTTCTTTAAGGACCGCAACTTTCCCCCCACGGTGATTGAGAACGCCCTTGACCGCGTCTCCCGCATCTCCCGCGACACATCCCTCACACCCCGCCCCCGCCACAACCGCCCCAAGAGGATCCCCCTCGTTCTCACACACCACCCTACCAACCTCCGGATACAACGCATTATCCTCCGACACTTCCGCCATTTACAATCCGACCCCACCACCCAAGACATTTTTCCATCCCCTCCCCTGTCTGCTTTCCGGAGAGACCACTCTCTCCGTGACTCCCTTGTTCGCTCCACACTGCCCTCCAACCCCACCACACCCGGCACCTTCCCCTGCAACCGCAGGAAATGCTACACTTGTCCCCACACCTCCTCCCTCACCCCCATCCCAGGCCCCAAGATGACATTCCACATTAAGCAGAGGTTCACCTGCACATCTGCCAATGTGGTATACTGCATCCACTGTACCCGGTGCGGCTTCCTCTACATTGGGGAAACCAAGCGGAGGCTTGGGGACCGCTTTGCAGAACACCTCCGCTCAGTTCGCAACAAACAACTGCACCTCCCAGTCGCAAACCATTTCCACTCCCCCTCCCATTCTCTTGATGACATGTCCATCATGGGCCTCCTGCACTGCCGTAATGATGCCACCCGAAGGTTGCAGGAACAGCAACTCATATTCCGCCTGGGAACCCTGCAGCCATATGGTATCAATGTGGACTTCACCAGTTTCAAAATCTCCCCTTCCCCCACTGCATCCCCAAACCAGCCCAGTTCATCCCCTCCCCCCACTGCACCACACAACCAGCCCAGCTCTTCCCCCCCACCCACTACATCCCAAAACCAGTCCAACCTGTCTCTGCCTCCCTAACCGGTTCTTCCTCTCACCCATCCCTTCCTCCCACCCCAAGCCGCACCCCCAGCTACCTACTAACCTCATCCCACCTCCTTGACCTGTCCATCTTCCCTGGACTGACCTATCCCCTCCCTACCTCCCCACCTACACCCTCTCCACCTATCTTCTTTACTCTCCATCTTCGGTCCGCCTCCCCCTCTCTCCCTATTTATTCCAGTTCCCTCCCCCCATCCCCCTCTCTGATGAAGGGTCTAGGCCCGAAACGTCAGCTTTTGTGCTCCTGAGATGCTGCTTGGCCTGCTGTGTTCATCCAGCCTCACATTTTATTATCTTGGAATCTCCAGCATCTGCAGTTCCCATGATCTCAGAAACGTAAGTAAGTAGGGTTGAACACTCTGGATTGGCAGGCATCATCAATTTGACACAAATTTTCATAGATGGAAGCCTTTTTCTCATTAATTCTAGGCTCTTTAACCATGCTTAAAGCAATAAATGCAAACTAAAAGAATCACTGTAGGTTGGATTGCTTTGATTGACAGGACATCTAGTGCAAGTTAGAAAACAGTTCACAATTTGAATAAAGTTCTTTGTTGGCATCCTGCCTCTATGAATTATCAGCTGAGATTCAAAATTTATCAACAAAACATTATTTCCGCAGGGGGTTCTAAATTCAGTTTGTTTGATCGCTTAAAGAGGCTATTGTTGTGTTAACTATCTTTGATGTCGTAGTTGAATAGAAGTCTGTTTGTTTTTATGAGACCATTTGAGGAGATGTGAATAGGTTCCATGAATGGAAGATTTTGTTTTCACTGCAATAAATGTATTATTGAAAGCTGCAGTAGAATATTAGACATTTGTTTATTTTTATCTCCACATGGGACAGGATTTCATGGAGTGCTGTCATTACCATTCTCACCTCTAGGGTCTGGGTGACACGCACATAATTCCATTGACAGTGTCTTACTGTGGGGAATGCTATTAATTTCTTTTGATTCATTCATAAGATGTAGGCATTGCTGAGCAATCCAGCATTTATTGCCTATCCCTAATTACCCAGAGGGCTATTAAGAGAAAACCACCCTGCTGTATGTCTGGAAACACAGGTAAGGACGGCAGGCTTTCTCAGAATCTTTACAGAATTGAAGCAGGCCATTTTGCCCATCAAGTCCAAACTGAACTTCCGAAGAGCATTTCACCCAGCCCTGCCCCATCCCTATAGCCTTGCTTTTCCAAGGGCTAATTCAACCTGCACCTCTCTGGGCACTACAGGGAAACTTAGTTGTAGCGAACCATTTAAACTGTGCATCTTTGGACTGTGGAAGGAAACTGGAACACCTAGAAGGAACCCACACAGACACGTGGAGAACATGCATACTTCACACAGGCAGTTACATGAGGCTGGAATTGAGCCAGGGTCCCTGGCCCTGGTTCACTAATCTCCAGAACTCAGTCGATATCCCAGTGAACTGAGTCAGACCTTTTTACCTGGCCACCTCAACATCACCCCACCTCTGTCATTTGTATGGGAGTTGGGACCCTGATTGTAGTTGTCCGTGATCTACCCATGTGAAGTTAGGAGTGGACCGGGACTGCTAGGTAGGAGATACGATTGGGACATTGGAAAATCCTTTAATACCTGATTTCAGCTTGCAAGAGGAAAATCCAACCTGACTCATTGGATTTCAGGATGAGAGGCGACACATTTCCAAAAATAAGTAACTCCATAAAACTCACAGGTTACACTGATTGTTAACAATCAGAATAACTTCATCTAAGCTTTTTATCTACAATTCAGCAGTGTCTTAAACATCAGATCACTGGGGAAATTAGGTTCCTTTGGCTGCACAGAAAATTGTTCTTTTCGTAAGCAAATCTTCATTGATCACCAAAGAAAATCAATTCCTAATGATGTGCCATGACTGATGGACAATAGCTGCACAAATTTAGTTTACAGTCAGCCATCTGATTTGTGGAACATAATTCAGGGCACGTGGGGTTCCATTCTGCACAGTTAAGTAAAAATACTGCCTTCAGTTATAAGAAACAATGTTCATTCTTTAAATCAGCTGAAATTAAATTTTAAAAATACCATTAGAAGGCAGAATACCTGCAAGACTGAGTTATAAGACTTCTCTTTACCAGTGGAATATGGCAATTCAAAATGCTTACCCATTCCTGTGGAAACTAAAATAAACTAAAAAGTCACCATCTCGCACTCGACCCTTCTCTGGCCTGCAAATTGGGTTTTTATCTATTGTAAACTTTCGTTCTTACCTCTGTTTTATGAGGGTAGCTCCAAACTTTCCTCTCTAGTTTCATCTTGGCTTAGATGCTGCAAGAGGGTTCTTTGTGGCGCAGTGGCAGTTTTCCTACCTCTGAGCCAGAAGGTCCAGATTCAAGGCCCAGCTGTTCCAGATGAGTGTAACAAATTCTCTGAACAGGTTGCTTTGAAAATACCCACACTTTATGATGCATTCCTTACACGGAGTTGCCTCTCTCGACCTGGGGTTGTAAGTAGCAATTTACTTTAAAAGTCATAGAATCCCTACTTTGTGGAAAGAGGCCATTTGGCCCATTAAGTCTGCACGGACCATTCAAAGAGCATCTCAGTTCGAGCAAGGGCCCTACCGTGTCCCCATAACCCTGCATTTACCAAAGTTGACTCAGCGAGCCTGCACATTCCTGGACGATATTGGGCAATTTAGCGCAGCAAATTTATTTAACCCACACATCTTTGGACTGTGGGAGGAAAGCAGAGCACTTGACCGAAACCCATGCAGACTCAGGGAGAATGTGCAAACTCCACATAGACAGTCGTCCAAGGCTGGGGTCAAACCTGGGTACCTGGCATATTGAGGCAGCAGTGCTAAACACCAAGCCGCAGTGCCACCCCTAATCTCAAACAGGTTTACTTATCAGACAAAATAATGACCTGCAGTCTCTCAAGGTGTTAGAAAGGATTCTGAGGGATAGGATTTATGACCATCTGGAAGAGCATGGCTTGATTAAATGCAGTCAACACGGCTTTGTGAGGGGGAGGTCATGCCTCACAAACCTTATCGAGTTCTTTGAGGATGTGACTAGAAAAGTTGATGAGGGTCGAGCTGTGGATGTGGTGTATATGGACTTCAGTAAGGCATTTGATAAGGTTCCCCATGGTAGGCTCATTCAGAAGGTCAGGAGGAATGGGATACAGGCGAACTTAGCTGTCTGGATACAGAATTGGCTGGCCAACAGAAAACAGCGAGTGGTAGTAGAAGGAAAATATTCTGCCTGGAAGTCAGTGGCAAGTGGTGTTCCACAGGGCTCTATCCTTGGGCCTCTACTGTTTGTAATTTTTATTAATGACTTGGATGAGGGGATTGAAGGATGGGTCAGCAAGTTTGCAGACGACACAAAGGTCGGAGGTGTCGTTGACAGTGTAGAGGGCTGTTGTAGGCTGCAGCGGGACATTGACAGGATGCAGAGATGGGCTAAGAGGTGGCAGTTGGAGTTCAACCTGGATAAATGCGAGGTGATGCATTTTGGAAGGTCGAATTTGAAAGCTGAGTACAGGATTAAGGATAGGATTCTTGGCAGTGTGGAGGAACAGAGGGATCTTGGCGTGCAGATACATAGATCCCTTAAAATGGCCACACAAGTGGACAGGGTTGTTAAGAAAGCATATGGTGTTTTGGCTTTCATTAGCACATGGGATTGAGTTTACGAGTCGTGAGATCTTGTTGCAGCTCTATAAAACTTTGGTTAGACCGCACTTGGAATACTGCGTCCAGTTCTGGTCGCCCTATTATAGGAAAGATGTGGATGGTTTGGAGAGGGTTCAGAGGAGGTTTACCAGGATGCTGCCTGGACTGGAGGGCTTATCTTATGAAGAGAGGTTGACTGAGCTCGGACGTTTCTCATTGGAGAAAAGGAGGAGGAGAGGGGTCCTAATTGAGGTATACAAGATAATGAGAGGCATAGATAGAGTTGATAGCCAGAGACTATTTCCCAGGGCAGAAATGGCTAACACGAGGGGTCATAGTTTTAAGCTGGTTGGAGGAAAATATAGAGGGGATGTCAGAGGCTGGTTCTTTACACAGAGAGTTGTGAGAGCATGGAATGTGTTGTCAGCAGCAGTTGTGGAAGCAAGGTCATTGGAGACATTTAAGAGACTGCTGGACATGCATATGGTCACAGAAATTTGAGGGTGCATACATGAGGATCAATGGTCGGCACAACATCGTGGGCTGAAGGGCCTGTTCTGTGCTGTACTGTTCTATGTTCTATGTTCTATGTTCTAGTTACAGAGCAACGCACGCACACATAGAGTCATACAGCACTGAAACAGACTCTTTCGTCCAACAAGCCCATGCCAAATGTGATCCCAATCCAAACTAGCCCCACCTGCCTGCTCCTGGGCCATATCCTTCCAAACCTTTCCTATTCATGTATCCATCCAAATGTCTTTTAAACATTGTAATTGTGCCCACATTCACCATTTTGTAAGGAAGTTCATTCCACACGCGAACAATCCTCTATGTAAAAAAATTGCTTGATGTCTTTTTTTAAATCTGTCTCCTCTCATCTTAAAAAATGTGCCCCAATTTTGAAATCTCCCATTCTAGGGATCTATGTCTCTCACTATTTCACAAACTTCCATCAAGTTGCATCTCAGCTTCCTATGCTCCAGTGAAAAAGGTCCCAGACTATCCAGCCTTTCTTTTTAACTGAAGCTTTCCATGCTTGGCAACATTCTTGGTAAATCTTTTCTGAACCGTCTCCAGTTTGATAATACCCTTCCTGTACCAAACTGGACTCAGTATTCCAGAAGCAGCCTCACCAATGTCCTGTATACCCTCAATGTGACCTTCCAACTCCTACACTCAAAGGACTGAGCCTCGAAGGCATGCATGTCAAACGCCTTTTTAACCACACTGTCTACCCTGTGATGCAAACTTCAAAAAATTATGCATCTGAACTCCTAGGTCCTTCTGTTCTACAACACCGCCCAAGGCCCTACCATTAACTCTATAAGCTTAACCATCTTCAGTTTAACTTGCCTCATGGTTTCTCGTCTCATTCCAGTCTTCAACTCATTAGCATATTTAGCTCTTAAAGCACACAAGCATCAAATGTGATCAATGATAACCCTTTCACTCCTGAGTCAGAAGTTGTAGTTAACCGAGTGCACTGCTGAAGGTGCACTCTCAGAGGTGCACTTTCTTAAGAAGAGACATTAAACTAAGGCCACATCTGCTCTGTCCAGTGGATGTAAAAGGTATCACAACACTATATGGAAGAGGTAGTAGACTGCCCAATATTTGTCTGTCAACCAATGTTACTGAACCCTATGATAACCAGGATGGCGTTAGTAGGTAGGAGAAGGGGATGGGGCTTCAGGTGGGAGGAGGGGATAGGTGGGAGGAAGGACGTGTTAGGAAGGCCGATCCCCTCCTCCAACAGCAAGCCCCACCCCCATCTCCTACCTACTAACTCATGCCGCCTCGTTGACCGGTCCGTCCTACCTGGACTGACCAATCTCCTCCCTACCTCCCCACCTACATTCACCTTTACTGGCTCCATCCATGTCCCTTGACCGGTCTGTCTCCTTTCTACCTATCTTCTCCTCTATCCATCTTCTATCCGCCTCCCCTTCTTTTCCTATTTATTTCAGAATCCCCTTCCCCTCCGCCATTCCTGAAGAAGGGTCTAGGCCCAAAACATCAGCCATCCTGCTCCTCTGATGCTGCTTGGCCTGCTGTGTTCATCCGGCTCTACACCTTGTTATCTCAGATTCTCCAGCATCTGCAGTTCCTACAATCTCTTACTCAACCTGATACTATTTTCATTCATTCGCGGGATGTTGGCATCTTTAGCTGAGTCAGTATTCATCGTCCATCTCTAATTGTCCTAGACAAGGTGGTAGTGATTTTTCTTCTTGAACTGCTGCACTCCTTCCAGTGTAGGTACACCGACAAAACCATCAAAGGCGAAAAAGCAGTCCAGATGATTTTAAATACAAACAATATGAATAGCAAAATGAGAGGGACTGTACCAAGATAACAAAGTGTGGAGCTGGATGAACACAGCAGGCCAAGCAGCATCTGAAGAGCACAAAAGCTGACGTTTCTGGCCGAGACCCTTCATCTGACATTGGTCAGTTTCGTCCTCCATTTTACGTGTGAGCCAACCTTAAAATCTGCCATGGGCTATTGATATTTAAAACTAGCAAGAATGCATTATCTAAGATGGGGAAGGCAGATGATCTGACAGTAATGTTCAAACATGAATTTGGAGTAGGTAAACTTGAAGGTGAACAAAATTGCAGGGCTTCAGGGAAAGAGCAGATTGGAGAAATGAAACTTGTTAGAAATCTCATACAGGTATGAAGGCTGAATCATCTTCTTCTGCTCTGATGAGTTACAACCAATAATTAACAAATTTCCCAATCGCCCTCTGTTTTATGGAAGGTGATAACAGTTAGTGGAAGGCTGAGGAAGGTGATCTTTGCTGTGAAGCATAGGTATTCCTCACCTCAGCATCTGAGAGGTATTTTTGGCTTGCCTTTCCACTGAGCAATTTTGAATCAATATTGTGCCCACAGCTGGAAGCTTTTCAGCCGTCAAATTGTAGTGACGCAAAATCTCACAAAATAGCATCAAATGTCAAACACTGTTTAGCTGCTTCTTGACTTTGGAATGGTCTGACATTATACATCTGATTGAAGAATAAAGAAAATCATGACATCTTTCAAAGCCCAAGGATGTCCCAGGGCAATTCACAGCCGATAAAGCGGTTCTGAGCGTTGTAATGCAGGAAACGTTACTTTCTGACTGTCATAGCCCAAAAGAAAATCAGTTCATTTGCATAAAGTGTGACAGTTGGAGAGTCGCTGTTGTGGGATCTGCAAAATTAGTCTAACTTGATGGTTTAAAACATTTTGTGTTTCTGTGTAAATTCTGTTGCAGATGGTCAAAGAGAGGTTAGGAAAGAGACTTGCATGATGTTAGCACGTCACAAAGAAAAATTAAGTGCTTTTAAAATGTGTCCACTGTCCTAACGAAGGAAACTACTTCAATGAAATTGTGCACCATAACTTCCTACAAACAGATAACAGGAAATATGGTATCAGTTTTTCTTTATTCATTAATTGGATGAGGGCGTTGCTGGCCAGGCAGCATTTATTGCCCATCCCAAATTGCCCAGAGGGCAGTTGAGTGTCAACCAGATTGCTGTGGGTCTGGAGTCACTTGTAGGTCAGACCAGGAAAGGATGGCACTTTTCTTCCCTAAAGTGAACCAGATGGTTTTTCCTGACAATTTATAATTAATTCATGGTCATCGTTAGATTCTTAATTCCAGATATTTTATTGAATTCAAATTCCACCATCAGCTGTGGCGGGATTTGAACCTGGGATAAATATGATCCAGGTCACTGAAGTAAACCTGGATGGATGAGATTACACGAATAGAGATAGATTAGTCACAGAAATAGATGATTTAAATAGTTGAATAGATAGACAAATAGACAGATAGACAGATAGATAGATAGATAGATAGATAGATATCAAGGTGTAGAGCTGGATGAACACAACAAGCCAAGCAGCATCAGAGGAGCAGGATGGCAGACGCTTCAGGTCTAGACCCTTCTTCAGAAATGGGGGAGGGGAAGGGGATTCTGAAACAAATAGGGAGTGGGGGGAGGCGGATAGAAGATGAATAGAGGAGAAGATCAGTGGAGAGGAAATGGACAAGTCAAAGAGGTGAGTGTAGGTGGGGAGTTAGGGAGGGGATAGTTCAGTCCAGGGAGAACAGCTAGGTCAAGGGGGTGGGATGAGGTTAGTAGGTAGGAGATCGGGGTGGGGCTTGAGGTTGGAGGACTGAATAGGTGGGAGGAAAGACAGGTTAGGGAGGCGGGGATGAGCTGGGCTGGTTTTGGGATGCAGTCGGGGGAAAGGGGAGATTTTGAAGCTTGTGAAGTCCACATTGATCCATTGGGCTGCAGGGTTCCCAAACGAAATATGAGTTGCTGTTCCTGCAAACTTCGGGTGGCATCATTGTGGCACTGCAGGAGGCCCAGGGTGGACACGTCATCCAAGGAGTGAGAGGGGGAGTTGAAATGGTTCGCGACTGGGAAGTGTAGTTGTTTAGTGCGAACCGAGCACAGGTGGTCCACAAAGCAGCCCCCAAGTCTCCGCTTGGTTTCCCTGATGTAGAGGAGGCCATAACGGGGACAGTGGATACAGTATACCACATTAGAAGATGTGCAGTGCCACAACAATTCTACCCAAAGGTTGCACAAACAGCACCTCATATTTTGCTTGGGAACCCTGCAGCCCAATGGTATCAATGCGGATTTCACAAGCTTCAAAATCTCCCTTCCCCCGACTACATCCCAAAACCAGCCCAGCTCCCCCCCGCCTCCCTAAACAGTCCTCCCATCTATCCACTTTTCCCACCTCAAGCCCCACCCCTAACTCCTACTCATTGGCTTCATCCTGCCTCCTCGATTTGTCTGTCCTCCCCGGACAGACCAATCACCTCCTTAGCTCCCCACCTACACTGACCTTTACTGGATCCAACTCTGCCTCTTTGACCTGTCTGTCTCCTGTCCACCTATCTTCTCCTTTATACATCTACGATCCGCCTCCCTCCTGCCTCCGTATTTATTTCAGAATTCCCTTCCCAACCCCCCATTTCTGAAGAAGGGTCTAGACCTGAAAAGTCAGCCTTCCTGCTCCTCTGATGCTGCTTGGCCTACTGTGCTCATCCAGCTCTACACCTTGTTATCTCAGATTCTCCAGCATCGGCAGTCCCTACCATCTCTAGATAAATAGATGGATAGATATAACGAGATAGATGGAAAGATTGGATTGGTATGATCAGATGAAATAAATTTACATATATAAAATATTTCACAACCTCAGGATTTCCCAAAAGCCTCTACAGCCAATTGGAAAGTATTGAAGTGTCAGCACTGAACATAAGAAACTAATAAAGACCTCTCCCATTAATTTTTGTGTTTCCCTTTGGATTTCAGGACTGATGATGTGATATAAAGATAGGTGTATAATGTAATTGAAATGGTGAATTAATTTTAAACTGCAACAAGGTGTGATCTAAAAGTCATGCAATTAATAATCTAAATAAACCTTAAGCACAATTTAACAGTCCACTTTAAAAGAGAAAATTATTGCAGTCTCACTGTTCGCTAGATGACTCCAACAGTTGATTCCTAAACCTTGTCAATGTAGAGTGTGTAATAATTTTCACTTTTAAAGTTTAACTTCTTTGCCAAGTAATTATTTATCATTTAAAATTATTGCTCCTGAGTGTTTTGTTTGAAGTGAGCAGATTTGAAGCTTCCTTCCATTAAGTAATTTTCTCGTAATTAAGTCATGTTGCTATTGACATCAAAATGCTTATGTTCATGTGCCATTCATTGCGCTGTTACTTTAATGGATATATTGACTCATTTAGAACACACAGCTTAACAAACCTATTAATAAAAGGAAATGTAACACAACAGCAAAAAGTTGTTCAAGCATTCATGCATTCACTGGTTTTAATGGAAACAAGGGCTGAATCTTTTTTTCGCCTTAGTGTAAATTGCATCAGAGGGGTGCTTGACATTATATTTCTCATCCCCTATAAGGAGGGAATCCTGGTTTTCAGAGGGCAACACCAGGACCACTCCTGCAAGGGGTGTTGACACATGCATCTCTAGCCAACCAAGTTAGTACCTCTGTTCATTCCACTGCAATCCTCACAATAACCCCACTGTCAGTCTCATTCATTATACACCACTTCCACAAGTAGCAGTGATGCCACAGTTCCTTTCTGTTTTGCAGATTCTGGTGGGATAACCATGTTCACTGCACAGAAATAGCCAATTCCACCAGAAGCCACCTCTTTGACTTCTGAGGATCAAAGTCTGGAGTCATCACATGAAGCATCAGCTCATCTGTTGCCCACACACCCCCAACCTCCTCCAACAGCCCAGATACGGATGCTTCAGATTCGCAACACAAGCTGGCAAGCTCCCCACCATGCACGGCCATAAAAGCAGTGCCCCAGGCTGTTGGCACTGGGAGAGCCACAGGAGACCAGGTACAAAGATGTTGCCAGCTTTGGAGGGTTTGAGCAATGTGGAGAGGCTGAATAGGCTGGAACTATTTTCTCTGGAGAATTAGAGGCTGAAGGGTGACCTTACAGAGGTTTATTAAATCATGAATGGCATGGATAGAGTGAATAGCCAAAGTCTATGCCCTGGGGTAGGGGAGTCCAAAACTAGAGGGCATAGGTTTAAGGTAAGAGGGGAACCATTTCAAAGGGACCTAAGGAGCAACTTTTCCACGCAAAGGGTGAATCATCAATGGAATGAATTGCCAGAGGAAATGGTGGAGGCTCGTACAATTACAACATTTAAAATGCATCTTGATGGTCGTATGTGTAGGAAGGGTTTAGAGGGATATGGGCCAAATGCTGGCAAATGGGGCTACATTAATTAAAGATATGTGGTCAGCATGGGCAAGTTGGGCTGAAGGGTGTTTTTCTGTGCTGTACATCTCTGTGACCCTATAACTTGTTCAGCACCAGTTAGGACAGGATCCTGTAGCATCAGCCATAAGGGATGTCATCCATGTGCACGGGGAGGAACAGAAGAAACAGGCAGGGATGTGAGATATATGCAGTGGCTCTCAGTGCCCAGTAGCTGCAACAGCACAGCTGCACATGCCACTGTCAGGCTCCCTGAATGAATAGGTTAGCAGCTGCCATGGAGAGCCTGGTCCAGCAGCCTCCGGGTCTGCTGGAGGGGCACAGACATATACATACCACTTTTTGTCACTTAGTGCCAGTCAGTGTTAGATTTCATTTCTTAATACTCCTGTGCTCTGCCTTGGAAGGTTCTATGAAGTTAAAGGCACAATACAAGTTCATGTTGCTTTCGAGTGATCTCAAGGATTTGAAATATTCTGCATAACCAAATATTGTTAACTTTAAAAAAATCATATTGATATACAGAGAGTTTACCACTAAAACTTCACCTAAGGTGTTAATATATTCAAAAGAACAAATATCTCAGTGCTGTCAATCTTGTCCCCATTGAAGAAGTTCATATTAATGTTTAATTTCCATCTCATGGTTTAAACCCAATTTATTATCCAGTAACAAAGCCTAGAGCTGGATGAATACAGCAGGCCAAGCAGCATCAGAGGAGCAGGAATGCTGATGTTTCAGATCTGGACCCTTCTTTACAAATGGGGGAGAGGAAGGGACTCTGAATTAAAAAGAGAGGTGGAGGCAATGGTGGAAGGTGGATAAAAGAGCAGATAGGTGGAGAGAAGATGGACAGGTCAAGGAGGTGGGGATGGAGCGAGGAAAGGTGAGCGTAGGTAGGGAATTGGGATTGGGTTGGGCAGTTGAACGAAGATGGACTAGTCAAGGAGGCGGGGATGAGCTGGGCTGGTTTTTGGATGAGGTCAGGGATGGGGATATTTTGCAGCTTGTGAAGTCCACATTGAGACCATTGGGCTGTAGGGTTCCCAAGCGGAATATGAGGTGCTATTCCTCCAGTCTTCAGGTGGCATCATTTTGGCACTGGAGGAGGCCAAGGATGGACCTCACTGACGAACCCCCACCCCACTTCTTACCTATTAGCCTCACCCCACCTCCTCGACAAGTCCGTCTTACCTCAACTGACCAACCGTCATCCCAACTGACTACTTACACTCACCTTTACTGGCTCCATCCGCACTTCCTTGACCTGACATCTTCTCTCCACCTATCTGCTCCGTTATCCACATTCTATCATCGCCTCCCCCCTCTCTCTATTTATTTCAGAGACGCCTACCCCTCCCCCATTTCTGAAGAAGGGTCCAGACCCGAAGCGTCAGCTTTCCTGCTCCTCTGATACTGCCTGGCCTGCTGTGTTCATCCAGCTCTACATCTTGTTATCTCAGATTCCAGCATCGGCAGTTCCTACTATCTCTTATTACCCAGTAATAGCTTTCATCTCTTCAGGTCTCTTTCCTCGTACATTATTTGTCCCTGTGGAACCTTGTCAAAGCTATTCTAAAAATTCAAGCATAAGTCAGTGCTTTCTTTTTATAACAAATATCTTCTTCTTAGTTGTACAAAGCCTTTCTTTCTTGAATCTCAGGTGATTACTGTTCAACAGATTGATACCTGTATAGATTTCATCCAGCTCTAGATCATTCTCAAAGATTTTCTTTCCTACACACAGGCATTAGATTGACATTAAAAACTTGCTGGACTGCAGGATCTAAGTCTGACATTGTTATATTTCCTACGTTTCCCTGGATGGTGTCAATCTTTTTGAGTTTTGTGGGAGCTGCACCCATCCAGGCAAGTGGGCAGTTGTCGATCACACTCCTGACTTGTACCTTGCAAAGGTGGACAAGCTTTGGGGAGTCGGAAGGTGTGTTACTCACTGCAGTATTCCTAGCCTCTGACCTGAACTTGTCACCTCATATTTGTATGGCTAGTCTAGATCAGCTTCTTTTCAATAATAAACCCAAGGATGTTGATACTGGGAGATTCAGAAATGTTAATGCCATTAAATGTCAAGTGGAGTGGTGTTTAGACTGCCTCTTATCAGTCAGTGCCTCGTTTTGTGTGGTGTAAATGTATAATTGCCACTTTTCAGTCCAAGCCCATACATTGTTGCATCAAGATATGGATTGCTTCAGTATCTGAGCAGTCGTGAACGGTGCTGAATATCGTGCGATCATTGGCAAATGTCCCCATTTCTGATGTTAAATAGAAGGAAAGCCATTGATGAAGCAGCTGAAGATAGTTGGCTGGAGGATTTTTTGATCCTGTTGCACTGGCACGGAGCTATGTAAGTTAGCAATTGTTCTTGAAATTAATACAAAATTACATATTGTTTACATGATACCTACGAGCAGTCATAGAAACACTTCAGTGCGCAAACAGGCCATTTAGCCCGTACCAACCCTCCAAAGAGCATCCCACCCCATAAGCCTACACATCCCTGGACACTATGGGGCAATTTAGCATGGCCAATCCACCTAACCTGCACATGTTCAGACTGTGGGAGGAAACTAAATCACCTGGAGGAAAGCCACACTGATAGGGGGAGAACATGCAGACTTGACACAGGCAGGTGCCTGAGGTTGGAATAGACCCTGGGTGCCTGAAGGCGTGAGGAAGCAGAGCTAACCACCGAGCCACCATGCCACCCTAGCCTTTTTAAAAGCGAGCTGTCTGCATTAAGTTCCCTTTTTATTTTGCAGGTTAGAACTTGACACTCTTGCCCATCCGAGGTGGTAAACAATTAATGCCTTTTTGAGGGCCTTAGCCTGCTGCCACTGTTATGGCCCAAAGGAAGGTGAGGACTTGTCAAGTGGGAATCACATCCATGCGCTGTCCCGGCATGTTCATTTATTGAAAGGTACCCAGTGCTTGACTGAAGTGGTGATGTTTGCCGTTTGTGCTGGGCCCACATGTTGATGACCCTCAGCCATGGGCGGCTGCTGATCAATAAGGATTTCCCAGCCCCTGAAAGACTTGCCTCTCTCGGCCAGGGGGGCTTCCATTGCCAAAGTCCTCAATGCTGGGAAATACCCTACTGGTGCCCAGTTAAGTGCCTGGAACTTAATGCAGTGAGCCTTCCCAGAAAGAGACTGGCATGGCTATGATCATCTTCCCAGGCAATGTGCAATGCCCCGTTCAACTCAAATAAGACCAAATTCATTGAAATCTCTTTTGTTAACAGAACCATCCACTTGATCAGCTTGTCCCAGCTATCAGGTGTTGCCCCATGATATTTGATGGATTCATCTGTCCAAATCTTGCTACAATCACTTTGTGTTTACTGCGAGTCCATTGCAGTAACTCCTGCGGAAAAACAAGCCCCCACTCCCTCAATTCTGGTCTGTGTCAAAGCACTTGAGGCTGAACTGCTCATGTTGAACCCAGTGAACACTTAAAATTTCTATATAAAATTATCAAGTATTAAAATCACCAAGCCAGACAATGAGTTTGAAGGGACAAGGCTTAAGTTTGGGGTCACAGCAAAAAGTCAATTTGCAAACACATATGTTAAGTACCAAAGTAGGCCACTTTGGCCCTATAAGCCCACACTGTCGATCAACAAGATCACAGCTGATCTCTTTGTGTGCCAGAATACACACAGCTATCTACCCCTCATTATATATACAGGAAATCGATGAATTGCAGAAATAAGATCTCAGCAGCAAAGCCTCCCAATAACAGCATTTTTTTGTCTCTCCAGGAGATCAGAGCTCCAAAAAAAGTTCAGCTGGTCAAGGAGAATTGGAAAATACAAATGCATGCATAAAACCAATGTGACTCACTGAATGAAGTGTGGTCAACACAGATATTTTTCATTTTATAGTCTCATCAATCATTTACATTCTGGCTGCAACCTTTATTTAACTTAATACAGCTCTACAACTCTCCCTTTGTTGTTACTGAGACACTAGAAGATACCAAAGTGTTAACTAGTAGAATATACACTATCACATGAATTTATTCATGATCAAAGTCATTTTCTTTGCTTTATATTGCGAAGAATAATTGCCAATACTGTATTGACAATTCTATGTACAAAAGACCATTAAACTGTTTGATATTGTTTTCATGAATATTTGGATTAATCGAGCCTCAAACAATGGGTTACACTCAAATGTTAATCACCTGAAGTGGCGCTTTCTTGATCCCCTTAATTATTTAGCATCTAATTGCGGTGTTTATTATATTTTGATTATACATGTATTCTTCAAATGTATTCCAAATTTGAAAGGCTTTTGTTCATTAGTATCATGGTCACTGATCATTCTAATAAACTGAGAAGCCACTAATAACTGATCATGCAAACAGCCATTAACCAAGAATCCTCCACTCTACTACAACACTGTGGGGAAATTGGTTATTCAGCCCAATCTGTCTTTTATTGTCTGCAAGGTTCCTTACACCAAATACAGCCCTGTTCTCACAAATCCTATCTAAAATACTGACGTGGTTTCGATTTCAATCAATAAAAGCTGCTGATCTTTGTGTCCTCATCATTTAAAAATCTCCAGCAAATCACCCCGTAATCTTCTCTGAGCAGAACAGATCCAATTTTTTGAAAAATTACACTTCTCCTTCTCACAGCCCATAATTTGGTGCTGCCAGAGTATTTTGATATTATTCTATGTACATGATGTTTCTGCATTGAGAATAAAAATATTGTCTACACTGATCACTAAAGCACGCACCATCAGTCACCTTTTGGCAAATAAAAACTATGGCTGTTCACATTAACTGGAGTAACTTAAAAGTATATTGGGTGTCAGTGAGACAGTGATTAGAAAACTTATGGATAATTTTCCACATCTATTTCACTTGTCCAGCCCCTCCCTGTTTCCCACAGAGCGGAGGCCATGCAGAGTGCAGGGTGGCAAAGACTCTCATCCAAACCAAAACCAGCAAAATAGCACAGAACACGACATTACACTCGGAGTTCATCTGCTCCAATTGTTCTTTTCCTGCCTTTACTTTCTTCAGTGTTTTTAGTAGTGCCCGAGAAGCGTGAGGGGAGCCGAGTCCCGGAACAGTGTGTGAGGAAAAATTCGTCAGCAGCACAAGGAGAAACAAGTCCTGGAACAGAGCAAGGGGACATGAGTCCCAGTGCAGCACAAGGGGAATGAGACCCAGTGCAACAGGAGGGGAATGAGACCCAGTGTAGCACAAGGGGAATGAGACCCAGTGCAGCACAAGGGGAATGAGACCCAGTGCAACAGGAGGGGAATGAGACCCAGTGCAGCACAAGGGGAATGAGACCCAGTGCAACAGGAGGGGAATGAGGCCCAGTGCAGCGTGAGGGGACAGGAGATCCAGTGCAGTGTGAGGGGACATGAGTCCCAGTGCAGCACGAGAGGACATGATTCCCAGTGCAGCACGAGGGGAATGAGCCCCAGTGCAGCATGAGGGGAATGAGCTCCAGTGCAGCACAAAGGGACATGAGCCCCAGTGCAGCGCGAGGGGACATGAGATCCAGTGCAGCGCGAGGGGACATGAGATCCAGTGCAGCACGAGGGGACATGAGTCCCAGTGCAGTACAAGGGGACATGAGTCCCAGTGCAGCGCGAGGGGGCATGAGATCCAGTGCAGCATGACAGGACATGAGACCTAGTACAGCACAAGGGGAATGAGACCCAGTGCAACAGAAGGGGACATGAGTTCCAGTGCAGTGTGAGGTGAATGAGACCTGGAGCAGCGTGAAGGGAATGAGACCTGGAACAGCGCGAGGCGAATGAGACCTGGAGCAGTGTGAGGGGAATGAGACCTGGAAAAGCGTGAGAGGAATGAGACCTGGAGCAGCATGAGGGGAAGACCTGGAACAGGGCGAGGGAAATGAGACCTGGAAAAGCACAAGGTGAATGAGACCTGGAGCAGCGCGAAGCGAATGAGGCCTGGAGCAGCGCAAAGGGAATGAGGCCTGGAGCAGCGCAAAAGGAATGAGACCTGGAGCAACGCAGTGGATTGAGTCCTGGAGCAGTGTGAGGGGAATGAGAACTGGAACAGGGCGAGGGAAACGAGACCCGGAAAAGCGTGAGAGAATTGAGACCCGGAGCTGGCAGTCTGACCATGTGCTGAGCTGCTACTATTTGAAACTCATTCCTGGACTGTAATGTCAATCTGGTTAGAAAGTTGTAGACAGCCTACAGTGTGGAAGCAGGGCAGTTGTCCCAACTTGCTCACATCGCCCCTCCAAATAACATCCCCCCCAGACCCATACCCCTACACCTGTATTTCCCACGTCTAACCCACCTAATCTGCCCTTCCCTGAACACTATGGGGCAATTTAGCCTGGCCAATCCACATAGCCTGCATGTCTTTGGACTGTGGGAGGAAACTGGAGCCCCCGGAGAGAACCCACACAGGCACAGGGAGAATGTGCAAACTCCGCACAGACAGTTACTTGAAGCTGGAATTGAACCTGGGCCCCTGGCGCTGTGAGGCAGCTGTGCTAACCACTGCTCTTTAACTATGTTATAACTATCTTACTTCTACTTATTTTTAGATACTCTAAGTAATGCTACTACTTTTCCTTTTATTCCTCTTTGTATCCGAGTATTGTACCTAGGTCCTTGTACCTAAAATGGCGCCATTAGAGGAAGCCATTGTAAAAACAACCTTCGTCCTGCACTTTTGTGCTGGAGTACATGTGGCAATAAAGGATGAAGAATATTCTATTCTATTTCATTCTATTTTCGTGTCCTAACTTCTGAGAAAGAACATCTCGTGGCAAGGGGATGCATTGGTATAGCAGTATTGTCACAGGTATCGTTGTTTCTCAAATGTATCTATTTTCTGTTCCACCTGTCATTACACAGACTCAAAGTTGGGTCTCATGGCCCCCATTAAGGGACGCTACCACTGGTCCACGAGAATCATAAAGTTAAAGTCATCATATCACTTAAGAGATACAACTGATGGTAAGTTTAACCCAAGGGTCACTGTGCCTCAGGCGACGTTGAGAAGGCGAGATCTTCATGGTAATCTCAGCCAGCACAGGAATTGAACCTGTGCTGTTGGCGTCACTCTGCATTGTAAACCAGCCAACTGAACTCAACCAGTACTCTCTGATTGGCCAGCCAGTCTAGATATTTTCAATCAACCTCCTCAGACTGGCCACAACATGGGAAACTCATGGGGTACTATTACTAAGTTGGGTGGGTGCAGCTTCAATAACACTCAAGATGTTGAACACCATCCAGGGTGAAGCAGCCCATTTGATTGACACCACATCCATAAATATCTACTCTCTCCACCACCCATGTTCGTTTGCAGCAGTGAGTATCATCTATAAAATACACTCTAGAACTTCACTGTGGGTTTCTTACAGACCACCTTCTTAATCCAAGACCACTTCCATCTCGAAGGAGAAGGGCAGCAGGTACATAGGAATATCGCCACCTGCAAGTTCCCCTCCGAGTCACTCACTACCCTGACTTGGAAATGAAGCTCATGGTCCCATGTGCTTGTTTATCCACTCTTGGGATCTGTCTGCCAAATTTGTTACTTTTTTTTTCATACACTCTCGGCTCTTTCTGTACCTGCACTCATTTTGAATCATTCAGGTTACCTTACATCTCCTTGCTATTCATACTAAAATATATTAATTAGCAAGTCTTTGCAATAAGTTTCAACTGCCTATTCCAACCAAGAATAATAGAATCCTTACAGTGAGGAAGCAGGTCATTTGGCTCATCAAATCCACACCAATCTTCAAAAGAGCATCCCACCCTCTCAACCCATCCATGTAACCCCACATTTCCCATGGCTAGCTCACTTAACCTGCACATCTTTGGAGACTATTCTGTCTGCAATCTCAAAGCTTTTCACTATCTTCTTTACAGTTATACTTCCAGGTTTTATCTCATTTGCAAATTTTGAAATGATCCTCTACACACTCAAGTCAAAGTCATTAACATAGTTCGCGAAATGTAGTGCGCTTAAGACTGTCCACTTGGGAACTCACCATGGGGTTTCCAACAGGCCGACAAAACACCAAGTGTGCACCAAATAAATACCCCAACTGCTCAACTGGTTAAAGCTCTGCATTTGAATCAGAGTCCAGTGTAATTAACTTTATCACAATCTAATTTTGTTACTTCACAGACAATGCATTCTGCTGTGTTGTCCATCCCAGTTAAGGGCAAACCCCATTTCTTTGGGTCTGGAATCATACGTGGGCAGACTAAATAAGAATTTTTTTTAAAAATTCATTCATTCATGGGATGTGTGCATCACTAGCAAGGCCAGCGTTTATTGCCCATCTATTGTTGCCCAGAGGGCAGTTAAGAGTCAACCACACTGCTGTGGGTTTGGAGTCACATGTAGGTCAGACCAGGTAAGGATGGCAGTTTCCTTCCAGAAGGGACATTATTGAGCCAGATGAGTTCTTTTCCCCGTCGACAATTGGCTCTTCACTAGACTCTTAATTCTGGATTTGTTATTGCCATGGCAGGATTCAAACTGGGTTCCCAGAAATTTATTGGGGTTTCTAGATTAACAGTCCAGAATCAATACCACAAAGCCATCACTTTCCTTTATGACAGATAATAGATTTCCTTCCCTGAAGGACGTTAGTGAACCCAGATGGATTTTTTTTTAAAATGACAATCAACAATACTTACCAGGTCATCATTAAGCCAGATTTTTAACTTTAGATTTTCACCAAATTCAAATTTCACCATCTGTCCCATTATGGGATTTGAATGCACTCCACAGCACATTAGCCTGGGGTTCTGAACTACTAGACCAACAGGGAAACCGAGAGGCTCAGGCGAGGAATGCCAGAGCTTAGCAACAAGACAGCTGAAGGGATGGCTGCCAATGGTAAGACAATGGAAATTGGGAATGCACAAGGGTCAGAAAAGGAGGGATACGGTGTGATCAAATAGTTGCAGGGCTGGAATCGGTTGTAGAGATAAGGAGGAGTGAGATCTTGAAGGAATTTCCAACACTAATTGAGAGCATCCATTAACTGCCTCACTGGATCAAGAGAGCAGCCATACAAAATGACTCCTGCAATATTTGTACATATGAAATTATTATTCATTTTGACACTAGGCATTAAGTTTAAAACAAAAATTAACTCAAGCTTCAGTGTAGGACATTGTACACTTACTTTTCCCACATGTCTTGCCTTCATATTCCCCCTTACTTCATGACTGGGCTTTGTTGACGTTAATGAACTCATCAAGCTACATCATAAAACTTTGGATGAGTGACAAGAACTGTTTGACTGAATTAATACTGCATGACTCCGTGCCGATATCCTGTTGCTTCCAATGCTGTGTTCATTGGTGTAAATCCAAACATTGATGTCTAAACAGCAATAGCATTCTACATACTGAAACTTCATAAGCTTTGACTCTCGAGGGATGACTGACAGACCTACTTTATGATTGTATCTCCCTTTGTATTATATGTATGTGTGATGTTTCAAATTGAAAGAATTCTATTTTAGCACATACCATCAGGGAGGTATCTGTACATCAGTAAGTTCATCATCTTGTATTATTACAGTTAGAAATCCATGGTTTCCTCAGCTTCAAAGTCTTTGGTAATTAGAAAGGCTCAAAGGAAGACTGCATTTTGAAATTGCCAAGTGCTCTGTGAATCCCACAGTAAGATGACAATAAGTGAAAAAGAACATCAATTCCACAGGTCATTCATGTGCATCTCTGCCACACTAAGCTTCTGAATTGACTAAAATCTAACTGACAGGAAGGAAGGCAAGGCTCAGGGCAGAAGGAAGGCAGAAGGATTGAAGGAAATCATTTGACAAGAACTGAAAGAGGGACATAGGGTAGGACAGAACTCACGGTTGGATTTCTAACAAGTCACCGACACATTGCATTTGAAGTTTGCTAATTTATGTCCAAATGTAAAAACCATTTTGTTTGCAGCAAATGACAAATCAGTTAGGTTATTTGCTTCTTGTGATATTGTTTGAGGGTGTAGTCCACATTCTTCTTAAAATGTAGTGTATCAAATCTGTGCCATCCTCTAAGAACAAACATAAAAGTTTTACTGTCTCAACTGGAGAGTCACTTCTGCCATCGCTAGCTGGCTCAGCTCTGAAGTTGTATCAATGATCAGTTTTGAGAAGCACTGTGCAAATTAAACAGTAACATAAACCAGACTAAATGTTAGCCGCAGAAAAACCAACCGATGGATCATAGGAGCAGCCAAAGGCCATTGCTACCTTTTCAGACTATTCCACTATTTAGCTCGATCACAGCCAATCTGTGTTCAACTTTATTAACTCACTGTTAATTTCCCAATACCAGTACCTAATGAAAATCTCTCAAACCCTGTCTTTCAGTTGACTGAGCAGCTATAGCTGAATGAAAGCGAGAATTTCAGATTCCCCATGCCCTTGCCAGTGAAATGAGACTTATTGTTTCATCCCTATAACTCCATAAAGCTCTAAATTTATGGTGGTCTCCCCTTATTCTGAATTCCCCATACCTGGAAATAATGTTTTCTCAAGCTGTGCTATTATTTAAAAAAAACGTCAAGCTTCTAAGCTCAAGGGAACACAAGTCAAATTCAGACAACTTAGTCTCATAGTTTTATCCAGTAAGGCCTGGGGTTACTCTGGTGTTTCTCTGCTACAGTCCAACGAAAACCAACGTATCTTCTATAAGATGCCATGCCCAAATGTGAAAATGTATCCTTTTATGGAATGTTTCCAAGGCCTTCATGTTGAAAGTTGATAGTATCGATCTTTGATCAGTTGACTTCTTGAACAATGACTTATCCTCTCAGACTGTCAAACAAATTTGTCCTTCATAAAGTCGAATGTGGGGATGTTTGCTGATGATTGTACAGTCTTCAGAACCATTTAGCATCTTCCGACGCTGAAGCAATCTGTGTCCAAATGCAGTAAGACCTGGACAACATACAGGCATGGGATGAAAGCGACAAGTAGCATTCACAGTCCGGAATTGCCAGAGAAAGTCCATCCCCAACAAGATAAAATATAACCTCTCAACATTAAATGGCATCAATAATACTGAATCCCACACAATCAGCTATCTGGCAATTCAATTGAGCAGAAACTGAACTGAACCAGCTATATAAAAACTGTGGTCGTAAACTTAGTTTTCTGTGCTGAATAAGTCCCCTCCTGACTCCTCAAAGGTTGTCCCGCTATCTGCAAGGCCCAAGTGTAGTATTTATACTTTCTACTTGCCTGGATGAATGTAGCTCCAACAGCATTCAAGAATATCAACAGAGTCCAGGGCAAAGTAGACAATTTGATTGGCACGATATCAACATTCACTTCCTCCACTTCCTCCACCACTGATGCTCAGTAGCAGCATTATGTTCCATTTACAAGATGTACTGTAAAGTTCCAAATCATTGGCCCGTACCACTTAGAAGGACAATGGGACACCACTACATTTAAGTTCTTTCCAAGCCACTCACCATCCTGACTTGGAAATATATCGCTTTCAGTGTAAATGTGTCAAAATTCTTGAGTTCCCTTCCTTGTGGGTGTTCCTATACCGCATGGACTGCAACAGATCAGCTCACCACTTCTCTCAGGCAGTCAGGAATAGGCGGTAAACGATGACCACTAGGGACACCCATATCCCTTGAATAGAACAAAATCAAATATTCCAACAGCCTTTTATTTACATTAGCATGTTGATTAGCACAGCAATAACTGCTTCTACCGAGAGTCTGCCTGGCTTATTTTTACCTAATATTGTGAGAAAAGGATTTAACAGTGTTATGAAGTAAATGTGGGCAATTAATTATTTGGAAATAATGAAGAGAAAAAAGATTTAAAGATATGAAACATCTCTATATTAATAGATATATATTTATGTATCTATATTTTATTTGTGTATAAGTAACAGGACAACCAGAATCAACCAGCTGCAGCCAAAGGCATCAGCCCCTGAAGGTTTTCAAAGAGTTCTTGGTCTAATTTTACTTTTATTTACAACCGCTTTGGAAATTATAGGCTACATACCTGTTACTTCTGGACTTATGACCCAGATGTGGCTGTTCCCTCAATGCAAGTTCAAAGATCATGTCATTTTGAACCAAGCAGCATAGAAAGAGGTTGCTTTGTCCATTAAATGCCAATATGCTAGCTATCTGAAGAGGTTATCCAATCTGCCCCACTCCTCGGCTCCTTCCCTGCAGACTTGCAATTGCTTCTCCTTTCAATTGCTTACCAAATGTTCCTTTTGGATGTTAACATTGTATTGGCAAGTGCCACCCTTCCAAGCAGTCTATCCCAAATCATAACAAATCACAAGGTAAAAGTGTTTCTTCTCATCTCCCCACCAGCATACAGTCATTGAGGTATAGATTATGGAATCAGATCCCTCATTCCCAACCATTCCATGCCAAACATAATCACAAACTAAACTATTTCCACCTGCCTGCACTTGGCCCATATCCCTCCAAACCTTGGAAACACTCCTTGCAAATAAGTGAGATTTTACACAGAAACATAGAAGATAGGCGCAATCGGAGGCCATTCAGCCCTTCGAACCTGCTCCGTCATTCTTCACAATCATGGCTGATTATACAACTCAATAGCTGAGTCCTGCTTTCTCCCCATAACTTTTGATCCCATTCACCCCAAGCACTCTATCTAGTCGCCTCTTGAATACATTCAATGTTTTGGCATCAACTACTTTCTATGGTAATGAATTCCACAGGCTCACCACTCTTTGGGTGAAGAAATGCTTCCTCACTTCTGTGGGTGAAAAAATGTCTCCTCATCTTCATGAGGAGCTCACAGCCAGGATTTCGAGTAAATACAGGATTGATAAGAAGTGAGGAAGTGGCAAGACGCTTCTGACAAAGATGGATGATGAGATGCTGGGGGAAATTTGTAGCCTGCACAGTTCAGTAGTTTGAACTAATTGCATGAGGAATTCCTTGCACTGGGATTCAACAGAAAGGAAAACTAATTCCAAGAATGAAGGAGACACGAAACAAGATTAACACTTTGAACACCCAATCCCAGAAACAAAAACTGCTGATCATTTTGATTTTCACAAATTACTACTTCCTGCTCTACAAGATCATCAGGAACAGCCACTGACAATATATTTTTAATGCTAAATATTACACATTCAGTTCAGATGTGGAGCACAAAGAACAGGAACAGGAGTGGGAGACTTGGCCAGTGATACTTGCTCTGACCATCAATACAATTGTGGCTGATCTTTTACCTGACATTCCCGTTAGAGTCATAGAGGACATAAAGTCATTCAGCATAGAAACAAACCCTTTGGCCCAGCTCATCCATGCTGACCAGGTTTCCTCAACTGGACTAGTTCCATTTGTCTGCATCTGGCCTTTAGTCCTCCCAACCTTTTCTGTTGATGTACTCATCCAAATTATAGAACACAGAACAGTACAGAAAAGTACAGGCTCTTTGGTCCACAATGTTTGCTGAACTTCTACTCTAACCTAAGGCCTATCTAACCTCAACCCAACCTTATACTATCATCCATATGCCTATCTAATAGCCGCGTAAATGCCCCGAATGAGGCCAACTCCACTACCCTGTCTGGCAATGCATTCCACGCCCCTATTACTTTCTGAGTGAAGAACCTACCTCTGATGTCTCCCCTCTATCTACCTCCACTCACTTTATAACTATGCCCCTTTCTAATAGCTACCCGCACCCTATAGAAAAAGTCTCTGGCTGTCCACTCAGTCTACATCTCAGATCATTTTGTACACCTCTATCAAGTCACATCTTTTAAATGTTGCAACTGTACCTGCTTCTATTACTTCTTGGCAGCTGGCTCTATGTGCACACCACACTCTGTGTGAATAGATTGCCCCCCACGTCCCTTTTAAATCTTTCTCCGCTCACCTCTATTATTATGCCCTCTAGTTTTGAACTTCCCTTCACTAGGAAAAATACCTTGGCTATTCACTTTATCTATGCCCCTCATGATTTTATAAACCTCTATGAGGTCACCCCTCAGCCTGCTACATGTCAGGAAAAATAGCTCCAGCCTCTCCTTATAACTCAAAACTTCTGGACTCGGTGACATCTTGTAAATCTTTTTTGCACGTTTTCCAATTTAATAACATTCTTCCTGTAGCAAGGTGGCCAGAATTGTATGCAGTACTCGAAATGTGGTTTTACAAACGTCTTATTCAGCCATAACAATACTGCCAAACTTCTGAGTTTAATGCTCTGTCAGACGAGATTGAGTCTAATTGATTGGATTGAGTTTTTTGAGGTGGTGATTAAATGCAGGAATGAGGGTGGGGCAGTTGATGTAGTCTACATGAACTTCAGTAGGGTTCCTGCAAAAGTTTTACACGGAAGACTGGTCAAGGTAAAAGTCCATGGGACCAAGGGCAATTTACAGCATTGTGAAAGGCCCTTTGGCCCATCGAGTCCACAGCAATCAGAAACAAGGACCACTGCTTCCAGCACCATGCCCACAGCCTGGTTCACCTTGGTATTGTAAGTGTATGTTTAATTATTTCTTAAATGTTACAAGGGTTTCTGTCTCTACCACCCTTACTACTCGATGTCCAGCTTCCACAACCCTCTGGGTGATTTTTTTTCCCCTCACATCTCCTTTAAAGCACTTACCCTTAAATCAATGCCCCTGGGTCACGGATCCCTCCATCAAAGGGAAAGTTTCTTCCAGTCGACCCTATCTATGTCAATCATAATATTAAACATCTCCTCATCTCCTCTGCTCCAAGAGACACCAACCCAGTCTTTCCTACCTCTCCTCATAACTTCCAACTCTCCAGACCAAGCAGCATTCTGGAAAATCTACTCTACACCCCACGGCTGAGCTAGAAGTGGGAACTGTTCCACAGACCACCAATCATTATTGAGATAAGGCTATAAGATTAACTTTATTGTTTTATTTTCCTGGATTTATATTCTGTGTTTCAGTTTATTTTGTGTGTTTTAAGAAGCCACCAGAGAGCAGTGACACTCAACACTTTTCACGGCATTTGTAATAAATACACGTAATAATAAATCAAATTAAACCAAATCAAAATCTTCATGAACTCATTTTCATAGAAACATACTGTCCAAAGTAGGCCCTTCAGCCCATCAAGTCTGTACATCCAAAGCAACACGCTGCCACCTGTTCAAATCCAACTCACCTGCGCTAGAGAAGCATGGACAAGGCTGCCTTTTCTCGTTCCAGAGATACTGCTAAATCCATTGAGTATTTGCAGAAGATTTTTTTTTCATTTTCATTTCTGATATATAACACCTACATGACTTTGTTTCTTGTCTTTATTAGAGTTCACATCTGTATTCTGAATTTCATGAGCTTAGGATTTCAAATGCCCTTCATGGACAATCATCCTATGGCCATTCCTCTTTTTATCAAACAAAGAACATAGAACTGCACAGCACAGTACAGGCCCTTTGGCCCATGATGTTGTGCCAAACTTTTCCCCTAATTCTAAGGTCTATCTACCCTCCACCCCTACATTATACTATCATCCATACGCCTATCTAATAGCCGCTTAAATGCCCCTAAGAGGCCGACTCCACTACCCTCTCCAGCAGTGCATTCCACGCCCCGACCACTCTCTGAGTAAAGAACCTACCTGTGACGTCTCCCCTATATCTACCTCCACTCACTTTAAAACTATGCCTCCTCGTAATAGCTACTTCCCCCCTAGGAAAAGTCTCTGGCTGTCTGCTCTTGCTATACTTCTGATCATTTTGTACACCTCTATCAAGTCACTTCTCATCCTTCATTGTTTGAAAGAGAAAAGCCCAACCTCTCTCAACCTTTCCTTGTAAGACCTTCCCTCCATTCCAGCAACATCCTCGAAAATCTCCTCTGCACCTTTTCCAACGCTTCCACATCTTTCCTGTAATGAGGCGACAAGAACTGGGCACAATACTTCAGATGTGGCCGAACCAGGCTTTTGTATCGCTGGAGTGTAACTTCATGGCTCTTGAACTCAATCCCTCTATCAATGAAAGCTAACACACCATACACCATCTTAAAAACTCTATCCACCTTAACAAACACCTTACTTAAATCCATTACACCACTTCCACTGCTCTACCTTCATCCATGTGTTTGGTCACCCTTTCAATAAGGTTTGTGAGGCATGATCTACCGCTTATAAATCCATGCTAACTATCACAAATCAAGCTGTGCCTATCCAAGTGATCATAAATCCTATCTCTCAGAGCCCTTTCCAGTAATTTGCCCACCACTGATGTAAGACTAACTGGTCTGTAATTTTCGGGGATATCCCTGTTCCCTTTTTTGAGCAAGGGAATGACGCCTGCTTCTCTCCAATTTTCCAGCACTATACCCATTGGCAGTGAGGACGAAAAGATCATCACCAAAGGCCCTGCCATCTCCCCCCTCATTTCCCAAAGAATCCTTGGATAAATGCCATCAGGCCCAGGGGATTTATCCATCTTAGACTTCCTCAAAATTCCTATCACATCTTCCTTACTAACATCTACCTCCTGTAGCCTACCAGCCTGTTTCACACTGTCCTCCCCTACAACTAATTCACTCTCAGTTGTGAATACTGAAGAAAAGTATTCATTAAGGACCTCCCTATCTCCTTCGGCTCCGTGCACAAATTCCCTTTACAATCCTTGATCGGCCTACCCTTTCCCTGATCATCTCTTGTTCTGCATATAATGTGTAAAAAGCCTTGGAGTTTTCCTTGATCCTATCTGCCAAGGTTTTCTCATGCCCCCTTAGCTCTCCTAAGCCCTTTCTTCAGCTCCTTCCTGGATAACTTGTATCCCTCCGGACCCTTTTCCATTCCTTGTTTTCTAAACCTTACATAAGCATCCTTCTTCCTCTTACCCAGTCATTCAACCTCTCTTGCGAACCAAGGCTCCCTCATTCGACCGCATCTTCCCTGCCTGCTAGGGACAAAAATATCGAGCACACGCAGTATGCATTCCTTAAACAGTCTCCACATTTCAACTGTGCTCTTCCCTGACAGCAACTATTCCCATTTTGTGTTATCCTTTAATTGCCTCTGTTCTCACAATTTTGGTGAAATGAGCAACACTCTAATCAATGCACACCTTCGGCTCGGAATTATTCATTTCCCAAAGGCCAAGGAGAGGAAATCATATGGACAATCATTGTTCTGATGACTTGTTTGAGGGAGCGTTTTAGCTGTGAGATGGATAGTCTTCAGGAGAAGGGCATAAGGTTAAGAGGGGATTTGAGGAATTTCTTTTACAGCCAAAGGCTGGTGGGAATCTGGAATGCACTGCCAGGGATGTCAGTAGAGGCAGAAAACCTCTTCTAAAGAAGGGTCCCAAACTGAAATGTTAACTTTCCTGCTCCTCTGATGCTGCCTGGCCTGCTGTGTTCCTTAAACTCCACACAGGGTTATCTCTGGCTCCAGCACTGGCAGTCCTCGTTATCTCTATGGAAAACAAAACTCCGTTTAGAACCTAAACTAATTTGAAGCTTATTATTCCATCACAGAGGTCACTCATCTGAGCTGACTTGAGAGAGAGTTTACATTATTTGGCTTTGAACTCTACACGGGCTCTCCTGTAGCTAGAGTAATACACACAAGGGAGTGAAAAGGAAGGGGTAGTTTATTTATATTATTCAGAACACAATAAATGGTGAAGGACACGAGACATTATTAATTCATTATTGTCACAGACACTAATTTTTACTGACATGCGTATTAGGGAATTTATATTGAGCATTGCTCCAATATTGTTTAGTAATGTTTTGTTACATAAAGCAGCAGAGAAGGTTCTATTACCACCAAATTCTTCAGCCTAGCCTGCCGATGAGTAACTATACTTGACATCATCCAGACTAAATAACTGAACCATTAACTTGTCTAAATGTGTGAAATATCTCTTTTTTGGCATTCCATGTGCAGTTCATTTCCTTCTTCCTTTTGAAGTTCCATTTGAGATGGGCTTTTTCTCATAAATCCATTTGTTCTTCTGCTGACAGTTTATAGCAGTTGTGTGTGCCCTTGCAGATCAATGGCCTTCCTTCCAACAATAACGATCACTAAGTCACTCTCCTGGGCTGGGCAACAACATTGTTTTGGTAATAAAACTTTGGACTTTGTCACTTAGAACATAGAATTTGACAGAACAGTACAGGCCCTTTGGCCCTTGATGTTGCACTGCTTTGTAAAACCAATCTGAAGCCCATCTAACCGATACTGTTCCGTTATCATTCATATGTTTATCCAATGACCATTTTAATGCCCTTAAAGTTGGCAAGTCTACTACTCCCTTACTACTCTCTTAGTAAAGAATCTACCTCTGACATATTCCTATATCCATCACCCCTTAATTTAAACCTAGGTCCCCACATCCCAGCCATCACCATCCAAGGAAAAAAGCTCTCACCGTCCATCCTATTTTATCCTCTGATCATCTTGTATATCTGTATTGTCAACTCTTAAACTTCTCTCTAACAAAAACAGCTTCAAGTCCCTCAGCCTTTCCTCATAAGACCTTCTCTTCATACCAGGCAACATCTTGGTAAATCTCCTCTGCACCTTTTCCCATGCTTCCACATCCTTCCGAGAATGCGGCGACCAGAACTATACGCAATACTCCAAGTGCAGCCTATCCAGAGTTTTGTACAGCTGCAACATGACCTCATGGCTCTGAAATTCAATCCCTCCTCCAATAAAACTTAACACACCATACACCTCCTTAACAATCCTATCAACCTGGGTGGCAACTTTCAGGGATCTATGCACATGGACACCGAGATTCCTCAGCTCATCCGCACGACCAAGAATCTTGCCATTAGCCCAGTAATCTGTATTCCTGTTACTCCTTCCAAAGTGAATCACCTCACATTTTTCTGCATTAAACTTCATTTGCCACCTCTCAGCCCAGCTCTGCAGCTTACCTATGTCCCTCTGTAACCTGCAACATCCTTCTGCACTATCCACAATGCCACCAACCTTAGTGGCATCCGCAAATTTACTAACCCATCCTTCTACGCCCTCATCCAGGTCATGTATAAAAATGACAAATAGCAGTGGACCCAATACAGATCCTTGTGGTACACCACTAGTAACAGAACTCCAGGATGAACATTTCCCATCAACCACCACCCTCTGTCTTCTTCAAGCTAGCCAATTTCTGATTAAAACCACTAAACCACCCTCAATCCCCTGCCTCCGAATTTTCTGCAATAGCCTACCGTGGGGAACCTTATCAAACGCTTTACTGATCCATATACACTACATCAACCACTTTACCCTCATCCACCTGTTCAGTCAACTTCTCAAAGAACTCAATAAGGTTTGTGAGGCACGACCTACTCTTCACAATACCATGTTGACTGTCCCTAATCAAATTATTCCTTTCTGGATGATTATATATCCTTTCTCTTATAATCCTTTCCAACACCTTACCCACAATTGAAGTAAGGCTCACTGGTCCATAATTAGCAGGGTTGTCTCTACTCCCCTTCTTGAACAAGGGGACAACATTTGCTATCCTCCAGTCTTCTGGCATTATTCCTGTAGATAATGATGACATAGAGAGCAAAGCCAAAGGCTCTGCAATCTCCTCCTTAGCTTCCCAAAAAATCCTGGGATAGATCCCATCCGGACCAGGGGACTTATCTATTTTCCAGAATTGCTAACATCTCCTCCTTATGAATCTCAATCCTGTCTAGTCTAATCGCCTGTATCTCAATATTCTCCTTGACAATATTGTCTTTTTCCTTTGTGAATACTGATGAAAAATATTCATGTAGTGCCTCCCCTATCTCTTTGGACTCTACGCACAACTTCTAACTCCTGTCTTTGACTGGCCCTAATCTTAATCTTGTCATTCTTTTATTCCTGACATACCTATAGAAAGCTTTAGGGTTTTTCTTGATCCTACCTGCCAAAGACTTCTCATGTTCCCTCCTGGCTCTTCTTAGCTCTCTGCTTAGGTCCTTCCTGACTAATTTGTAACTCTCAAGCGCCCCAACTGAGCCATTCTACACCAGAAACATATGGTAAGATTCCATTTTATCAAAACATAGGCCTGGGGATTTCCTAGCAATTTGTCAGGAACACAACAACTGGTTGCCTCGTAATGTCCCGAATAACGAGCAGACAGACCCCCAGTTCTGTAGTTGCCCCTGACCTCTGACAAAGTGCAGTGAGCAGTTGCTAGGTTTCAGTGACCAGACCTCCCGATGGTTGCTCACTCTCCAGGCTCTATTCGGCTATCTCCAGCCTGAGCAGAAAACTGACCATAACTGTATGCAGACTGTGTCCATGATTGATAGCACAGGCACAATCTTCCCAATTTCGACTGAATTTAGGATTAGCCTCCATCCACTTTCCACTATGGCCATTTAGTTCAAAAAACATACAGTGTGTTTACTCCATAAGCAGCTCGCACACGCAGTAGGTCTTCGAATGACAACGAGATGTGTTGTACAGCAAGGCATGTTCCCCCACTCCCAGATAGATCCCAATGGACAATCAGCCTGATTATGTTTCTATGCAAAAGATGCCATCAATATGGCAGTATTGACAGTCTCTGTCTCTGCTTGAAGTGCTAACGTGCCAACAAACAAGGCAAGGAATGGATGACGTGAGCCTGAAAATAAGTGCTAAGTGAGCGAAGACTAAGAGAGAAGTGAGTGTTAAGAGGGCAAGTGAACAGCCCTGAGATGCAGGCTGGTCCAGTCTGGGGGCTGGGTGGACACCCCTGTGTGCAAAGCTTCCTTTCGATGTGTGTTACTGGTGCACTGTAGGACATGTCTTCTGGAGTGCCCTGCAGGTGTAATGTGTAATGTGAGAAAGTATGAGGTTATGCACTTTAATAGGAGGAATAGAGGTGTAGACTATTTCTAAATGATAAAAGGCTTTGGAAATCTGAAGCACAATTTCAATTGAGGGTTTTAGTTCAGGATTCTCCTCATGTTAACATGCAGGTTCAGTTTGCAATCAGGAAGACAAGTGCAATGTTGGTCATCATTTTCAGTGGGCTAGAATACAGGGGTAGAGACGTCCTGCTGAGGCTGTATAAGGCTGTCTTCAGATTGCATTTAGAACATCATGAGCAGCTTTTGTATCTGGTTCGAAGGAAAAATGTGGTAACCTTAGAGAGGGTCCAGAAAACTTTTACAAGAAAGAACCAAGTTTGAATGGCCTGTCAAATCACGAGCAGAAATTTCTGAAGAAGGGTCCCGACCCGAAACGTCAAGCTTTCCTATTCCTCTGATGCTGCTTGGCCTGTTGTGTTCTTCCAGCTTCACACTGTGTTATCTCAGATTCTCCAGCATCGGCAGTTCCTACTATCTCTCTGGCTGGGAAAATGTCAGTTTATATGCAGAAAATAGGGAGGTGTGTGGGGTAGGGAGTAAAGGATAGGTTAGAGCCCAAAGAGAGAGAAAGACACTAATATTCATTATAAGCGCACCGACACCCACAGCCACCTGGGCTATACATCCTCACACCCCACTTCCCATTCTCTCAGTTCCTCCATCTCCATCACATATGTTCAGATGAGGCCAACTTCGACAAGGAAGCATCCAAAATGTCCATGTTCTTCCTCAACCGAGGATTCCCCAGCTCCGTTGTCGACAGGGCCCTTAATCAGGTCCGACACATCTCCCGCACTTCTGCCCTCAACCCTTCTCTTCTCTTCTGCAACAGCGATAGGGTTCCTCTTATCCTCAGCTGCCATCCCACCAGCATCCACATCCTGAAGATCATCAGACGCTATTTCTGCCACCTCCAGCAAGTTGCCACCATCAGACACATACTACCCTCGCCTCCCTTGTCCACCTTTGCAGGGACTATTCCTTCCACAGCCCTACAGCACCTTTCCCTGTAACCGGCAAAGGGGCAACACCTGCCCATTTACCTCCTCGCTCCCCACTATCAAAGGGCCAAAACATACCTTACAGGTGAAGCAACATTTCACCTGCAATTCCCAGAATCTAGTCCGCTGCATTCACTGCTCACAATGTGGTCTCCTCTACACTCGGGAAACGAAGCATAGACTTGGTGACCGCTTCGCAGAACATCTATGTTCTGCTCGCAAAAAAGACCCTGAATTACCTGTTGCCTGCTACTTCAATGCACTGCCCTGCTCTCTGGCCAACATCTCTGTCTCTGGCTTGCTACAGTGTTCCAGGGAAGCCCAACGCAAGTTGGAGGAACAACACCTGTTATGTTCTGAGGAAGGGTCACCGGACCCGAAACGTTAACTCTGTCTTCTCCTCCACAGATGCTGCCTAGACCTGCTGAGCTTTTCCAGCAACTTTGCTTTTGTTCCTGATTTACAGCATCCTCAGATCTTTTGGTTTTTATTAAAGGTTATGGGGTGAAGGCAGGAGAATGGGGCCGAGAATCATATCAGTCACGATTCAGCAGTAGAGCAAACTCAATGGGCTGATGGAACCAAGAAGTGCCATGTTAGTTGTAAGAAGTTGGCATCATTGGAAGCCAATGTCCACCAACAAGGATTGTGCACGGCTTGTGCCTGTGGATCATGCCCAAAGGTGTTGTTTGGTTATGAGCTACGCGGAGGTCCTTCAGGCCAAGTGCCAAGCTGAGGTCAGCAGGTACCCACTTTGGATTCCAAGCCATAGTTTACCTCTGTCTATCTTGCTTCATTCATTAGGTACCATCAAAGGCTGAATAATATTGGTTGCAGCAGCAGCGCGAGTGGGAGCTTGGACCAGGGGACTGTCGGGAAGTCAGAGATTTTAAATCTTTAAAAAGCTTACCTCAATCAGCAGCACCTTGGAGCAGAGGTTTCTGGGAAGGGAGTGACTTTTTTAACATCCCTCAGCTATATAAGCGACTCTACCCTTGTAGGGCCTCCCACCCATCCACCTCCTCTAACCTTATACACCAGGGACAAATCAAAGTAAGCTTCTCTTTTTTTTTACTTTCTGTTTAGGGGATTAGCAGGGATGGCAGTGCAGGTAGAGGAATGTTCCTCCTGCATGATGTATGAGGTGAGGGACGCCATTAGTGTCCCATCCAAATACGTTTGCAAGAAGTGCACCCAACTCTTGCTCCTCCAAGAACGCATTAGGGAACTGGAGTGGGAGCTGGATGAACTTCGAATCATTCAGGAGACAGAGTCAGTGATAGACAAGAGTTTCAGGGAAGTAGTTACTCCTAAGCATAAAGAAAGCTGGGTAACTGTTAGAAGGGGGGGAAAAGCAGTCAGTGCAGGGATCCCCTGTGGCCGTTCCCCTGAAAAATAAGTATACCATTTTGTTTACTGTTGGGGGGGACGACTTACCAGGGGCATGCAGTAGGGTGCAGGTCTCTGCCACAGAGTCTGTCCCTCTTGCACAGAAGGGAAGGGGGGATAGGAAGAGAGTGATAGTCATTGGGGACTCAATAGTTAGAGGGACTGATAGAAGGTTCTGCGGGGACGAAAGAGAATCACGGTTGGTGCGTTGCCTTCCAGGTGCCAGGGTCTGTGATGTCTCGGATCGTGTCTTTGGGGTCCTGAAGGGAGAGGGTGGCCAGCCCCAAGTCGTGGTCCACATCGGCACCAACGACATAGGTAGAAAGAGGGATAGGGATGTCAGGCAGGATTTCAGGGAGCTAGGGTGGAAGTTGAGAGCTAGAACAAACAGAGTGGTTATCTCTGGTTTGTTACCCGTGCCACGTAATAGCGAGGCAAAGAACAGGGAAAGATTTCAGCTGAACACGTGGCTGCAGGGATGGTGCAGGAGGGAGGGCTTCAGGTACGTGGACAATTGGGGCTCATTCTGGGGAAGGTGGGACCTGTACAAACAGGACGGTCTCCACTTGAGCCACAGGGGCACTAATATCCTGGGTGGGAAATTTGCTAGTGCTATTCGGGTGGATTTAAACTAGCTCAGAAGGGGGATGGGAAACTGAGGTGTAGTCCTAGTACACAGGAGGATGAGCGTAGGGAGGACATGGTCAGGGCCTCACTGTCACAGGGCTGTGCTGGCAGCCAGCAAGCTGGATTGAAGTGTGTCTACTTTAACGCCAGGAGTACCCGGAATAAGGTAGGTGAGCTTGCAGCTTGGATAGGTACCTGGGACTTCAATGTTGTGGCCATTTCGGAGACATGGATAGAGCAGGGTCAGGAATGGATGTTGCAGGTTCCAGGGTTTAGATCTTTCATTAAGGTCAGGGAAGGTGGTAAAAGGGGGAGGTGTGGCTTTGTTGGTCAAGGACAGTATAACGGTGGCTGAAAGAACTTTTGATGAGGAATCGTCTACCGAGCTGGTATGGGCTGAGGTTGCTGAGGAAGGTTTATCGAATGAGTCAGTATGGGTGGAAGTTAGGAACAGCAAGGGAGCAGTCACCTCACTGGGGGTTTTCTACAGACCCCCAAATAGCAGTAGGGAGATCAAAGAACTCATTGGCCTGCAGATTGTTGAAAAGTGCAAATGTAGCAGGGTTGTTGTTCTGGGTGACTTCAACTTTCCAAATAGAGATTGGAACCTCCTTAGTGCAGATGGTTTGGATGGAGCCGTTTTTGTCAGGTGTGTTCAGGAGGGTTTCTTTACTCAGTATGTCGACAGGCCGACGAGGGGGGAGGCTTTTTTAGATTTGGTGCTCGGCAATGAGCCAGGACAGGTGTCAGATCTCGTGGTGGGAGAACACTTTGGTGACAGTGACCACAACAGCCTCACATTTACCATAGCCATGGTAAGGGAAAGGAGCAGTTACCAGGGGAAGATATTTAACTGGGGTAAAGGAAACTATGATGTTATCAGACAGGAGTTGGGAAGTACAGATTGGGAGCAATTGTTCCTCAGAAAGGGCACAGCAGACAGGTGGAGGCTGTTTAAGGAGCAGTTGTTGTGAGTGATGTATAAATTTGTTCCTCTGAGACAGGTAAGAAGGGGTAAGATTAAGGAGCCTTAGATGACGGGTACAGCGGTGCTTCTTGTCAAAAAGAAAAAGGTAGCTTTTGTAAGGTGGAGGAAGCAAGGGTCTAGCACAGCTTTAGAGGATTACAGGCTTGCTCAGAAGGAGCTCAAACGTGGACTGAGGAGGGCCAGGAGGGGACAAAAAAAGGCTTGGCAGGAAGGATTAGGGATAACCCAAAGGCAGTTAACTCATACGTGAGGAATATGAGAATGATCAGGGAGAAGGTAGGGCCGATCAGTGATAGCGTAGGGAACTTGTGCGTGGAGTCTGAGCAGATAGGGGAAGCCCTAAATGAGTTTTTTGCTTCGGTTTTCACTAAGGAAAGGGACCTTGTTGTGAATTTGAGGAGCAGGAAAACAGGCTTGAACAGATCAAGATTGAGGAAGTTGATGTGCTGGAAATTTTGGCAAACATTAAGATTGATAAGTCCCCAGGCCCAGACCAGATTTATCCTAGGTTGCTCTGGGAAGCGAGAAAGGAGGTTGCTAAGCCACTGGTGAAAATTTTTGCTTCCTCACTCTCCACGGGAGTCATAGCGGAAGATTGGAGGGAGGCAATTGACGAGGATCGAGCAGTGGATGTGGTGTACATGGACTTCAGCAAGGAATTGATAAGGTTCCCCATGGCAGGCTCATTCATAAAGTCAGGAGGTATGGGATACAGGGTGATTTGGCTGTCTGGATTCAGAATTGGTTGGCTGACAGGAGGCAGAGAGTGGTTGTAGATGTTAAACACGGGCGGACGTGAGGTCAGGGCAGAGAGTCAGTTGGGAAGGTGAGTGAGTGCTATTTAAGTAGGTGTATTCTCAGCCCAGGTCCTACACAGTAGGGCCTCCCTCCCACCCTCCTCCTCTAACCTAATTAAGGGTCCACAGACTCACAGCAAAAAACAAGGGTTGAGGGAAGTGCCTGGTGAGTAAAGTGTGAGTCTTTGGCTTAGGAGTTTTTGGCGAAGAGGCTCAGTGAGGAAATTACGCCACTGTTGAAGAGGGTGAAAACATGACTGCCAAGCTGATTCAGTGCGCTGCGTGCATGATGTGGGAGATCAGGGACACTGATGATGCTTCTGGCTCCTATAGCTGTGGAAAGTATGTACACATTCAGCTTCTGAAAGAGGTTGTTGCAGCACTGAAGAAAGAACTAGATGACCTCAGGCTCATCCAAGAGAATGAGAATTTTCTGGACAGGACCTTCAGCGAGGTCATTACACCGAGTATACCCAAAGGGAGAAGGGGAATGTCGATGATGAAGGGAGACATGAATGAAGTACAAGACACCCCAGGGGAAGCACCTATTGTAAACAGGCTGACTGTCTTGGAAGCTGTCGAGACAGAGGATGCTGCCAGTCCGAGAGGTGGACAGGTCTGTGAGTCAAAAATTGGTGTTGAGGCAGAGCCGAGAAGTCAGACATCACGGAGAGATGTGATAATAGGGGACTCCATTGTGAGGGGGACTGACAGGGGTTTCTGCGGCAACAGGCGAGATTTGAGGATGGTGTGTTGCTTTCCTGGTGCCAGGATCCAGAACGTCACTGATAGAGTGCAGAGAATCCTCGAGGGCGAAGGTGAAGAGCCAGAGGTGGTGGTGCATGTCGGCACTAATGACGTCAGGAAGAAAAGGAGGAGCATTCTACAGCGGGACTTCAGAGAACTCAGAAGAAGGCTGAAAAGCAGGACTTCCAGGGTGGTTATCTCTGGTTTGCTTCCAAATCCTCGGGCTGGAGAGGGCAGGAACAGAGAGATAATGGACTTGAACGTGTGGCTGAGGGACTGGTGCCGGAAGCAAGGATTTAAATTCTTGGATCACTGGGGTATGTTTTGGGGTAAGAATAAATTGTACAAGAGGGACGGTTTGCATCTTAATGGGTGGGGGCCAGCATTCTGACAGGCAGGTTTGCCACTGCAACACAGGTGTGTTTAAACTAAGTAGTGGGGGGGGGGGGTGCAAACTGGAAATTTAAGAATGAAGTTAAAGGGAAAGTGAGAATAAGAGAAGTTAAGAAGGCCAACAGAATCAACAGAGCAGAAAACTCAAGAAGGGATCGTACAGTATGGCCAAGTGAAATAGGGATTGATAGGAAGGGTGACAGGAGAAACAAATTAAAAATATTATATATGAATGCACGAAGCATAAGAAATAAAGTGGATGAGCTTGAGGCTCAGTTGGAAGTTGGCAAATATGATGTAGTGGGGATAACTGAGACGTGGCTTCAAGTGGGCAGGGCCTGGGAAATGAATATTCAAGGCTATACGTGCTATAGAAAGGTCAGGCTGGTGGACAGAGGGGGTGGGGTGGCCCTGTTGGTGAGGAATGATATTCAGTCCCTTGTGAGGGGGGACATAGAGTCAGGAGATGTTGAGTCAGTATGGATAGAGCTGAGAAATTCTAAGGGTAGAAAGACCCTAACGGGAGTTGTCTACAGGCCCTCAAACAGTAGACAGGAGGTAGGGTGCAATTTGATTTCAACAGTTGTAATTGGCCTGTCACAAAGGTATCACCACAGTTGTTATGGGAGATTTCAACATGCGGGTAGACTGGGAGAATCAGGATGGTACTGGAACCCAAGAAAGGGAGTTTGTAGAGTGCCTCCGAGATGGATTCTTAGAACAGCTTGTACTGGAGCTGACCAGGGAGGAGGCAATTCTGGATCTGGTGTTGTGCAACAAACCAGATTTGATCAGGGACCTCGAAGTAAAGGAGTTATTAGGGAGTAGTGATCATAATATGAGAAGTTTTAATCTGCAATTTGACAGGGAGAATCGGAAGTATCAGTATTGCAGTTGAATAAAGGGAACTATGGAGCCATGAGGGAGGAGCTGGCCAAAGTTCAATGGTACAATACCCTGGCAGGGATGGCAGTGGAACAACAATGGCAGGTATTTCTGGATATAATGCAGAAGGTGCAGGATCAGTTCATACCAAAGAGGAAGAAAGATCCTAAGGGGAGGCAGGGGCGGCCGTGGCTGATGAGGGAAGTTAAGGACTGTATAAAGATAAAAGAGAAGAAGTATAACATAACAAAGATGAGTGGGAAGCTGGAGGACTGGGAAGCTTTTAAAGAGCAACAGCGGATAAGTAAAAAGGCAATACACAGAGAAAAAATGAGCTATGAAGGCAAACTGGCCAAAAATATAAAGGAGGATAGTAAAAGTTTTTTTAGGTACGTGAAACAAAAAAAAAATGGTTAAGACTAAAATTGGGCTCTTGAAGTCAGAAACAGGTGAATTTATTATGGGGAACAAGGAAATGGCAGAAGAGTTGAATAGGTACTTTGGATTTGTCTTCACTCGGGAAGGCACAAGCAATCTCCCAGATGCAATAGTGGCTGAAAGACCTAGGGTAATGGATGAACTGCAGGGTATTTATATCAGGCAGGAAATGGTGTTGGATCGACTATTAGGTCTGAAGGCCAATAAGTCCCCGGGACATGATGGTCTGCATCCCAGGGCACTAAAGGAGGAGGCTCCACAAATTGTGGATGCGTTGGTAATTATTTTCCAAGGTTCTATAGATTCAGGATCAGTTCCTGCGGATTGGAGGGTGGCAAATGTTGTCACACTTTTCAAGAAAGGAGGGAGAGAGAAAACAGGAAATTATAGACCGGTTAGCCTGATGTCAGTGGTGGGAAAGATGCTGGAGTCAATTATAAAAGATGAAATTACGACTCATTTAGATAGCAGTAAAGGGATAGGTCAGAGTCAGCATGGATTTATGAAGGGAAAATCGTGCTTGACTAATCTTCCGGAATTTTTTGAGGATGTATCTATGAAGATGGATAAGGGAGAACCAGTGGATGTAGTGTACCTGAACTTTTAGAAAACCTTTGATAAAGTCCCACATAGGAGATTGGTGAACAAAATTAGGGCACATGGTATTGGGGGCAAAATACTGAGTTGGATTGAAAATTGGCTGGTGACAGGAAGCAAAGAGTAGAGATAAATGGGTCCCATTCGGAATAGCAGGCAGTGACCAGTGGGGTACCACAAAGTTCAGTGCTGGGACCGCAGCTGTTTACGATATCTATAAATGATATAGATGAAGGCATTAAAAGTAATATTAACAAATTTGCTGATGACACAAAATTGGATGGCAGTGTGAAATGTGAGGATGATGTCATAAGAATACAGGGTGACTTGGACAGGCTAGGTGAGTGGACGGATGCATGGCAGATACAGCTTAATTTTGATAAATGTGCAGTTATACACTTTGGTGGCAAGAACAGGAAGGCAGATTACTATCTCAATGGAGTCAAGTCAGGTAAAGGGGAAGCACAACGAGATCTACTTGTTCTTGTACATCAGTCAATGAAAGCAAGCATGCAGGTACAGCAGGTCGTGAAGAAAGCTAATAGCGTGCTGGCCTTCATCACAAGAGGAATTGAGTACAGGAGCAAAGAGGTCCTTCTGCAGGTGTACAGGGCCCTGGTGAGACCGCACCTGGAGTATTGTGTGCAGTTTTGGTCTCCAAATTTGAGGAAGGACATTCTTGCTATTGAGGGAGTACAGCATAGGTTCACGAGGTCAATTCCCAGAATGGCAGGACTATCATATGTTGAAAGATTGGAGCGACTGGGCTTGTATACACTTGAGTTTAGAAGGATGAGAGGGGATCTGATTGAGGCATATAAGATTATTAAGGGATTGGACACTCTGGAGGTAGGAGGCATGTTTCCGCTGATGGGTGAGTCCAGAACCAGAGGACATAGTTCAAAAATAAGGGGCAGGCCATTTAGAACAGAGTTGAGGAAAAACTTCTTCACCCAGAGAGTGGTGGATATACGGAATGCTCTGCCCCAGAAGGCAGTGGAGGCAAAATCTCTGGATGCTTTCAGGAAAGAGATAGACAGAGCTCTTAAAGATAGTGGAATCAAGGGTTATGGGGATAAGGCAGGAACAGGATACTGATTGTGGATGATCAACCATGATCATAATGAATGGTGGTGCTGGCTCGAAGGGCCGAATGGCCTACTCCAGCACCTATTGTCTATTGTCCATTGTCTATTAAGTATTCTGCCTGGAGGTCAGTGCTGAGTGGTACCCACAGGGCTCTGTTCTTGGGCCTCTGCTCTTTGTAGTTTTTATAAATGAATTGGATGAGGAGGTTGAGGGGTGGGTTAGTATGTTTGCTGATGACACAAAGGTTGGAGGTGCCGTTGATAGTATCGAGGGCTATTGCAGGCTTCAGCTAGACATTGACAGAATGCAGAGTTGGGCTGAGAAATGGCAGATGGAGTTCAACCTGGATAAATGCGAAGTGATGCATTTTGGAAGGTCGAACTTAAATGCTAAATATAGGATTAAAGGCAGGATTCTCGGCAGTGTGGAGGAACAGCGGGATCTTGGTGTTCAAGTGCATAGCTCCCTCAAAGTTGCCACCCAGGTGGATAAGGTTGTTAAGAAAGCATATGGTGTTTTGGCTTTCATTAACAGGGGGATCGAGTTTAAGAGCCACGAGGTTATGCTGCAGCTCTACAAAACCCTGGCGAGGCCACACTTGGAATATGGTGTCCAGTTCTGGTCGCCCTCTTATAGGAGAGATGTGGAGGCTTTGGAGAGGGTGCAAAGGAGGTTTACCAGGGTGCTGCCTGGACTGGAGGGCTTGTCTTACAAGGAGAGGTTGACTGAGCTTGGACTTTTCTGTCTGGAGAGAAGGAGGAAGAGGGGTGAGCTGATCGAGGTGTACAAGGTAATGAGATGCATGGATAGAGTCGATAGTCAGAGACTTTTCCCCAGGGCAGGATTGACTGCCACGAGGGGTCATTGTTTTCAGGTGTTAGGAGGAAGGTATAGAGGAGATGTCAGAGGCAGGTTCTTCACTCAGAGAGTTGTGAGCGCATGGAATAGTTTGCCAGTGGTAGTCATGGAAGCAGAGTCATTAGTGACATTTAAGCGACTGCTGGACATGCACATGGACAGCAGTGAATTGAGGGGAATGTAGGTTAGGTTAGCTTATTTTTGGATTAGGATTAATCCACGGCACAATATCGTGGGCCGAAGGGTCTGTACTGTGCTGTACTTTTCTATGTTCTAATATAGAGGTGGGTTGCATTGCTAGCAAGGTATTTACAAGAAGTAGGCCCTGTTAAAGACTCTGCCTTGTTAATTTTGTATGTGTTTTTGTTAAATTGCAGAGTGAAATGACAAAGAACTGTTGTCAAAGGAATAGTGTTTTGGAAGGATGGCTGCACAATTTGAAAAACAAATAGACTGACACCTCTTGCAAGCATGATAAATACCTGTTTGGACAATCAGTAATTGAAGTAGTTTACAAACAAACAGAAAAGCCCAGAGGTTGTTGCAAATGAGACTGAATGGCACCAAATTGATTGGTCAATGAACTGGGGAGCAGTTGTCAATGACAAAGACTTCTTGCCTGCTACCAGCCTTTTGTAAACAAACAGTCTGGGGCTGGGAACAAGATATTGTGAACTGTTTTGAGCTCCACAATTACAACGCTGCTCTCTGCAGTTAAAAAGACATTAAACCAGAAGAAGAGAGATAACAAAGTGTGGAGCTGGATGAACACAGCAGGCCAAGCAGCATCAGAGGAGCACAAAAGCTGATGTTTCAGGCCTAGACCATTCATCAGAAAAGGGGGCTGGGGAGAGTGTTCTGAAATAAATAAGGAGAGAGGGGAAGGCGGATCGAAGATGGATAGAGGAAAAGATAGGTGGAGAGGAGACAGACAAATTAAAGGGGCGGGGATGGAGCCAGTAAAGGTGAGTGTAGGTGGGGAGTTAGGGAGGGGATAGGTCAGTCCAGGGAGGACGGACAGGTCAAGGGGGCGGAATGAGGTTAGTAGGTAGGAAATGGAGGTGCGCCTTGAGGTGGGAGGAGGGGATAGATGAGAGGAAGAACAGGTTAGGGAGGCAGGCACGAGCTGGGCTGGTTTTGGGATGCAGTCGGGGGAGGGGAGATTTTGAAGCTTGTGAAGTCCACATTGATACCATTGGGCTGCAGGGTTCCCAAGCGGAATAGGAGTTGCTGTTCCTGCAACCTTTGGGTGGCACCGTTGTGGCACTGCAGGAGGCCCATGATGGACATGCCGTCCAAGGAATGGGAGGGGGAGTTGAATTGGTTTGCGACTGGGAGGTGCAGTTGTTTATTGCGAACCGAGTGTAAGTGACTGCAAAGCGGTCCCCAAGCCTCCGCTTGGCTTCCCCAGTGTAGAGGAAGCCACACCGTGTACAGTGGACGCAGTATACCACATTGGCAGATGTGCAGGTGAACATCTGCTTGATGTGGAAAACCTTCTTGGGGCCTGGGATAGGGGTGAGGGAGGAGGGGTGGGGGCAAGTGTAGCACCTCCTGCGAAAACTGGTTCGCATTTGCTGCAGCACTAGTTGCAGGCTGTAACTTTTAACAGATGAGTCAGAGACTTTCTTTTTAAAAGTCAGTCACAGAATGCCTGCATCACTGGTTGGGTCAGGGTTAATTGCTCAGTAAATGGCATAATCCTTAGAAGCATTAACACACAGAAGGATCTGGGTGTACACGTCCACAGCTCCCTGAAAGTGGCAACTCAGTGGATAAGAAGGTTTCTGGTATGCTTGCCTTCACCACTCATGGCATTGAGTATAAATATTGACAAGCCATGTTGAAGATCTATAGCACTTTAGTTAGGCCGCATTTGGAATATTGTGTACAGTTCTGGTTGCCACCAGAATGATGATGTGGAGGGTTTGGAGTGGGTACAGAAAAGATTTACCAGGATATTGTCTGGCTTGGAGGGTATCAGCTCTGAGGAAAGTTTAAACAAAATCAGTTTGTTTTCACTCGAACATTGGAGGCTGAGGGGTCACCAGGCAGAGGTTTACAAAATCATGAGAGGGATGGATAGCATGGATTTTCAGAGATCTTTTCCCCCAAGTGGAAATGTCAATAACTAGAAGACATAGGTTTACGGCAAAACAGGGAAAGGTGAGGTGGGATATTCCAAATATGGCCTAACTAAAGTTCTATACAGGGAAAGTTTGAAGGAGATGTGAGAGGCAAGTTTTTTTTTTACTCAAGAGATGTGCTACGTGCCTGGAATGTGCTGCCAGAGGGGGTGGTGGCAGCAGATTCAAAAGTAACATTTAGGAGGCAACTTGATAATATGAGTCAGAAGGGAATAGAGAAACACAGACCGCATTGAAGCAAAAGTTATTTTGTTTAGAAAGGCATTATATTTTGGCATAGGCTTGGTGGACCAAAGGTCCTATTCCTGTGCTGAGCCGTTCTTTGTACTTTTGTTCTTTGTAGGCAGTTGTGAGTCAACTATATTATGCTGGACCTGGAATCCTGTGTAGGGTAGCAGGTTCCTTCCCTAAGTAATTTATGAACCAGAAAGATTTATCTGACAATTGACTGTGTTCGTCGTCATCATTGTATTCTTAGCGCCAGATATTTTGCAAAAAATGAATTCAGATTTCACAATTTGGCATGACTGGAACAGAAACTTGGTCTCAGAACATTAGCTGGGTCTCGGGGGTAATAGTTTAGTGATAACACCACTCGACTGTCACCTCTCCGTTGTAAGTTACCTACTCACCTCGCGCCTTTTGCAAACCAATGAAATCCAGAAATAGATGATTAGAAGCGACATTTTGATCAGCAAAGACATCATAAGGATCATTTCAGAAACACAATCACTGAACTGCCTCCCAGTTTCTCACTTTTATTTCCCTTTTTTAATCTGTGTATGTTTGTAAATGAGACGGGTTTATAAAGGGAGTAGAGCTTTAATTGGTTGTGTTATCTGCTGATGGTTTATACCTGTTTACCATTAGGTAGAGTCCGATTACTCGTAACAAATAGTAATTCTTGCTAAGTATTGAAACCTGGTCTGTGCTTTCTGTGGGTCTGAAAATCAGGTATATTGGGGGTTTTGTTTATGTAAAAATGTGAAGCAAGAGGAGGCCATTCAATGTGACCTTAGCCTCAAGAACACTTTCCTGCCCACTCTTTGAACCTTTCAACTCATTACGAACTAAAAAAAACTCTCCATTTCCTTCTTAAATTTACTCAGTGTCCTGGCGTCTACCAGACTCTGGATTAGTGAGTTCCAGAGATTCATGTCTCTTTGAGAGAAATAATTTCTCCCCATCTGTGTTTGAAATCTGTCACCCAGTATCCTAAAACTATGACTGCTTGTTTCAGATCAGTTCTGTCAGCGATAGAGGCTAGAAAATGGGACTAGCTTGGTGGCTCTTTCTGGAGCTAGTACAGACACAATGGATCGAATGGTCTCCTTCTGTACCGTAAAATCCTATGATTGCCTGACATGATGAACTCTATACAGCTACTTTGTTAATCACCTTTAGCATCAAAGATATGCAAGTTTGGTTTGGCCACACTAAAACAAAAAGTAATTGTCCCATTGTGCAGGGACGTGCAAGCTAGGTGAGTTGGCCTTGGTTAATAAATCATATGGGGTTATGGGGATAAGGTAAGGGAATAGGTCGGAGTGGGATGCTTGCCGGAAGGCTGGTACAGACTTGATGGGCTGAATGGCCTCTTTTTGCACGGTAGGGATTCTATGATTGCGTCTTATTTCTCTCTGTTAGATCTCTTCTCATTCTTCTAAACTCCAGACTATAGGCCTAAACTATTCCGTCTCCTTTCAGAAGACAAATCCTTAATCGCTGAAACCAACTGAGTGAACCTCCTCTGTACAGCCTTCAATGCTAGTACATCCCTCCTCAAGTAAAGGGATGAAAATTGTACACAAATACTGGAGATGGATTCTAATAATACCTTTTACAGTTATAGTAAAATTTCCCTACTTTTAAATTCTCTTCCTTTAGCAATTAGCTCACCTAATTTTAAGCGTATTTATTTTAAAACCTTTAAATGTAATTTGACGACAGGTATAATGGCGCTTCCATCGTACTACACTAGTGAGGTGTGATGTCTACATTAACTAGCAACTTGCCACGACCGAGTGGACAATTCGCCATGGCACAAAAAGGACAAGTCAATGCTGCAAGGGAACAGCGTTCACATAAAAGGAATTAATACACAGTTCTTTCCTAGAGGAACTAAAATGAGGCCACACATGGATTTAAAACCACTTTCTACTTCTGAAATACTCCTGCAATTACATCACCACCATGTTCTTACAGACGAAATAATTTAATCTCTGTGTTTTTACATTTGCTATCGACTTTTCCTACTCATCGATACAGAAGGATTAAGTCAAAAACTTGAGGAGGGTCAGGAGAGATAAGAGCACAATGTACTGTATTCTTTGTAAAATGAAATGGTCAAGTTAACTCATTTAAGAATGTATGGAATTATGAATTGATGTTGTTGACAAGGGAATGAAGCTTGTGGGGAGGGTCTTATGAAAGGATTATGAAAGTCATTTCTAAAGAAGGGTCCAGACCCAAAACGCTAGCTTTCCTGATCCTCTGATGTTGCTTGGCCTGCTGTGTTCATCCAACTCTACACTTTGTTATCTCTTGTGAAAGGACATAGGACCAAACTGATGGTCATGTCTTACAGCCTTCGAGTATGAAGAGTGGGTGGGCTTAAGACACATTGGAACTCTGCACAGGATTACAGATAAAGCCAGTATTGTCCGAGAAGGCTGCTCTCTCGTTAGAGGGAGACAATTTGTGGTGAGTTTAACCTGAGGACCACATTACTTCAGGTGAGGGGTGAAGGTAAGAAGATGGGAACATCAGCTGATTCAAGAATTGAACCTACACTGTTGGTATCACTCTGCATTGCCATCCAGCCAACTAAGCCACATTACCAAAAGATGCTTTGGAGAGGGCACAGAGGAGGTTCACCAGGATGTTGCCTGGTCGGGAGGGCACTAGCTATGAAGAGAGATTGAGTAGGTTAGGATTATTTACATTAGAAAGGTGAAGGCTGAGGGGGAACCTGGTTGAGGTCTACAAAATCATGAGAGGTGCAGGCACAGTGGATAGCAAGAAGCTTTTTCCCAGAGTTGGGGTCTCAGTTACTAGGGGTCACAATTTCAAGGTGAGAGGGGAAAAGTTTAGGGGAGATATGCGTGGGAAGTTCTTTATGCAAAGGGTTGTGGGTGCCTGGAGCGCATTGCCACCAGAGGTGGTATAGGCGAGCACGATAGCCTCATTTAAGATGTATCTAGGCAGAAACATGAATGGGCAGGGAGCAGGGCGATACAGATCCTGGGAAAATAGGCAACAGGTTTAGGTAGAGGATCTGGATCAATGCAGGCTTGGAGGGCCGAAGGGCCTATTCCCGTGTAATAATTTTCTTTGTTCTTTGTTCTAAGTGAACTGATCCCCATATGCCCCAACTCTCCCAGAAGATAGGCATGAACACACATTGAAGGTAAATTAGCCCTTACCTATTATATCTATATGTCTGAGCCTGGTATATCTATGAATGCCATGAGATTCAGTATTAATGTATAATCAACATCACTACTTTGAAGTTTACTCCTAAAGGCAGTTTGTGATTTTGGTTTCACCTCAATCAGCCTATTTCAGAGCTAAAAGCACAGTGTGGTATCAAACCACTTGATAAGGGACACCGTCTGTCTATGTATATTGGACAAAGACATCCAGAATGACATTGTAATATGAAAACGAAGTTGCCACTTTTCTCAGGCAGCTCCTTCCTGAACCCTAGATTGTTCAGTCCCCCAGGTACATTTTTCATACAAATCACACGGGATAACAGACCTGAGAAAAACCACACTCAGAACTGGTGTTTAGTAAGACAGGTCTGTTGCTGTCTTGCTAAAGCTCCTTTGTACCCAAGATTCTTACTGAAGTATATTCGGTAGACTTTACCTTCAATCGATTCTTCATGGTGTATCTTACCTTTTGTTTCACCACACATGGCTTAGTTAAATAAAAGGGAGAGACAGAGTTTGAGGACATGTGTGCTAGGCTGTGAGACAAAGTGGTTGTCAAAATCCGAGAGACCATCTATACCTCATCAAACCCCCAAACACAAGCTGATGAGCTCTGTGCTGTTGGGCAATGCAGGTAGTCACCCTGAACGTGAGGAACATCATCAGCTGCTTGTTCTGCCTCTGGTTTTTTTTTCTGTCTACACAATAACAAATGCATTGTTTAAATTATCACCACTTGTTTTTCATATACCATAGATCAGGGAGTGTAAATCCACTTGGCATATATGATGCCCTCCAGTTCATCAGGGCCAAAACGATGCTTATGCACACACACAGCCTAGAGGTCAACTTCCCTATACAGCCATATCAGCTGTCAGACTCAGATTTTCACCCCTCAAGAGGGAGTTTCATCTGCGAGATTTGCTTATAACTGGGTGTAAGGTATCAGACAGGGTGTAAAAAATGTGAGGTTTTTAAGTTACGCTCGCATATTTTCCACCCCTCAATAGTCATCATATAAGTCAACTTACATTTTTAAACGAGATTTATTTGAGAAGTAGTGGTTGAAAGGAGGGCGAGACGGATCTCATTTACTAGGAGATCCCTGATTGAGGCTGGTAACCTGGGCCAATTAGGGAGCTGTGGCTGACAGATATGAAGAGCAGATTCACAGCAAGTTCCTTCAAACAACAATGAGATAGATTTTTATCAATGTTAATTGATGAAGTATATTAGAACAGGGCACAGAGGAAAATTCCATTAGCTCTTCTTCAAAATAAGGCAGCAGAAGTTTTTTTTAAATCCAAGAGGGTAGATCTAGCCTTAGATTAGTGACTCAGTTGAAAGTCAGTATTTCTAGCCTTGGTTTGCCAAACAAATTGATGAAATGTAATGCTGGAGGGTCACATGACCAATATGTCTCCAAAACTATTGACTTTCTCCAGCAATTTCAATTTAAGTTCAGTATTGTATATAATCCCTAAATCCCTGTGTGGAAGGATGCCATTCGGCCCATCAAGTTCACACTGACGCAGACACGGAAGAATGTATAATCTCCACACAGACAGTTGCCTGAGGCTGGAATTGCTTACATTCCCTGGTGCTGTGAGGCAGCAGTGCTAGCCACTAAGCCACCATGTCATCTCATGCCCTATCTTCCCTCAGTCAATTGGAAAGCAAAATGAGACTCTAATTACCCAACTGGCTGTCTTTTATTCCTTTCCTAATAGATTTGTAACTGATACACAGGGATGCTCACAGAAAGGGGAAAAAGAACAAACAACTTTTTACTACCTTCCAGAGCTTTCCTTGCTACGATGCCTTGAAGATTAATCTTCAACTTCTTAAGATTTCAGGCCAATTCCAGAGGCGCTTGGAGGAGTACTAATGACAGTGTAGAACTCCCTCGGTACTGTGTTGTGCCAGCCAAGATTTTGTGCTCAGAAACCAGCTATGAATCCTGAACTGACAACTCTTGAACGCAAGGCAGTATTGCTGCTATTGAACCATGAGTAAAAGTATTCAGTGCATCTTAAATGTGCAAACTATTTCGATGTCCAACAGTGAAGGAAAGTTTATCAATTTCAGGAACTGAAGGCCTGGCAGGAGGATGAAATACCTTACAGCAACGTGAGAGAGTGTGGAGAAAATAAAAAGTAAGTTCATACCAACTCAGTAATGTTCCCCCAACACAATACCAGCAGTCGAGGCTGAAAACGGTTGATAACTACGCAGAATGGCTTTGCAGTTGCCATGAGAACAAGTTCTCTTCTCACCAGGAAAATCCAAGTCCAATTTTAATCATGACACCTGCCTTCAACCTGCAGCTTGTATTTCCATTAATCACTCTGAGAATGCAGCAGAGTGCTCTGGTGCTTATTCGGTATATTCATACTGCTTGACATGTTGTCTCTTCTAAACACCCACAACAAAAGTGAGCTCTGTCCACCAGCTTTCAGGAGTGTCAGGATTTTTGAGATTCCACTGTCTGATATTAGAGTGAACAATGCTGCTGTGATAAAGTGCTTTTCATGTGGAGCACTATACCCTTAAAGTGGTTACCAGTGGGGTCCATTATTCCTACTGACTTCCTTTACAAAGATAGCCATCGCAACCAATAGGGTTGGTGGCATTGCTGGCTGTTAACACTCTGACGTCACTTTGAAAGAAATCCATTATGATACCCTTCTTGAGGCAGCAGGAACCTTTCAGTAAGGCAACCGCAGCCTGATAGAGTCATAGGGTTATATAGCATAGAAACAGACCCCTTGATCCAGCCAGTCCATGCTGACCATAATGCCAAACTAAACTAGCCCCACCCGCTTGCGGTTGGTCCCTGTCCCTGTAAACCTCAGATAACAAGGTGTAGAGCTGGATGAACACAGCAGGCCAAGCAGCCTCAGAGGAGCAGGAAGGCTGACATTTCGGGCCTAGAAGAGTCTAGGCCCAAAACGTCAGCTTTCCTGCTCCTCTGATGTTGCTTGACCTGCTGTGTTCATCCAGCTCTACACCTTGTTATCTCAGAAAGTTCCTACTATCCCTGTAAACCTCTCCTATTCATGAACTTAACCAAATGTTTTTTAATTGGAGTAACTGTAGCCACATCCACCAAGTCTTCTGTTAGTTCATTCCACACACGAACCACATTTTGTGTAAAATAGTTGTCCCTCATGTCTTTTTTAAACCTTTCTCTTGTCTATGGCCACCCTTTTGGAAAAGACACCTGCCATTCACCTTATCTATACCCCCTATGATTTTTATAAGCATCTACACAGTGGCCCCTCATGACATAAATAGAAGGTTAATTCCCCTGCATAGATAAGAACCCGTTAGAGTCCATGCTGATAATACCCAGGTTCAGCTCCCCTAACTCATATCCCTGGCAGTTAGGAAATTTATCGTTGCTTTCCCCTAGGAATTAGCAATACTCCATTGGCAACTGGGTGGATGAAATGTGGTGGGAGCTTTGTAATTGTGACATGATGCATTGCCTCCAGAATGAATGGCCAGCCAAATGTTAAAATGAGCCCCTTATGTGTTCCCATGGCCAGGTTACACTGCACAGTTGATGGGATCTGCAAAAAGAGCACAGATATCTGGGTCAGCAGAAAAGGTCTTCTCGCGCTGTTTCCACTGGCAACCATCTGCCCCACCAACCCCAATCCAAACCCACCTTCCTGAGAGTCGAACTGCTATTGCTCGAAAGAGGCTCTGCGCCTTGAATTGGTGCAGGTCATTAGATACTTCCCACTGCTTTCTAATCAGGCAGGGTCCTCAGGACAGGAACAACCCATGGCATGGCCAGAAATGACAACCAGCAATACTGGCAAATAAGACATACTGGTCTGACCTATCTTGTGAACTTTAACATGGAGGTGCATTAAGACGAGTGCCTTCATTTCAAAGTATTGCTAGTTTTGCATTCTCCATTGAGAGCTGTTCAGCCTTTTGAGAATATTCCGCTATTCAACATGATCCTGGCTGATCATCCAATTCAGTACCCTGTTCTTCCTTTCTCTCTGTAACTTTTGATCCATTTAGTCCTCAGAACCATATCTACCACCTTCTTAAAATATTCAATGCTTTGGCCTCAATCACTTTCTGCAGCAGAGAGTTCTACAGTTTCACCAATCTTCTGGGTGAAGAAATTCCTCCTCATCTCAGTCCTAAATGGCCTTTCCCCCATGTCCTTACACTTCTGATAAGGATGCTGTGAGTAAATAAAGCAAGGCAATAAAGCAAGATAACAAGGTGTGGCGCTGGACGAACCCAGCAGTCCAAGCAGCATCTTAGGAGCAGGAAAGCTGATGTTTCGGGCCTAGAACTTTCATCAATAGACTTTAAAATGGGCGAGACGTTGTCATCTTAAGGAGGACTGGAATCGCTGAATAGTGACTGCACAATTGGCCAATCCACCCATCAGACCATGCCAGGTCTTTACAGGAAAAATGCATATTCATCTAGTGCCCCTCCTTTGCTGTTCTCCTTCAAACCTGTAATTATATTTCCTCTTCACGCCTCGCATCCAATGTCCTTTGGAAAAAAACTACTGTTGAACTTGCTCCACTGTACTCTCAGATCCTAAGATACCAGATCCTAATTATTTACCCCGTGGAAAAGCTTTTCATCAGATCACCTTTGGTTCTTTTACCAATCACTTTTAAATCTGCAAAATACTGGCTCTCATCAATGCGGTTAATGCAACAGATTCTCTCTGTTCAGTCCCCTCATTGTGGGAGAATGGTGTTTTGGATGCTATACTTGCAGGTTGGGATAGCTGGCAAAGGAAGATTCACAGCAGTGGAAACTATCTTCATATCACCAGAGATATCAGCATTTAGGTGGTTTATTTCACTCAACATGAAAATATAATTTACGGTTATTGGAATCATTGCACCGACCATGCACTCAAAACACTGAAAGGATCTCAGATATTGGTGAGAGTTTGACAAAACGCATATAAACAGATGTCTATCATGACATCAGTCAGCCAGAAAATAATACAGTACACAGCAAATAACATGACTTTTAAATGAAAGCATTTAGCTCAAGGAAACAATTACTTAGACACATCTTCATTCTCAGTGTATTCCTGTCAGACTGCTTGTTCACAAAAGGTGAATGTTTTAAAGTGCTAGTTCTCAACAGCACCACAACCAATGCATTGTCTGATTACCAAACTTTTCTTTTGGCTCTTAAAGTAATTCCCAAAGGTTAGCAGTAGGCTTCCATTTGACCTTGGAAGGTAGTTCACCCACTTCCTCTGGACCAGCTTTGGTACAGGCACCAGTTCAGTGGTAGGACCCGAAGACGGAGGGGACATGGGGAAGTTATGAAGAGGAAATTAATGGGAATGGCAGGAGAAGGAGTGACTAGGCAAGTGGACTGGGATCTTTAGGACTTCTATGGAACCAGAGTAGAACCCTTGCCCAACCTGGTTCCTCATTATGGCAGGATAAATAGAAGTAGCTTTATCTTCTTTTTGACAGTTTCCAGTGGTTATTGAGTCATAGAGCTGTACAGCATTGAAAAAGACCCTTTGGCCCAACACATCTGTGCCGACCAACTATCCTAAATTAACCTAGTTCCATTTGCCAGCATTTGGCCTATATCCCTCTACACTCTTCCTTTTTATGTACCCATCCAGATGCCTTTTAAATGTTGTAATTGCACCATTCTCCACCACTTTGAAGATCACAACTGAATGCTGCAGGCCCAGTTTCAGACTTGGGTTTAATATCTCCTTAAGAACAAATGAGCAGCACATGCAAAAGCCTTAAGACCATTTTGGGAAGTGAAAGGGCCAATAAGGCAATAATTTGAGAAGTCCTTGATATGTGGCTGATAACTGCTGCACAGGGCGTGAAAGAGTTAATACTGATGAGCACCATAAGCACCACCCATGATGATGACAATATATTCACTTTTGTGCAGTGCAACTTAGGATCTGAAAAAGCTGAGAGATAACAGCTGATGCTTTTCATAATCTTTGAAATAAAGCCTATCAAATCAAAGTGATAATGGGAACTGCAGATGCTGGAGAATCCAAGATAACAAAGTGTGGAGCTGGATGAACACAGCAGGCCAAGCAGCATCTCAGGGTCTAGGCCCGAAACGTCAGCTTTTGTGCTCCTGAGATGCTGCTTGGCCTGCTGTGTTCATCCAGCTCCACACTTTAAAATGAATTTTTAAAAAAGCATGATGGCTCAGTGGTCAGAACTGCTGCCTTGTAGCGCCAGGAACCTGGGTTCGATTCCACCCTTGGGGGACCATTTGTGTGGAGTTTGTACATTGTCCCTGTGTCTGCTTGGGTTTCCTCCCACAATCCAAAGATGAGCAGGTTATATGGATTAACCACATGGAATCTAGGGTTACAGGGTTGGGGTGGGGTTATGTGTCTGGGTGGAATCCTCTTCATAGGGTCAGCATGGACCCGATGGGTTAAATGGCCAGCTTGCACACTGTTGGGATTTATAAATTTTACAGTGAATAGTTGAAAAAAAAATTAACTTAAAATACTCCAGGAAAACAAATTCACACCCAGGCTGCAGCCATAATACAAAATTATTTTCTGCAAATGATCAAAATGAGCACGGGGTATAAGACTGGAAATTTAGAATTCAAAGAGGTGGGACAAGCCAATATTAATTTCCTTGTGGATTGGTGGAGCAAGCTTAAGGGGGCGAATGATCTCTTCCTGCTCCTGAATTGTATTTTCATATGTTTGAATTTTAAACATTATTTTAACATCAAGCTTTCTTGGCCTGCTTGTTTTTTTTTTGCAATGTTTAATTGACGTTTCTCCCCTTGACCAAAAGGGATTTTTATTTTTTACCATGGATCCACAAGTCGTTCACATCCTCGTCAAGCCGTCAACTGGGAATGCCCAAATTGATTCGCACTTCCATGTGCCAGATGTGACCAGATTTAAAGCTCTTCCTTGTTCACACTGCTTCTTTTGAACTTCTTACCAGGCCTGGAGTAAAGATTTCAGCCTGGAGTAATGTTTCTCTCTTGCTGGTCATCCCACGCGTTTCATAGAACATAGAACATTACAGCGCAGTACGGGTCCTTCAGCCCTTGATGTTGCGCCGACCTGTGAAACCAATCTGAAGCCCATCTAACCTACACTATTCCATTATCATCCATATGCTTATCCAATGACCTCGATGTTTCTGTTGACTGCTAACTTGTTTGAAGACTTGCATGTGTTGGCTGCCTTTTTTTTTATGAATTCACTTGAGGGAGGCGTGCATTGCTGGCGAGTCAGCATTTATTGCCTATGTCTTGTTGTACCTGAGAAGGTGGTGGTGAGTTGTTGCCTTGAACGACTGCAGTCCATGTGCTGTAGGTTGACTCACAAGGACTTCAGGGAGGGAATTCTAGGATCTTGACCCCACAATAGTCGTAGAATTATGAGTAGTTGAGTGATAAAGTATTTCAAGCTCTAAAACCAGATTGTCTTCTAGAAGTTTCTTCTGTTTGGTTTTGTGGCATTAACCATGATGCGCACTGCCGATCACCATGTGGTATTTGTGTGTAAAAGGATGTTGCCACCATTCCTCTTTCATTGACTGGGTTTAAGGGCCTATTTGGTTCACAAAGATAGAAGAACATCCAGGAGTGAGTCTCACTGAGAAGAGGTTGTGGCTTATTGCATGAAAGCAATTAGGCACAAGTTGCATGAACCAATTTGATGTTGTTACTGTGGCTGTTAAGAGGTATTGATAGTATTCTTTCCCTAGTGAAAGCCAGACCTATTCTCCCAATTTCCACACCAAAGAATATAAGACATCATCAGATTAGATGGAGCTTCCTGCAGTCTCCAATACAAAGTGGGAGCAAAGTAATGCTCTTACATAATTGCACCCATCCTGTTTCCCACTCTTCAGGCTTTCCTTGTTCTCGCTATGGCTACCCTAAGAAGCCTTTTTCAGAATTTTAAAGATCTCTTTCATGTCACCATTCATAAAACATGGAACAGTGCAGCACAGGAAAAGGCCATTAGGTCCATGATGCTGCGTCGAACATAACACCAAATTAAACTAATCCCTCCATTCCTCGCATATTCATGTGCTTTTCTAAAAATCCCTTAAATGCCCCCATCATATTTGCTTCCACCAACTCTACCACTGTCTGTGTCAAAAACGTGGCCCTCGTATCTCCTTTGAACTTTCCCCCCTCTCACCTTAAGTGCATGACCCTTGTACTAGAGATTTCAACTCTGGGAAGAAGATTCTTACTGTCAATTCCAGACTTCTCCTTTCCAGATCTGCTTTAATTTCATTTATAAACATTCCTCGCAACCTTAAAATTAGTTTGTGTACGTATTACAGAATGAAAGTTCTCTTCAGAAAATATTTTGCCTGCTCTATTATTTGAACAAACTTTGTTCAACATCCATTTCTGTTTTGGGTCCAGATTCTTCTCTGCTGCCATTTGCCTCCATCCCATTTCTGTAATCAAATACGTACCTACTTTAGTTTAATCCAATCCCATGCTCTTTTTCTCACTTCTGTACTAAAATACATTGGAATGCCTTATGCTTCCAGACATTTGCTTCTGAAGGTAGATGAGAAAGTGCTGGAGACTCCACAAAAGATCAATCAGCTTCTGTGTAGCAAATATGCAGAACAACTATCACCAATTCCATTTTCTTCCAACTCTTGTCAGCTCACTCCTTGACACTCCTGCCTCAGTTCGTCTGCTGCTGAAGTCTCTACTCATGCTTTTGCTAACATTGGATTTACTATTACAGCTCTCTTCAGGTCAGCCTCCAATGTTCCACCTCCTGATTTTATAAACGTCTATAGGGTCACCCTGCAACCTCCTAAACACCAGTGAAAAATAAGTCCTCTGAAAATTGGCATTATCCTGAAGAGTCCTCCAATATTCTGCCATGGTTAGGTCCAAGAGTACAGCACGTACATTTTGCAGTAATCTTCCAATGTTGGCAAACATTACATTTTGTACAGGCACAGGAAATACTGACAATATATTCATCCAGACTTCAACTCTACTATTGTAGGAAAGAAGGATTTCAGAGTCGTCAAGCAATCTTTATCATTTTCCCGTGCTGATGTGCACTGCTTCATTCATACATTCACAATACCGCTTTACACTGCAAGCACAAGGTAAAAAGCTTTATCAAGATATCTCTGATTTTGTTAAGATTCAAGTTCTGTACTACTATGCTTAATTTTCAAAATGGGCTGAATCAATTAATTGATTCGGCCCAGTGCTTAGCACTGCTGCTTCGCAGCACAAGCAACCCTGGTTATTTCCATTCTCAAGTAACTGTTTGTAAGGAATTTGTGTGCTCTGCGGTGTCTGTGTGGTTTCTCCAGGATGCTCCAGTTTCCTCCAACCGTCCAAAGATACGCAGGTTAGGTGGATTGGCCGTGATAACTTGCCCATAGCTTCCAGGGATGTGTAGCCTAGATGGGTCAGCCATGGGAAATGCAGGGTTATGGGGATAGAGTAGGGGGCTGGATTTGAGTGGATTGTGCTTGGAAAGTTGGTACAGATTCATTAAGTCAAATAACCTCTTTCAGCACTATGGGGATTCAATGATTTCCCTCAACTCGCTGTATTTGTAATCCTTTTAGATCTTTTCCAGAGTTAGGGTGAAGTTATTGTCATCCCAGAGGACTTTGATGAAACCTCAGCCAGTGAAGGAATTAAACCCATGCTACTCTGCATTACAAATCATTTGTCGAGCCAGCTGAGAAAACTGACCACCTTCCCAGAGTAAGGCAAATCCCACAGGGAGGATGGTGCTGAGTATCTGGGGGTCGGGGTGGGGGGAAGAATAAATTCTTCTTTGTTTCTCTGCTCAAGAGCGGGTCCTTGACGATTACGCAACATGCCATGATTTCTTTTGTAAATTGACAGGGTGGGGAGGCAGGTCTCAACTCTATCCCAGTGAAGAGAGAATGGACACATGCTGTTGGCATAAATCTAATCCATGTACTACCCAACTGAGCTAACTGCCAGGGGAGAAACAAACCATCAATCTTTGCCTAGATAACAAAGTGTGTCGCTGGGTGAACACAGCAGGCCAAGCAGCATCTCAGAAGCACAAAAGCTGACGTTTTGGGCCTAGACCCTTCATCAGAGAGGGGTATGAGGAGAGGGAACTGGAATAAATAGGGAGAGAGGGGGAGGCGGCCTGAAGATGGATAGAGGAGAAGATAGGTGGAGAGGAGAGTATAGGTGGGGAGGTGGGAAGGGGATAGGTCAGTCTGGGGAGGACGGACAGGTCAAGGAGGCGGGATGAGGTTGGTAGTTGGAAAATGGAGGTGCAGCTTGAGGTGGGAGGAGGAGATAGGTGAGAGGAAGAACAGGGTAGGGAGGCAGGGACGAGCTGGGCTGGCTCAGTGATGCATTGTGGGAGGGGGAGATTTTGAAGCTTGTGTAGTCCACATTGATCCCATTGGGCTGCAGGGTTCCCAAGCGCAATATGAGTTGCTGTTCCTGCGACCTTCGGGTGACATCATTGTGGCACTGCAGGAGGCCCATGATGGACATGTCGTCTAAGGAATGGGAGGGGGCGTTAAAATGGTTTGCGACTGGGAGGTGCAGTTGTTTACTGCGAACCGAGCAGAGGTGTTCTGCAAAGCGGTCCCCAAGCCTCTGCTTGGTTTCCCCAATGTAGAGGAAGCCACACCGGGTCCAGTGGATACAGTATACTACATTGACAGATGTGCAGGTGAACATCTGCTTAATATGGAAAGTCATCTTGGGGCTTGGGGTGGGAGTGAAGGAGGAGATGTGGGGGCAAGTGTAGCACTTCTTGTGGTTGCAGGGGAAAGTGCCGGGTGTGGTGGGGTTGGAGGGGAGTGTGGAGCAGACAAGGGAGTCATGGAGAGAGTGGTCTCTCCAGAAGGCTGACAAGGGTGGGGTCGGAAAAATGTCTTGGGTGGTGGGGTTGGATTGTAGATGGTGGAAGTGTTGGAGGATGATGCGTTGTATCCAGAGGTTGGTGGGGTGGCATGTGAGGACGAGGAGGATTCTCTGAGGGTGGTTATTGCGAAAGCGGGGTGTGAGGGATGTCATTATCTCTCATCAATCTTTGCCATTTACTTACGCTCGTGGCCATAAAACCATGATGTATAATCCATTCGGCCCATCAAATCTGCATCATCATTTGATCACACTTCTTAACCCCATTCACCTGCCTTCACCTCATAAACATGGATCCACCTTACTAATCAAGAACCTATCTAGCTCTGTCTTAACTGCACTCAACGACTTGGTTTCCACAGCCTTCTGCAGCAATGAGCTCCACAGATTCACCACCTTCTGGCTGAAGAAATGCCTCCTCATGTCAGTTTTGAAAGGTCATCTACTCACTCTGAGGCTATGCCTTTGGGCCATCGTCTCTCCCACTAGTGGAAACTTCTTTCCCATGTCCATTCTATCCACGCCTCTCAGTATTCTGTGAGTTTCAATAATATTGTTCCCCATCCTGCTAAACTGCATTGAGTACAGGTCAAGAGTCCTCAATTGCTCAGCATTTGACAAGCTCTTCATCCCTGGGATCATTCTTATAAACCTCCGCTGGACCCCGTACAATGCTAACACATCCTTCCTTAGCTATGGTGTCCAAAAGTGCTCACAATATTCCAAATGCTGTCTAACCAGAGCCTTATACAGCCTAAGCATTACATCTGTTCTCTTGTTTTCTTGCATTCTTGAAATGAATGTTAACATTGCGACTGCCTTCCTAATTGACAGCTGAAGTTGTACGGTAACTTTAAAAGAATCCTAAACTACGATTCCTAAGTCCCTTTGTATTTCGGATTTCTGAAGTTTTTACCCATTTAAAAAGTAGCCTATGCCTCTATTCTTCCTATAAAAGTGAATAACCTCACACAAAAACAGAAATTGCTAGATAATCTCAGTAGGTTTGGCAGCATCTGTGAAGAGAAATCAGAGTTAATGTTTCGCGTCCAGATGCTGCCAGACCTGTTGAGAATTCCCAGTAATTTCTGCTTTTGTTTCAGATTTCCAGCATCTGCACTTCTTTCATTTTTTGCATAATCTCACACTCTGCCACATTGCATTCCATCTGCGACTTGTTTGCCCACTCTCCCAGCCTGTCCAAGTTCTCCTGCAGTCTCCCCATTTCCTGAACACTGTCTGTTACACAACCTACCCTTCAGTCATCTGCAAACTTTGCAACAATGCCCTCACTTCCTTCATCCAGATGGTTAATGTATAATGCGAACAGTTGTATTCTCAGCATGGACCCTGCAGAACTCTTCTAGTCACCAGCTGCCATCCTGAAAAAGATATCTTTTATTCTCACTCTGTGCCTTCTGCCAGTTGGTCAATCCTCTGTCCATGCCAGTTCCTTTCCCCTAACACCAAGGGATCTCATCTTATTTAACAGACTCTGTTTGGCACCTTGACAAAGGCCTCCTGGAAATCCAAATGGTTCACATCCACTGGCTCTCCTTTGGCTAACTTGCTCATTATCTCAACAAATTCTAACAGATTTGTCAGGCATGCCCTCCCTTGATGAAGCAGTGCTAACTCAGTCCAATTTTATCATACACTTCCCAAATCTTCTCTTTAATAATAGACTCTAAAATCTTACCATCAGCCAAGGTCAGGCTAACTGGCCTACAGTTTCCTGTCTTCTGTTTCCCTCCCTTCTTATATGGGTGTGTTACATGAGCCATTCTCCAGTCTTCCCTGACTCCAATGGCTCCTGAAAGACCACCACAAATGTCTCATTAATCTTTACAGCTATCTCCTTCAGAAATCTGGGGCGGAGTTCATCCATTGTCCACTCACCTCCAGCTCCTGAATCACTCGAAATTCTGCCTTCCAACATGAAGATTGATGCAAAAGCAATGATCTCAACATTAAAAAGAATGTGGAGAGGCAACACATAATTTTTTGCATCTTTCTTCATAAATACATACTTGTTATCTTTACTGAGAAATCCTGAACACCTCAAGACGCATGGTGTAAGTCAGGTCTAAGAGCAGAAAATGAAGTCCATCAGAAAAGGAGTGGCTATTAACTGCGAGTAGGAAAATTAGATATTTTCTTGTGTAAAGGAATGTAGATAGAGGATTGAAACTTAACAGTGGATAGAAATGAACGCTTACTTTTTGACACAACTGGATTATTGTGTGCTGTTTCAGATTCCAAGCTATCAGAAGAATTTTGAAGTACTTGGGAGGTTACAGTCTAATTTCCATCCGTGAGGAAATACAACTGATTATAATAAGGAGAAAGAGCTAAATAATTGGAGATATTTCCATTAAAACAGCTGCACATTAATAGAAGTGTACAAAATAATAAAACAATTGGATAGTACAGTCAGAATCAAGATGGGTCCAGTGCCTCAGGGATCAAGAGCACAGTAAAAGGACAGAGATATAAAATAAAAGGCAATCTATGAAGAAGATAGAAGGAGCTATTCAGCTTGTTCTGTAATTCAGTTCGATCACAATGGATCTTTATCCTAACTTCATCCACCTGACTTTGTTCCACATTGGTACCTGCACCTCAGAAACCTCTATTGATCCTGAACTCAAAAGTTTTACTCGAGCCACCATAATTTTGGTGAGCCATTTCCACTGTCTTGTGTACGAAGAAGTGTTTACTGATTTCACTCTTGAACGGCCTAGCTCAAGTTCTAAAATGATCCCATCTGATTCACGAATCCCACACTGATCGTGACAATAACTTGTACTTATGTTGAGTCTTTAAAATAGCAGAACATCCTGAGGTGTTTCACAGGAGCGATTATCCAACAGACTTTAATGGCAACACATGTGGGAAGGTGTTAGGCCAAATGGCCACAAAATTTCTCAAGGAGGTCAACTTGAAAGAGCATCTTAGAAAAGGGTCAAGCCAGAGAGATTTAAGGAGGGAATTAGAAAGTGTTTATGTACCAGAGCAACTCCACATCCACTCTACCAAATGGTGCAATGGTGATGACGTAGTGGCATTATTGCTAGATTATTGGTCCAGAGACCCTGGTAATGTTCTGGGTTTAAACCCTCCCAGAGCCAATGGTAGAACCTGAATTCAACAAATATCTGGAATTAGGAGTCTAATGATGACCATGAATCCATTGTTGATTGTCAGGATAAACCTGCCTGGTTCACTAATGTCCTTTAGCCAAGAAAACTGCCGTTTTTACCTAGTCTGGCCTCCAGGTGGCTCCAGGCCGAAGGTAATGTGGTTGACATTGAAATGCCCCCAGCCAATTAGGGATGGGTGATAAATACTGGCCCAGCAAGTGGCATCCACAATCCACGAGGGAATAAAAAATTCTCATAATTGTCAGCACTTTGATTAGATCAGCGTTGTCCAAGATGCTCATCACTCGCTACGTGTATTGTGCTGGCCACAGACTTCTGAGAACTGGGTGCTGATCATTTTTACATTCACTCTGGAATGAATGACATTGAAGTTGCACCAGTGGTTATAAGTACAGCTGTCATTCAGGGCATTGCTACTCCTTTATTATGTGCCACCAAATTAAAATCCTGGAATTTATTTCCTAACTGCATTGAGGATCTACCTATAGCACGTGGACTGGAGAGGTTTACTCAAGGCAAAACTCAGGTATCATGATAGTAACCCTGGGCTGGCTATCAAGAACTCCATATGTATGTCTGGGGTCGTGGGTTTACACAGTAAATGTAAATGGTATTTAGTGACATTTGTAACCATTGCTCATTGCTGCAGAAACTCATCTGTTCAGTAATCTCCTTTAGTGAAGGAAATCTGCCATCCTTACCTGGTCTGGCTTAACTCCAGATCCTTAGTAATGTGGTTAACCCCCAACTGCCCTCTGGGTGACTAAATGAATATTTAAACGTTAATGGACTACACTGCCCTCAGCTCAAAGGAATGTTTCAGAAGGAAAACAGGAGCATGTCTTTGCAGAGAGAATTGTTAAGCTGTGAAAAGTACAGTAAGAGTGATTGACTAAAGCAGAAAACTAAACATTATTTAAGAAAAGCTGAAATAAATTGTTGAAGGAATAGGAACTGGTTAGTTCATGGCATTAAGTCTGTTTGTGTTAAGGGTAATGAATAACATGGGCAAATCTGGATTTGAATGTAATTAAGAAGTTTACAGACAATAATACAAAAAAAAGCCAAATAATGAAGAAGAAATTTGTAAGCAGAAGGAAGGACTAATCAAGTCAGCAACACAACAGCATATGTAGCTCAGTCTGGAGAACTGTGAAGCAGTGTATTTGAGAAAGGTTTATTGTCAATAGCCAGGCTGAGGGGTAGCATTATAGAAGTTTATAAATTCATGAGGGGCGTGGATAAAGTGAATAGCGGGGTTTTTTCCACAGGGTGGGGAATCCAAAACTAGAGGGCATCTCTTTAAGGTGATTTAAAAGGGTTCTAAGGAACAGCATGTTCATGCAAAAGGTGGTCCATGGATGGAATGAACTGCCAGAGGAAGTGATGGAGGCTGGTACAATTACAAAATTTAAAAGACATTTGGTTGAGTATTTGAACCGGCAAAGTTTAGAGCAAAATTGGTCAAATGCTGTCAAATAGTACGAGATTAATTTAGAGTAACGGGTCAACATAGGCAAGTTGGACTGAAGGATCTGTTTTCTGTGTTGTACAGCTCTTTAACTCTGTGCAAGATACTGAGAAATGTAGAAGAATGGGGGACCTTGAAGTACACATCCATAGATCCCAAAGTTGGCTGGATAGATAAGTAAGGTGGTCTGGAAGGCACGGGAGATATGTGACATTTATCGGCTGAGGTGCAGAATGTAAAAGCTGGGAGGTTGTGTGGAACCTATATAAAGCTGAAGAATTGCCTGCAATTCTCGTCACTGAAACATAGGAAGGATGTGATTGTACTCAAGAGGCACACAAGAGATTTATGAAGATGTCACCTGGACCAAAGAGCAATAGCCTGAGGAAAGATTGAACAGGATAAAGTTGTTTTCATTGAATTGGGGAGGCAGACAGGAGATCTAGCTGAAGCATATAAATATTGAGGGGTTGAGATGGAAGCACTGGAAAGATCCTCCACCCCTTGGTTACAGGGTCATTTGAGGGACCTGAACGTGGTCGGAGGTTTGGAGGGGAATCAATGGGAAATGTTTTCACCCAGGAGATCTGGAACTCATGGTCTGAAAAGATGGTAGGGGCAAAAACATTCATTACATTTAAACAGCATTTTAATATGCACGTAAGGTTCTGCTAACTACAAGAACATGGGATAAGAATTGGTCTTAGACTGGATGGGAATTTTGGCAGGTGTGGGCAATCTGGGCTGAAAGGTCTCCTCTGATTGTATGATTCTAAGTTTGTTTGTTTCTACATTACAATATCTACACGCTTTATAGAATACAACTTGCAGGATAATCATATGGGACCAATGGAATTAAACTGGGTTAGAGGTTCCAAGCGCTGCAATTAAACAAGATAGGCCAGAAAAATGGTGAAATGTGACTTAGCCCTGGGAGGTTGTGGTAATGAAGTCACAGAGATCTATAGGCCCATTACATTCTCACTCATCAAAAATGACCACCTAACTATTCTAATCCTATTTTCCATCTCTTGGCATATAGCCTGTGAGCCTTGGCATCGCACATACATGTCTAAATATTTCTTAAATGTTATGACAGTGCCCCTACCAGCCTTACAGGCAGCGAATTCCGCATTGCCACCACCATTTGGTTGAAAAAGTTCTTCCTCACAACTACTCTAAGTCTCCAAGATAATAAAATGTGAGGCTGGATGAACACAGCAGGCCAAGCAGCATCTCAGGAGCACAAAAGCTGACGTTTCGGGCCTAGACCCTTCATCAGAGAGGGGGATGGGGGGAGGGAACTGGAATAAATAGGGAGAGAGGGGGAGGCGGACCGAAGATGGAGAGTAAAGAAGATAGGTGGAGAGGGTGTAGGTGGGGAGGTAGGGAGGGGATAGGTCAGTCCAGGGAAGACGGACAGGTCAAGGAGGTGGGATGAGGTTAGTAGGTAGATGGGGGTGCGGCTTGGGGTGGGAGGAAGGGATGGGTGAGAGGAAGAACCGGTTAGGGAGGCAGAGACAGGTTGGACTGGTTTTGGGATGCAGTGGGTGGGGGGGAAGAGCTGGGCTGGTTGTGTGGTGCAGTGGGGGGAGGGGATGCACTGGGCTGGTTGAGGGATGCAGTAGGGGAAGGGGAGATTTTGAAACTGGTGAAGTCCACATTGATACCATATGGCTGCAGGGTTCCCAGGCGGAATATGAGTTGCTGTTCCTGCAACCTTCGGGTGGCATCATTGTGGCACTGCAGGAGGCCCATGATGGACATGTCATCAAGAGAATGGGAGGGGGAGTGGAAATGGTTGGCGACTGGGAGGTGCAGTTGTTTGTTGCGAACTGAGCGGAGGTGTTCTGCAAAGCGGTCCCCAAGCCTCCGCTCTTGCAGAACACCTCCGCTCAGTTCGCAACAAACAACTGCACCTCCCAGTCGCCAACCATTTCCACTCCCCCTCCCATTCTCTTGATGACATGTCCATCATGGGCCTCCTGCACTGCCACAATGATGCCACCCGAAGGTTGCAGGAACAGCAACTCATATTCCGCCTGGGAACCCTGCAGCCATATGGTATCAATGTGGACTTCACCAGTTTCAAAATCTCCCCTTCCCCTACTGCATCCCTCAACCAGCCCAGTGCATCCCCTCCCCCCACTGCACCACACAACCAGCCCAGCTCTTCCCCCCCACCCACTGCATCCCAAAACCAGTCCAACCTGTCTCTGCCTCCCTAACCGGTTCTTCCTCTCACCCATCCCTTCCTCCCACCCCAAGCCGCACCCCCAGCTACCTACTAACCTCATCCCACCTCCTTGACCTGTCCGTCTTCCCTGGACTGACCTATCCCCTCCCTACCTCCCCACCTACACCCTCTCCACCTATCTTCTTTACTCTCCATCTTCGGTCCGCCTCCCCCTCTCTCCCTATTTATTCCAGTTCCCTCCCCCCATCCCCCTCTCTGATGAAGGGTCTAGGCCCGAAACGTCAGCTTTTGTGCTCCTGAGATGCTGCTTGGCCTGCTGTGTTCATCCAGCCTCACATTTTATTATCTTGGAATCTCCAGCATCTGCAGTTCCCATTATCTCCCCCCTACTCTAAGTCTCCTGCCCTTTACCTTCAATCTCCACCCCCTGGTCATTGATCCTTCCACCAAGGTGGAATGTTTCTTCCTGCCTTTCCTTTCTAGGTCTCTTATAATTTTATACATCTCCATTGTGTCCACTTCAAATCTCCTCTGCTCGAAGTAAACCAAACCCAGTCTGCCGAATCTCTCACCACATCCGGAACTCTCTTGACCAGACATTATTCTGGTAAATCTTCTCTGCGTCGCCCCACCTCCAGTGCTATCACATCCCTCCTATCAAGGGCAGAACTGCTCATGGACCTTTATATGTGGCTAAGCAACATTTTATGCAGTTCCAGCACAGTTTTAAATTCTATGCCTCAACTATTAAAGGCGAGTATATGCCTTCTTAACCACTTCATCCACCTATCCTGATTCCTTAAGGGGACAATGGGCATACACATCAAAGTCCTTACAATCCTTGGTGCTTCCCAATGTTCAATCATTCATCACATATTCTCTTTGCCTCGTTTGTCCTGACCAAGTTCGTCACCTCATATTTATTCTGATTGAATTCCATTTGCCACTGACCAGCTTGTCTCTATCCTGTAATCTAAGGCTACCGTTCCCAATACTTACACCCCAACAATTTTGGTATTGTTTGTGAACTTACTGATCAACCCTCTTATTAATGTCTAAATCATTTACATTGACCACAAATGCAAAACCTTAACACTGACCTCTGTGGGACCCCACTGGGCACAGGTTTCCAGTTGGAAAAACATCCCTCAACTATCATCCTCTGCTTCTTGCCACTCAGCTAATTGTGGATCTAGCTCACTGATTTTCCTTGGATCCATGTTGTTTTTTTTACCTTCGCTATCAGTCTCCCATCAAAAGCCTCACTGAAGTCCAAGTAGGCTACATCAAAAGTATCGCCCTCATCTACACAGCTGATCACCTCTTCAAAAAATTCAATCAAGTTAGTCACACACACATTTCCCATTCACCTAGTTGGGAACTTTGATTCCAGGTCATTTCTTGTTCTTTTCCATGACAATATTGAATCTGAGTGATGATTGCCATCTGTAAAATGCACCCCCACTGATACATCAACCATTTCCCCAGCTTTGTTACCTAAAATTAAGTCTAGGATCACCACCTCTCTCAGATATCCTTCTATGTATTGACTTAAAAAGCCAACCTGGATGATCTTTAAGAATTCTGCTCCCACTAAACCTTTCATGCAATGAACCCCTTAGTTAGAGTAGTGGGTTTCAAATTCCCCAACAATCACCAACCTATTATTTTTACACTTCCTTGAAATTCACTTCCATATCTGCTTTTCTATTTCAATTGAGCTACAATACATGCTCAGCAACGTGATTTTGTTTTCTTGTTTTTGGTTTTAAAGTTCAACCCACATGGTGAAGTAGCAGCTCAGCATGAAGGCTCCTGCTCAGAACTCATTGACACTGTTTGCTTTTACTTTTTCTTCTTCTTCCACTGTTTTCTTTTCTTACTTTAATCTACTACCTTCTCTGGAGACCACGTTTGTGCAGCACGGAGGAGATCGGTAAGAAGGAGAGTGAGCCCAGTGCAGAGGACAGTGAGCTGTCACAGGGAGAGCAGGCCCAGCACCTGTGGAAAGAACAGGCAACCCCATGTCTCCCAATGGGTGTGTCAAAGTGAAGGAGGTTGTGTCTTTGTAGGGAGTGTGAGCTCAGCATGACTAAGCACTTGGGATTTGGAGGGATAAAGGCCAGGAACAGGCAGGTGGGACTAGTTTAGTCTAGTTATGTTGTAGGCATGGACTGATTTGCCGAAGGGTCTGTTTCTGTGCTGTGTGACTCTGTGACTCTAACTTTATTTCTTTATTTTTCTACTTTATACTAATGTTTAACTTCTTAACTTTGCTTCCTTTTTTTGTACTTTGCACCTAAGATTTCGTACCTTTGTACCTAAGATGGTGCCAGGAGTGGCGACACTGTATACTTTTCATTGTACTTCTGTATCCCTTATTTGAGTACACAAGACAATTAATTATGATCCATATTAATTCATATTATTTTTAAGCTGTAATTCCCTCCTTACATTTGTAATGAATTCCCTGATCAAAATTGTGACATCTTCTTCTCTTGTCTCACCTGAAGACCTTATATCTTGGAATACTGCTCTGCCAACTTTACCCCTCTGTCAACCATGTCTCAGTGACAGCCCTGTGTTTTAATCTGTGCTCTCATCTGACTTCTTCGTCAGTCTCCCCAGTATTTTAAAAAGATACCATCCAACATCGTCAAACTCACTTATGCCTGAACTGGCTTATCATTTCTGCATCTTCCTGACTCACCTGCTGCTACTTCGACTTTTGGCCATCCATCTTCCACGACTGAGCCTTCTCTCTGAACCAATCCCCCACCAACATCAATGGCAAAATTGTTCAGAGGATGCTGGTTCCATTTCAGTTAAGGTGTAATCCATCTCACCTCATACAGGTGGCTCAGTGGCTCAGTGTTTAGCAATGCTGCCTCACAGCCCCAGGGACCTGCATTCCATTCCAGCCTCAGCTGGCTGTTTGTGTGGAGTTTGTGCATCCTCCCTGTGTCTGAGTGGATTTCTTCTGGGTGCTCTGGTTTTCTCCCACAGTCTAAAGATGTGCAGGTTAAGTGGATTGGCCATGCTAAATTGCTCATAATATGCAGGTGAGGTGGGTTAGCAATGGGAAATGCAGGCCTACAGGGATAGAGTAGAGGGGTCAGTCCAGGTAGGATGTTCTTTGGAGAGTTGATCTGGGCTTGTTGGTCCAAATGGCCTGCTTCCACACTGCAGGGATTGTACCATGGTCACGTTACATTAAAAACAGTCCCAATATCCCAGAAATCTGAAGCCTTCTCTACTGCACCATGTCTCCAGCGACGCATTCATCCAAATTAAACTCCTATTCTCAAATGCACCATGCAGCTGAAGTGATCCAGAAATGCACACCTTTTTAGTCCTGGGTTTTAATCGAGGCACCCTAGATATGAGCAATAAACCGTAGGAACATGGGCAGGTTATTCAGGCCATCAGGTCTGCTCTTTTATTCAATAGGATCGTGGTTGATCTGGTAATCCTTCAACCCCACTTTCGCTATAATCCTTGATTCTAGTAGCTAACTAAAAATCTGTCCATCTCTGCTTTGAGAATTCTTAAAAACCCAACCTCCACAGTCATCTGCAGTAAAGAATTCCACAGAGTTATGAACTCCCGAGGCAAGAATTTAGCTCCTCATCCCTGGCCTAAATAGAGCAATACTTGAAACGAACAAGTTAATAGGGTATGTTAACCTATGTATTGAGAACCTGAATAGGGTGGAACAGCTTTTCATTCAGGAAGGTAATGTACTACATGGTGACCTTTGACAGTTGCTAAACGATGTTAAGGAGTATTATTTTCTCTGCTCCTTCCAGTAATTTCCTGTTTCAGTGCTTTGCCATGACTAACACTGCAGTGAAAGATACAGAACGCTTTCTCAACAACCTTTTCAAGAATAATGAATGGCTCGTACACAGGTTTTAATTTCAGCAGAGCCAGCAGTTCATGATTTACTTTTCTTTGCAGACTCCTTCGTTACACCTGCAACATTTCATCAATTCACTTCATTTTACACAATCAATAGCTGGCTTGAACTAAAAAAATCATGTTCACAAAACCATACTTATCACAGAGAGAACTTCAGTGAAGCAACTGCTTTCAGATCAACTGTTCGGGATGCAGAACAGCTGAACATATGTATCTACACTTAATGTCGCCAAAGGACAAATGCCTGAGATTTGCTTGCTGTTATTTATTGAACTAATTTTCTTTAAACGCTTTGCTCCTTATTCCTGGTCACAATTGCTACTGAACTGCTGCACACAACGACAGCTGGGTTGAAATTCTCCACTCAGCTGCGCACCAGTACAGTCTAAATGTGGGTCACTTGGCCTGGTAAGTCTGTATCTGCTCGTTTGAAACACAGTGCAGGTTGCCTCACTCCTGTGCTCTTTCCCTATTCCCCATCCATTTTGAACCTTAGTCTTTCAAAGGAACAGAAAATAGGAGCAAGGATCGGCTATTTAACATGATCATGACTGTTCTTCTATCTCGGTAATATACTCTTCCACTCTCCCCCAACCCTTGGTGCCTTTATGGTCTAGCAATCCATCTATTTATTCCTTCAATACAATTGGTGACATGACTTCTACCACCTTATGTGGCTGGAAATTCCACAGGACTGCTGGCAAGGCCCTCCATTTGTCTCCCATCCCTCATTGCCTTTGGTCGGTTTACTTACCTGTTAGCAGGGCAGTGAAAAGTCAACTCAAGATATGGGTTTGAAGTCACATGCAGGGGAGGGTGGCAGATTGTTTCTCTGAAGAAAATTAGTAAACAGTTCGACAGTTACGAGGGACGATGGTAGCGCAGTGATAATATCAGTAGGCCAATAATCCAAAGGCATGGATGATGCTTTGGGAGACCTGAGTTCAAATCCCACCATGGCAGATCATGAAATCTGAATTCAATTAAGTCTGGAATGAAGAGCTGGGGCAACATAAACATCACCTTTTAGTGATGGAAATCTGTCAGTATTCCTCAGGGGGGTCACTATGGACACAATGGGTTGACTGGGCCTTAGCTGTGCTGGTACAATTCTATTCGTCATGGACTTAACCAGGGTGAATGTGGAAAGGTGGCAAGCTCACTTGCTTTTATTCTCTCTGATTAAAAACAGGCCTTGGTTTCAATTCAACGGCAAAGGAGTGCCACATCTAAAGTCTACCACAGGGGATAGTTACATTTACAAACCTGCCACACGGGCAGAGCTACATCTCCAAACCGATCACATGGGGATAGTTACATTTACAAACCTACCACATGGGGATAGTTACATCTACAAACATGCCACAGGGGGATAGTTACATCTGCAAACCTACCACAGGGGGATAGTTACATCTACAAACCTACCACATGGGGATAGTTACATCTACAAACCTACCACAGGGGATTGTTACATCTACAAACCTGCCACATAGGGACAGTTACATCGACAAACCTACCACATGGGGATAGTTACATCTACAAACATGCCACAGGGGGATAGTATATCTACAAACCTACCACATGGGGATAGTTACATCTACAAACATGCCACAGGGGGATAGTTACATCTGCAAACCTACCACAGGGGGATAGTTACATCTACAAGCCTACCAAAGGGGATTGTAACAGCTACAAACCTGCCACATGGGGATAGTTACATCTACAAACCTACCACATGGGGATAGTTACATCTACAAACCTACCACAGGGGATTGTAACAGCTACAAACCTGCCACATGGGGATAGTTACTTCTACAAACCTACCACATGGGGATAGTTACATCTACAAACCTACCACAGGGGATTGTAACAGCTACAAACCTACCACATGGGGATAGTTACATCTACAAACCTACCACATGGGGTTAGTTACATCCACAAACATAGAACATGGAACATAGAACATAGAACATTACAGCACAGTACAGGCCATTCGGCCCTCGATGTTATGCCGACCTGTCATACCGATCTCAAGCCCATCTAACCTGCACTATTCCATGTACGTCCATATGCTTGTTCAATGACGACTTAAATGTACCTCAAGTTGGCGAATATACTACCATTGCAGGCAAAGCATTCCATTCCCTTACTACTCTCTGAGTAAAGAAACTACCTCTGACATCTGTCCGATATCTTTCACCCCTCAATTTAAAGCTATGCCCCCTCATGCTCGCCGTCACCATCCTAGGAAAAAGGCTCTCCCTATCCACCCTATCTAACCCTCCGATTATTTTATATGTTTCAATTAAGTCACCTCTCAACCTTCTTCTCACTAATGAAAACAGCCTCAAGTCCCTCAGCCTTTCCTCGTAAGACCTTCCCTCCATACCAGGCAACACCCTAGTAAATCTCCTCTGCACCCTTTCCAAAGCTTCCACATCCTTCTTATAATGCGGTGACCAGAACTGTACACAATGCTCCAAGTGCGGCCGCGCCAGAGTTTTGTACAGCTTCACCATAACCTCTTGGTTCCAGAACTCGATTCCTCTATTAATAAAAGCTAAAACACTGTATGCCTTCTTAACAGCCCTGTCAACCTGGGTGGCAACTTTCAAGGATCTGTGTACATGGACACCGAGATCTCTCTGCTCATCTACACTGCTAAGAATCTTACCATTAGCCCTCTACTTTGCCTTCTGGTTACTCCTACCAAAGTGCATCAGCTCACACTTGTCTGCATTAAACTCCATTTGCCACCTCTCAGCCCAGCTCTGCAGCTTATCTATGTCTCCCTGCAACCTACAGCATCCTTCGTCACTATCCACAACTCCACCGACCTCACTGTCGTCTGCAAATTTACTAACCCATCCTTCTACGCCCTCATCCAGGTCATTTATAAAAATGACAAACAGCAATGGACCCAACACCGACCCCTGCAGTACACCACTAGTAACTGGTCTCCAGGATGAACATTTCCCATCAACTACCACCCTCTGTCTTCTTTCAGCAAGCCAATTTCCGACCCAAACTGCCATATCTCCCACAATCCCATTCCTCCGCATTTTGTACAATAATTCCATTCCTCCGCATTTTGTAGAGGGGGATAGTTACATCTACAAACGTACCACAGGGGGATAGTTACATCTACAAACCTGCCACAGCGGGATAGTTACATCTACAAACCTACCACATGGGGATAGTTACATCTACAAACCTACCACAGGGGGATAGTTACATCTACAAACCTACCACAGGGGGATAGCTACATCCACAAACCTACCACAGGGGGATAGTTACATTTACAAACCTACCACAGGGGGATAGTTTTCGCTACAAAGATACTGCTGGGGAAAGCTATATTTACAAACATACCACATGGGGATAGTTACATCAACATAGCACAGGGGACATATACATCTACAAACTTACCACATGTAGAGAGTTACATCTCCAAATTTACCAGGAGGAGAGAGAGCTACATAGACAAACCTACAACTTTGGGAGAGTCACATCTGCAAACAGACCACATGGGGAGAACTATATCCAAAAACATACCACATGTAGAGAGTTAGAGATAATGGGGACTGCAGATGCTGGAGAATTCCAAGATAATAAAATGTGAGGCTGGATGAACACAGCAGGCCAAGCAGCATCTCAGGAGCACAAAAGCTGACGTTTCGGGCCTAGGCCCTTCATCAGAGAGGGGGATGGGGAGAGGGAACTGGAATAAATAGGCAGAGAGGGGGAGGCGGACCGAAGATGGAGAGTAAAGAAGATAGGTGGAGGGCATGTAGAGAGTTACATCTGCAAATCTAAAACAGGGGAGAGCTACCTCTACAAACTGATCTCAGGGAAGCTACACATCTACAAACCTAACACAGGGGAGAGCTACATCCACAGTTCTATCACATGGACAGAGTTACATCGACAAACATACCACATGGGGAGAGTTCCATCTACAAACCTAACACAGAGGGAGAGCTGCATCTACAAACCTAACACATGGGGGGAACTACTTCTATAAACCTACCACAGGAGAGTGCCACATCTGAAAACCTACCACAGGGGAAAGCTACATCGACAAACATGTGACAGGGGAGAGTTATATCTACAAAACTACCACGGGGAGAGTTACATCTACAAACCTACCACAGTGGGCAGTCATGTCTACAAATTTAGACGGCATGCCCTGGGCTACCTTGATGCATAACTTGTTTCAAACTGAAAACAGGGTCAGACACTTAACTGCGCAACTGAGTTGAATTTTTTATTCAATGATGTGAGTAAAATTTTTCTTTTAGTCAGAATGTGGATGCAGCTGGCTTGGCCAGACTTTATTGTGCATCCCTAGTTGCCAAGAAGCCTGCAAAAATAAACCTCATTGCCGTGGGTCTGGAGTCACATGGAAGTTAAACTAGGTGAGGATGGATGAATTCCTTTCCTAAAATACATTAGTCAAGCATTTTTTTTCCCCTGGAAATTGTTTCATTATCCTATAATTCTTTCACGGTCCTGGTTCTATTTGACCTGTAATTCAAGGTTTTTACTGAAATCAAATTCCATCAACTGCTGTGGTGGAATTTGAACCCAGGTCCCCAGAACATTATCTCAGTGTCTGGATTAGTAGTCCCAGAGTCATAGAGATACACAGGATGGGAACAAATCCTTTGGTCCAACTCGTCTATGCTGACCAGATATTTTGAACATAGAACATTGAACAATACAACACAGTACAGGCCCTTTGGCCCACAATGTTGTGCCAATCTATTATCCCACTCAAGGATCAAACTAACCAGCATTCCCTTCATTTTGGTATCATCCATGCGCCTATCGAAGAGTCATGTAAATGTCACTAATGTATCTGACTCCACTACCATTGCTGGCATTGCATTCCACACACCCCCACCACTCTCTGTGTGAAGAATCTACCTCTGACATCTCCTCATACCTTCCTAAAATCACCTTAAAATTATGCGCCCTTTTAATAGTCATTTCTGCCCTGACTATTCACCCTATCTATGCCTCTCATCATCTTGCACACCTCTATCAAGTCAGCTCATCCTTTTTCGCTCCATTGAGAAAAGCCCTAGTTCTCTCCTACTTTCCTGCACTCCAGTCCAGGCAGCATCCTGGTAATCTCCTCTGCACACTCTCTAAAGCTTCCACATCCTTCCTATAATGAGAAGGCCAGAAATGAACACTATATTCCAAGTGTGGTCTAACTGGGGTTTTATAAATGAATCACTTCACGCTTATCTGGTTTGAATTCCATCTGCCACTTGTTTCCCAGCTCTGCATCCTGTCAATGCCCTGTTGCAACCTACAACAGCCCTCCACATTGTCCACAATTCCTCTAACCTTTATATCATTGGCAAACTTACTAACCCACCCTTCCACTTCATTTAGTCATTCAAGTCATTTAGAAAGATCACAAAGAGCAGAGGTCCCAGAACAGATTCCTGCAGAACACAATTGGTCACCGAACTCCAGGCTGAATACTTTCCATCTACTACCACCCACTGTCTTCTACTGGACAGCCAGTTTTGAATCCAGACAGCTACATTTTCCTGAATCCCATGCCTCCTTACTTTCTGAATGAGCCTACCATCTGGAACCTTACCAAATGTTTTGCTAAAATCTATATGCACCACGTCCACTGCTTGCCCTTCATCAATGTGTTTTGTCACATCCTCAAAGAATTCAATAAGGCTTCTGAGGCATGATCTGCCCCTCACAAAGCCATGTGGACTATTTCTAATCAAACTGTGCTTTTTCCAACAATCATAAATACTATCTCTCAGAATATTTTGAATAATTATCCCACCACAGAAGTAAGACTGACTGGTCTGTAATTCCCAGGATTATCTATATTCCCTTTCTTGAACAAGGCAATGACATTTTCCACCTTCCAATCTTTTGGTACCACTCCAGTGGACAGTGAGGACGCAAAGATCATTGCCAAATGGGCAGCGATCTCCTCCCTCCCTTCCCCTAAAAACCTTGGGTATATCCTGTCTGGCCCAGGGGACTTATCTATCCTCATGTTTTTCAAAATTTCTAGCACATCCTCCTCTCTAACATCAACCTGTTTGAGCATATCTGCCTGTTTCATGCTGTCCTCACATATGTCAAGGTCCCTCTCACAGGTGAATACAGAAGCAAGGTATTCATTAAGGACTCCCCCCACTCCCTCCACTATTCCTGATTGGGTCTACTCTCACTGTGGTCATCCTCTTGTTCCTCACATAAGTATAGAATGCCTTGGGGTTTTCCTTGATCCTACTTACCAAGGTTTTCTCATACCCCTTTCTAGGTCTCCTGAGTCCATTCTTCAATTCCTTCCTGGCTACCGGTAGACTTCCAGAGCCCTGTCCAATCCTTGCTTCTGCAATCTTAAGAGAGCTTCCTACTTCCTCTGGGCTAGGTAAGTTTCCTTCTTCCTCTTGACTAAATTAATCCAGTCCCATTTGTTAGCAATAGGATAATATCCCTCTAAACACTTCCTCTTCATGTTCCCATCCAGATGCCTTTTAAATGTTGTAGATTGTACCATCCTCCACCACCTCCTCTGGCAGTTCATTCCATGCACGTACACCCTCTGTGTGAAAAGTTTGCCTCTTTAGGTCCTTTTTATAACTTTTCCCTCTTACCTAAAACTTCTGCCCTCTAGCTTTTGGCACTCCTGGTTTGGAAGAAAGACCTTGGCTATTCACAGTCTCCTTGACCCTTGTGATTTTTTACATCTCTATAAGGTCACCCCTCAGCCTCCGTCGCTCCAAGGAAAATAGTCCCAGCCTATTCCGCATCTCCCTATAGTTCAAACCCTCCAGCCCTGGCAGCATCCATGTAAATCTTTTCTGAGCCCTTTCAAGTTTCACAACATCCTTCCTATAGCAGGGAGACCAGAATTGAATGATAACATTACTAGGCTATCACCTATGATTTAGCTGAGACACAGAACAGTCTATATTAACATCAATTCACATGCTGGATAATGCCAAAGCATCTCACTGAAAGATCAGATTGATGAGGAACAATCCTATTTACATTGTAACACCTTTTCATGATAATCATTTAAATTTGATGAAAATTAACAGCAAGCACATCCCAACCATAAACAATGTGTGAATGGATTAGCATATTTTGCCATGCATAATACTGGTAGAGCACCATATTTTCCAAAATATGCTGCCACACTCCTGTCACTGCATTCAGTCTGTGCTCCAGTTACATAAAGCTGTCATTGTAAACTGCTCAAGCTAGCCAATGATTTGACCGATGATTATGTGAAAGGCAAATAATCTGGCATTAACTATTATCCCACGTTGAAAATCTTGCGAATTTCGGCACTTACTGTGTGATGCATAATTTGCACATCACACAAAAAAAATCCTTTGAAATGTTTCTGACAGACATGATACAGCATCAAGTCATGTTTTTGTTTCTGAGTTACAAGACAGATTGAAACTTCACACTGGTCCCTGAACTTGTACAAGATCAGAGAACTGAATGGCACAGATGCAGCTGCTGGCATTTTTTTTCTGATTTCACAGTCATGAAGTTGGAAATACACAGAGTTACATGTGCACATCCACCAGTGATATGAACATATTTCTGAATGTCACCCCATGCGTGTATTCAGGTCGCTGTACAGCTCTGCAAATAAATGAGTTTTTCTGAAGGACGTGCATGGGCTTGTGTTTGTCGTCTGACATCCTTCCTCACTAACTCTTCATGAAGGTTTCACCTCTTGTTGAGTTAGTCAAACGGCCTCTCAATGTGCTTCAGCAAAGCTGCCATTTCTCATGTATTTACCTCCAAATGCACTGAAGAGGAATTTTCGACCCCATCCATAACTCTTAAACAAAAGGAGAAAATTGCTGGAAACCTCAGCAGGTCTGACAATATCTGTGAAAAGGAATCAGAGTTAACATTTCAGGTCCAGTGACCCTTCATCAGAACTGATGGTAGCTCGGAAAATATAGGCTTTTATGCAGAAGATAGTGGTAGGGAGAAGGGGGAAGGAGTAAACAATAGGTAGCTGTAGAGCGCAAAGAGAGAAGACAACAGTTGGACAGGCAAAGGACTGAATAGCAATGTGGCTCGGAGGGTGAATAACTATTAATAGGGACTGTTAATGGCTAACAATGGGTTGTGTGCATGAATTGTTTGTTGCTTTTCTGTTCAAATATAGAAGGTGCACAAGTAAAAGGTGGTTTAATTAAGTACTTCAAGCACTTATAAAGAGAGACTGGCTCCTTACAGAAGCAGTCACAGTTCATTTTGGCTTTATTTTGTTTTGTGGCTCTATCTAATATAGCGAACAGACAGACTGGCTCATGGGTAGGAGGCAGACTTACGTAACATTACATTCTATAAATGAAAGAAAAACAAGGAAAGGATTTGTTTCCAGTTTCTTACTTCACCGTGTGGCCTTGAAATCATCGAGCAGAAAGGCTGTGGGGAATGTTCTATTCCTGGACTGGTAGATAATTACTGGATCAGTGAGAAATGGCTCCCTAGTCCAGAAGGATTTAATACTGACTGGGTGATCTGAATCATTGACTGGCAGCTTCTAAGTGCTGAATGACCATTGATGTGCGCAGTACAAAGCTGGAAGTGGAAAAGGGAGACAAGTGACACAGATGGAGAAGCAATTGTGTAACAGATGAGAATAGCTATGTGCCAGCACTGGGCAGCAGTTCAATGCAACATCAGCCACACACTACAAACCTTAGAAGTCAAGGTGGCCAAACTCAAGGCAGTCAATGCCAAATCTGGCTTGGTCTATGGCAACATGAGGGTGGTCAAGTGTGCCAGAAGTCATTAATTATCACAAATTATCACCACTTCTATGCAAGCATTCACAAAAACATGAGCGCATTAGAAATAAGAGCATTTAGTCCATTCAGCCTGCTCTACAATTCAACAAGATTGCAATCTTCCACCTTCCAATGTTAATTCCATAAAATTTTAATTCCTTGAGCAGCCAAGAATCAGTCAACATTGCCCTGAATATATTCAACAATTGAACATCCAGGGCTAGACAATGTCAGGGATTCACAATCAAGGCATCAAGGAGCCCTGGCAAAACTGGACTCATTGGGTATCAAGGAGCAAACTCTCCAGTGATTGGAGTCATACCTAACACGTAGAAAGATGGTCATGGTTGTGGGAGGTCAATCATCTTCAGGACATCTCTGCAGGAGTTCCTCAGGGTAAAGTCTTCGGCCTAACCATCATCAGCTGCTTCATCAATGACCTTCCCTCCATCAAAAGGGCAGAAGTGAGGATGTTCGCCAATGACTGGGCAATAATCAACAATATTTGTGACTCCTCAGATATTGAAGCAGCCCATGTTCAAATACATCAAGATCCGGACAATATCCAGGCTTGGGCTAACAAATACCAAGCTACAACCATCACCAATAAGAGACAATCTAAGCACTACCCTTTCACATTCAATGGTGTTACCATCACTGAATCCGCCACTATCAACATCCTGGGAGTTATCATTGACCAGAAACTCAACTGGACTCACTACATTAACACAGTGGCTATAGACTAGGCCAGAAGGGAGGAATACTGTAGTGAATAACTCACCTCCTGACTCCTCAAAGCCTGTCCACCATCTTCAAGGCACGAGTCAACAGTGTGATGGAATACTCCCCACTTGCCTGGATGGGTGCAGGCCCAACAACACTCAACAAGCTTGACACCATCCAGGACAAAGCAGCCCACTTAATTGGCACCACAACCACAATTATCCACTCCCTCCACCACTGATTCTCAGTGTGTACTACGCCCAAGATGCTCTGCAGAAATTCACCAAAGATCCTCGGACAGGACCTTCCAAACCCACAATCACTTCCATCTAAAAGGACAATGGTAGCAAACATATGGAAACACCACCACCTTTAAGTTCCCCTCCAAATCACTCACCATCCTGACTTAGAAGTACATCACTGTTCCTTCACCATCGTTGGGTCGAAATCCTGGAATTCCCTCCCGAATAACATTGTGGATAAACCTACAGCAGGCAGGCTGCAGTGATTCAAGAAGGCAGCTCACCACCACCTTCTCAAGGGCAATTAGGGATGAGTAAGAAATGCTGGCCAAGCGAGGGACACCCACATGCCACGAATGAACAGATTGAATAAAAATAATTTCATGAAATTTCTCACCTCAGACCTCAATGGTCCAACCCTAATTCTGAGTTGTTTCTTTTTCATTAATCATTCATGAAATGTGAGCATTTATTGCCCAGCCCTAATTACCCAAACGGCATTTAGTGTCATCACACTAAAGTGGATCTAGAGTCACATGTAAGCCTGACCAGGTAATGTTGGCAGATTTTCGTCCCTAAAGAACATTTGTTCTCCAGCTGGGTTGACAGTGGCTTTGTAGTGACATTAGGCTCGCTTTTAATTGCAATTTAAAAAATAACTTCAAGCTTCACCATCTGCCTTGGGGGATTTGAACTGATGACCCGAAACATTTCTCTTGGGGTCTTATTCCTAGTTTAGCGAACTTACTGCTACTCAACATATCCTCTGTACTCTGTGTAGGAGGTTGAGGGCTGGCCTTATTGAGGTTTATAAAATCACAAGGCACATAGCTAAGGTGAGTGATAAAGATCTTTTCCATAAGGTGGGTGAGTTCAAAACTGGGGGGCATACTATTAAGAGGAGAAAGATTTAAAAAAAGGAAATCAGAGGCAACATTTTTTACACAGAGGATGGTTTGTGTGTGGAATGAATTGCCAGAGAAAGTGGTGGATGCAGGTATAGTTACAACGTTTCAAAAGCCATTTGAATAAGCTCATGAATAAAAAGGTTTGGAGGGTTATGGGCCAAGTGCAGGCCAGTGGGGCTAGTTTAGTTTGGGAACACGGTTGGCATGGATTAGTTAGACCGAAGGGTCTGTTTCCATGCTGTATGACTCTATGAGTGCTCAGCCCTGGGAAACACATGTGAGTCCAGAGCCACTTCAATTTTACTGATGCTTAATACCCTCTGGGCAATTAGGAGTGGGCAATAAATGTCCACAGCTCGTGAATGAATAACCAAAAAACCCTCAGAATTAAGCGTGGATCATATGAGATCTAAAGTAAGAACATATTTGCGTCTTATTTTCAGTCAAGTTCTTTAACATTCCTACATTGTTCACAGAGATTTCCTCTCATTCTTCTAAAATTACAGAAATATGAGTCTATTGTTCTCAGTAAAAGGAAAAGTTGCTCATTCCAGGAATCAGTCAATGAGACAGTAGAGCATGTACAGATTAGCCTTATCCTTCCCTTTCTTGAGATCTGCATTCATCACACATTTCCTTTCAGGGGTTACTAACTAATAACCAGGAGTGGGAGCCAAGCTGCTGCCTTTCTCCCTGACCATGGGACATTGTGACTGCAATGTAGCTCCAGCCCTGATCAGTGAACTCAGAACAGGGCATGGGTCAAACTTCCTACTCTATGAGACCCACTCACTAAGTCAAGCTGCCAACATCAGGAGGAGATCTCACCATATCGATTTTCATCAAGATTGGAATTTCCTTTGCTAGCATTTGGTCAGTGTGAGAGCCTCACAACAAAACAAAAATCCCCCTTACAATTTGCCCAACTTTTAATTGGCCTATATTCCAGTTGTGTAAAGTGCCTTACTGCTTTGGCATCAAACTAAAATAGCTTGGTAATCTGCAAGTGGCAGAACCAGAGACTGCTATACATAGAAAACTGAGCTCTTCAAAACTCTGCTGCCCATATTCTAGCTTGCACCAAGTCTGGTTCACCCTTCACCGTTCCTGGTTTATACCAGCTACTATGCAAGGTAATGCCTTGTCTTACATTTATCAATTTTCTCATCCTTGCCTTCAGATCCCTTCATGGCCTCTCCAGTCCCTATTTCTGTATATTCCTTCACCACCACAACCCTATGGGAAATCTATCCTCCTCCAATTATGACCTCTTACATGTCACCAATTTTAAGCACACCATAATTTCTAGCCATGCCTTCAGCTGCCCAGTGTCCGAAGCTCTGGAATTCCTTCCCTAAACGTCTGAACCTCTGCGACTCGCTCCAATTTTTAAGACACAATTTGAAACCCACCTCTGTCACCAAGGTTTTAATGATGTGGAGGTGCCAGTGTTGGGCTGGGATGGACAAAGTCAGAAATCACACGACACCACATTATAGTGCAATGGGTTCATTTGAAATTACAAGCTTTCGGAGCACTGCTCCTTTGTCGGGTGAAGACTTCATCTGACGAAGGAGCAGTGCATTTAAAGCTTGTGGTTACAAATAAACCTGTTGGACTATAACTTGGTGTTGTGTAACTTCTGACTTTGACCAAGGATTCAGTCACTGACTCTGACCCCCCTCAAGCTGATCAGTGTCAAGTTTTGTCAGGTAAGGTTCATGTGGCATCCTCGAGACGCAGCGAACTGTGAGAACGGTGCTGCATAACTGCAATTTGTTGTTGAGCCTGTCCAGATTCTAGCTGACATGTCTGCAAGTTGCTCGATATATCGCGGTTTATCAGGAGTGCTATCTTTGTACCTTGTGCAGAGGATACGAGGATGGGGAAAGAAGGCGCATCCAGCTTTAAATTAATGGGTCCTTCAAAACTGAAGTAAACAGACTGATTGTTCTGCTTGAAACCAGTAGCTTTAATGAGGTTGAGAGGAATAAAAGATGGGAGAAAAAAAAATCATTAGAGCATTTATTCTGATTGATAAACTAATGAAAGAAAAGGGATGCCGCTTCAAGTGGTGAAAAGTAAGGACAAACATCTGACGAAATATTGATGGCCCGTCTCTGAAAAGCAGGCTGCTGACAGCAGTTATTCCAAACAAAATGGGGAGTAGAAATCATACTGACATTTAAACAAATTGAATGAATTGTTAAGAAGAATACAGGCTGTCTGCACGGTGGATGTTGGACACAGAAAGAGCTTTATTATTGGGTTTCAATCATGAAAGCTCCTTGCTTTTGGGGATATAACCTCATCTGGAATTGACTGAATTTTGACTCCATCCCCAGGAGATGCATCTTGCAGACTTCCAACTGCAGCCGACTGTTCCTTCACACCCCGCCCCTTCAATAGCCGCCTGAAGAGAATCCCCCTCATCCTCACATACCACCCCACTAACCTCCGGATACAATGCATCATCCTCCATCACTTCCGCCATCCACAATCCGACCCCACCACTGAAGACATTTTTCCATCCCCACCCTTGTCTGCCTTCCGGAGAGACCACTCTCTCCGGGACACTCCTGTCTGCTCCACACTCCCCTCCAACCCCACCACACCCGGTACCTTCCCCTGCAACCGCAGGAAATGCTACACTTGCCCCTACACCGCCTCCCTCACCCCTATCCCAGGCCCCAAGATGACTTTCCATATTAAGCAGACGTTCACCTGCACATCTGCCAATGTGGTATACTGCATCCACTGTACCCGGTGTGGCTTCCTCTACATCAGGGAAACCAAGCAGAGGCTTGGGGACCGCTTTGCAGAACACCTCCGCTCCGTTCGCAGCAAACAACTGCACCTCCCAGTCGCAAACCTTTTCAACTCCCCCTCGCATTCCTTAGGCGACATGTCTATCCTGGGCCTCCTGCAGTGCCACAGTGATGCCACCCAAAAGGTGCAGGAACAGCAATTCATATTCCGCTTGGGAACCCTGCAGCCCAATGGTATCAATGTGGATTTCACCAGTTTCAAAATCTCCCCTCCCCCACTGCATCCCAAAACCAGCCCAGCTCGTTCCTGCCTCCCTAACCTGTTCTTCCTCTCACCTATCCCCTCCTCCCACCTCAAGCCACACCACCATTTCCTACCTACTAACCTCATCCCGCCCCCTTGACTGTCTGTCCTCCCCGGACTGACCTATCCCCTCCCTACCTCCCCACCTCTACTCTCCTCTCCATCTATCTTCTCCTCTATCCATTTTCGGTCTGCCTCCCCCTCTCTCCCTATGTATTTCAGAACCCTCTCCCCATTCCCCTTTTCTGATGAAGGGTCTAGGCCCAAAACACCAGCTTTTGTGCTCCTAAGATGCTGCTTGGCCTGTTGTGTTCATCCAGCTCCACACTTTGTTATCTCGAATTCTCCAGCATCTGGAGTTCCCATTATCTCTGTCCATTGTGTTCGCCTGTCTCCTGTCTTCAGGAAGGAGGCCACAGATTCACGTTCCAGAAAGTATGGTCCAGGCTGGCGCTCTGTTGGAGCACTGAGGCAGTGACAAAGTCTCATAGCGGCTATTTTTCCAATGAGGTGCTCATCACACAGACCTGGTACGTCCTCTCAGGAGGATGTGAACAATTTGGATTTTCACTGTGGAGGTTGGAAACAGGAGCTGCATCAACTTTTGATGTCGGAAACAGCCAGAAATTTACTGTCGTCCAATGGGTGGGGATGGAGGTTATGTCCTTGATTTGGAATAAGGATGGTGACCTCTCTCATTAAAGCTGAGGTGGCCTAGTGATACTATTGCAAAGCATTTAATATAGAGACCCAGATTTTTGAATCCTGTCATAGTAATAGTGGAATATGAATTCAGTAAAAATAAACCTAGAATTAAGAGTCTAATGATGACCATGAAACAAATGCACGGGGGAGGTAAATAAAAAAGCCATCGGGTTCACGAATGCCTCTTGAGAGAATAAAGTCTACCATTCTTGCCTGCTCTGGTCTATATGTGACTCTAGGCCCATAGCAATGTGTTGAATAGCCCTGATAGCAATCAGTTCTGAGGAAGGGTCATCGGACCTGCAAGATTATGTCTGGCTTTTCTTCATACATGCTGCCAGATCTGCTGAGATTTTACAGCAACTTTGGTTTTTGGTTACCATAGCAATATTGCTGGCTCCTAACTACCCTCTGGGAAATAAATGCTGGCTTAGTCAATGAAATCGACTTTCCAAGAAGGTGTTTAAAAAAAAAATCCAGAAGCTGCATGGCAGAAATTCATCAAGGTTCCTTCAACCGCACCTTCCAAATCCATAACCGCTTCCATCTTGAAGGGCAGCAAATACATTGAAAAACCATAATCACAAGTTGCCCCCTTCACCCAAAGTTCCTCCCTGAAATATACCAGAAGGTGGCCAATTGTTCATGGAGCTGTGGCATATCACTGTTCCTCCAATTCCTCACCTTGTCTCGCCTCCTGTACCTGATCCTCCCCCTTACAGACTGTCTTCATCCAGGGCCCACCATCCTTGAGATCCATACCTTTCTGGAGGTGTTTGGTAAAGACCAGGAGGACACGCAATGACCAGGAGCCCCTACAGGAGGGTATTTGTGGGACACGTACTCCAGGACCTTCTGAATCTATGATGGCCCAGTGGTTGTGAATCTGGTGCAAAAGCAAAAATTGCTGGAGAAACTCAGCAGGTCTGGCAGCATCTGGGAGAAGAAAGCAGAGTTAATATTTTGAGTCCAGTGACTCCTCATCAGAACATATGTATCTGCTGCGTTGTCTAGCCTTGATGAAGAGACCCCCTGTTGCTTGGTTGATGGCCCATTGTGCAGCACATCTGGAAGATGCCTTTAAGGTCATCACAAATGAGGCTGCACATCATAGATCTGTTAGAGTGCAAAAAGGAGGCCATTTAGCCCATCTATTACCTAGTGCTGTTCTCCTGTCTTTCACCCACAACCTTATATTTCTATCCAAATGATTGTCCTTCTTGATTGCTCATTTGAGCCTACTTCCAGCCTTGTTTCAGGCAGTAAATTCCATCTCCTAGCTACTGGCTATGCAAAACCCTCCAGATATCCTAGCCATTCACTCATAGAGCTGTGGTCTCCTGACAGCAGACATGTACAGAGGGCCTCACCTCTGTAGGGACATCCAACACTCAAGACTGTATCTCCTCCTCATCCACACGACTTACTCCAAGTACCTGGCCCCCTGACACCCGACCCTCTGCCTTTCCTGTGTAGAATGCCGCCAACTATCTCCGATGGGCCCTGTTTCTGGGATGGCAGCACGCATTTCCTGCATCAGCCTTCTTGGTGCCCTGGAGTCCAAATGGCTTTGCCCACTTCTCTGAAGCTCTGGTGATGCTCAACACTCTGAACTGACAAAGCTTTTCCTGACGAATCCTTTGCTGACCTATTATCATTTTTCTCTTTCTCTCCTTTTCATCACTTTTTTTTCCCTTTTCTTCTTCTTTTCTTCAACTTTCTAGTGTTGCAAGGAGGCCAGAGCGGTGTGGTGGTGACTGAAGTGGCACCTCCTGGCATCATAGGCCCAATGCATAGACTCCTTGGTGGCGGCTACAGCTATGGCAGTGTGCGAACTCTTCTCAATGATAGGCCTGGGGCAGGGGCCTTGTAGAAATCCTACAGCTACACTCGGGGCTCCAGCCAATTAAGTTGAATGCCATTTAAGTACCTTCTTTTTATACTGTTGTCGATCATAATGGCACCAGATCATGGTGTTAGAACGCTTATCACTGTATCTCCCTAGATATATGTGACAATAAAAAAGCTAACTCTCTCAAAAACTCGCATGAGCTGTTGCAACTTAGACTCTAAAAGATTAAGTTCTTTGATCCATACATAAATACTTTATAAACATTCTCACCTCCAAGACTAATCTGCAACATGTTCTGACACATCTACCCAACAGGAACATTCAAAATATTTCCAGAGATGGACTTTGAACGAGTCCTCAGCAAGTTCAATCCTGCTTATTTGGCAGTGCTGGAGATGAGAGGCTCACATCTCCCGTACCTTAGTCATAAAGATTGCTGATGCCAAAAACAAAGGTAGAACCTGGAATAAGAAGATTGTCTTAAGAGAAAAGATTATATCTGTATTACGTTGAATTCAGAAGATTCATAGAGGTCTTCAGCACAGACAATGGGCCTTCAGCCCATCAGGTCAAAAACAAGCACCTAACAATTCCAAGACAGTAAGAAATGCAGATGCTGGAAGCCGAGATAACATAGTGCGGAGCTGGAGGAATGTAACAGATCAGGAAGCATCAGAGGAGCAGAAAAGCTGATGTTTTTGGTTGGGACCCTTCTTCAGAATTTTCTATGTTTCTATTTTTCAAATTAAATGAGAACAGAAGCAGTCTGAGGGGTGAAACGTCAACTTTCCTGCTCCTCTGGTGCTCTGCCTGGCCTGCTGTGTTCCTCCACCTCTGTGCTGGGTTAGCCCTGACTATTCCAATCCCATTTTCCATCACTTGGCTCATAGCGTTGGGTACCTTGCTGTCGCAAATGCCCATCGAAATACTTTACAAATGTTATCTGGGTTTCTGCCTCCACCACCTTTACAGTCAGTGAGTTCCAGATACTCACCACGCTTGGTTTGTGCCAAACAACTGCACATCCCGGGAAAAAAAAAATTCTCATAGCCCCTTCAAACCTCCTACCCTCACCTTAAGTCCATCATAGGTGACTTAATTGAAACACATTAAAACCCTGAGGAGTCACAACCTGAGGTGTGGAAAGGATGTTTCCTCATGTAGTAGAATCTGGAATAAGCGGTCATGAGTGGGTTCACCTATTTAAGACAGAGATGAGGAAGATGTTTTTTCTCTCAGTGAGTTAACAGGCTTTGGAATTCCCTTCCTCAAAAGGCAGTGCACACAGAATCATGAAATATTTTTAAAGCTCGATAGATTCTCGATAACCAGGGCACTTGTTCGGGGGAGGTGGGGGGGCATGAGGGTGTGGGGCAGGATATCGGCAGTGTGCAGGAATGTTGAGACAATAAGAACTGCTGATTCTGGAGATAACAAAGTGTGGAGCTGGATGAACACAGCAGGCCAAGCAGCATCAGAGGAGCAGGAAGGCTGACACTTCAGGTCTGGACCCTCCTTCAGAAATGGAGGAGGGGAAGGGGGCTGTTAAATAAATAGAGGGGCGGGGTAGTGACAGAAGGGGGATAGTGGAGCAGATAGGTGGGAGAGAAGACGGACAGGTCAAGGAGGCAGGGATGAAGCCAGAAAAGGTGAGAGTAGGTAGGGATTTGGGATGGGGGTTGGTCAGTGAGGGAGGAGGGATGGGTAGGTAGGAGGGAAGATGGGCAAGTCAAGGAGGCAGGGATGAGAGGGGATGCTGGTCTTGGGATGAGTTCGGGGGTGGGGAGATTTTGAAGCTGGTAAAGTCCACATTGAGACCATTGGGTTGTAGGCTCCCAAGGCAGAATATGAAGTGCTGCTCCTCCAGTTTGCGGGTGGCATCATTGTGACACTGGAGGAGGCCCAGAATGGACATGCCATCCAAAGAGTGGGAGGGGGAGTTGAAATGGTTCGCGACTGAGAAGTGCGGTTATTTGTCACGAACCAAGCATAGGTGTTCCAAATAGTAGTCTCCAAGCCTCCACTTGGTTTTCCTGATGTAGAGGAGGCCACATTGGGAACAGTGGGCACAAAGGACCACATTAGCAGATGTGCAGGTGAACATCTGTTTGTTGTGGAAAGTTTTTTTGGAGCCTGGAATGGACATGAGGGGTGAGGAATAGGGACAGGTTAGCGCTTCCTGCATCTGCAGGGAAAGGTGCCGGGGTGGTGGGGCTAGTGGGGAGTGTAGAGCAGACAAGGGAGACGCGGAGAGAGCGGTCCCTCTGGAAGGCAGACGAGGTTGGGGAGGGAAATAGTGCGGTCAGATTGAAGGTGGCTGAAGTGGCAGAGAATGACGTGTTGAATCCAGAGGTTGATGGGGTGGTGCGTGAAGACGGGGGGGATTCTGTCTTTGTTTTAATTGCGCAGAGGGGTGTGAGGGCTGAGGTGCGGAAAATGCGAGAGATACGGTCAAGAGCGTTTTTGACCACTGAGGAGGGGGCGTTGCAATCCTTGAAAAACAAGGATATCTGGGGTGTTCGGGAGTGGAACGCCTCAATTTGGGAGCAGATGCAGCAGAGGCAGAGGAATTGTGAATGGGGGATGGCATTTTTGCAGGAAGGTGGGTGAGAGGAATTGTAGTCCAGGCTGCTGTGGGAGTTGGTGGGCTTAAGATGGAAACAGAGAGGTCCAGGAAGGAGAGAGAGCGATTAGAGATGGTCCAGGTGAACTTAAGGTTGGGTGGAAGGTGTTAGTAAAGTTGCTGAACTGTTCAAGCCCATCGTGGGAGCACAAGGCAGTGCAGTTACAGTCATCGATGCAATGGAGGAAGGGGTGGCGGATACCGGCAGTGTAGCGATGGAAGAGGGGCTGTTCCACGTATCCTACAAAGAGGCAGGTATAGCTTGGGCCCATGCGGGTACCCTTGGCCACCCCCTTAATCTGTAGGAAGTGGGGATGTAGAATTGAGATTAAAATCAGATTGGCCAAGATCTTGTTGAATAGTATAGCAGGGTCAAAGGGCTGAGTGGCCTACTCTTGCTCCCTATTTTGTTTGATCAAAGAATCTCCAGATGCAACTCACTGCCATCATTTCTGTTTGCTAGTAGCATCTGTATCTCTACAAACTAGGGTGTGAATATCTGGGAGATAGTAAGAACTGCAGATGCTGGAGTCTGAGATAGCACAGTGTGGAGCTGGAGGAGAACAGCTGGCCAGGCAGCATCAGAGGAGCACAAAAGTTGATGTTTCGGGTTGGGACCCTTCTTCAGAAGTGACCGTGCTCCTCTGATGCTGCTTGGCCTGTTGTGTTCCTCCAGCTCCACACTGTGATATCTGGGTGTTTAAGATACCTCTTGATTAAAAAGGGAGCTGTCCTCAGTGTCCTTATAAAATTTTATCAACAAGCAAAAATAAGAAGGATTTTTTTTCTGGGGTCTTGATTTGCGTAAATTGTGTGGAATGCTTCCTTCAACAATAAGTACATTTTTAAATCCCTTCATCAGCTGGAAATCCTTTAGATTGTCCTGAAGTCTTTCTTTTTTTTCAGATTCAATCAATCTGTTTCCCTCATCCACTAATTCATAGCTTTCCCCTCGACCATTAATCATGGAAGTGAATTTCACAACCTCATATCTCCTAGCGGTAACGTCAATGGTCTAAAATGCTAACTAACCCCACTCTAACGGTCTGGCGATGTGAATTCAAATCCCACTTTGTGACTGATGATGAAATTTGAATACAAGTCTGAAATTAAATAGTAATGAAAACCATGTAGCCACTGTCAGCTTTTTTTTTAATGAAAATACCCATCTGGTACACTAATAACACTTGGGGAAAGAAATCTGTCAGCTTTACCTGGTCTGATCTACATTTGACTCCAGACCCACAGCAATATGGCTCACTCTTAATACCACTAAAATGGCCACAGAAAGCCACTCAGTTCAAGGAGCCAATTAGGGATGAGTACTAAAGGCAGGCCATTCAGTGACACCCACATCCCATGAATAAATTTCTAAAACAATACGTTTTTAAAACTTTTGCATTCCATCCTGTGCTAAACGACCTTTGTTCTTCACCCATTGAACTGTTTCTGTTCTCATGTTATTTGAAAAATAGAAACATAGAAAATAGCAGGAGTCGGCCATACGGACCCTTCAGCCTGCCCTACCATGCAATATGACCATGGGTGATTAGCCAACTCCCTCTACAGTTCTCACTTTCTTCTCATTTCCTTTGATCCTTTCAACCCTGATTCCTTTTTGAAACTGTGCAATGTTTTGGCCTCTGCTGTCTTCTGTGGCAGAGAATTCTACAGGCTGACCACTGTCTGGCTTAAGAGATTTCTCCTCAACTCAGCCCTAACTGTCCTACCCTATCGTCTTGGATGGTGGCACAGCAGTCAGCAACATTGCCTCACAGCACCAGGGATCCAGGTTTGATTTCCATCTCGGGCAACTGTCTGTGTGGAGTTTGCACAGTCTCCCTGAGTCTGCGTGGATGTGCTCCAGCTTTCCCCCACTGCCTGAGGATGTGTGGGTTAGGTGGATTGACCATGCTAAATTATACATAGTGTCCAGAGATGTGCAGGCTAGGTGGGTTAGACATAGGAAATGCAGGGTTACAGGGATAGAGTAAGGGTGGGATGCTCTTCGGAGGGTCGCTGTGTGGGCTCGATGGGATGAAAGGCCTGCTTGCACACTGTAGCAATTCAATGATCTGGGATTAGATGTGACCCCTGTCACTGGGCTCCCCATCATTGGGAACACCCTTCCCGCACTTCTCCTGTCTAGGCCTGTTTGAATTTTATAGGTTTCTATGAGAACTCTCTCATTGTTCTAAATTCCTGCAAATAGAATCCTAACCAATCTTTGCATGTCAGTCCTGCCGTGCCAGGAATCATTCTGGTAACCCTTTAGTGCATTCTCTCCAAAGATAGAACATCTTTGCTCAGATAAGAAACCAAAGCTGTGCACAATTGACTTTCATTATATTGCCCCTAATCTGTAATCTGTGCTGTGATGATGAAGGAAGAGTCATAAGGTGCGAGACTGTCACTTTATAGTGGCTTTATAACCACCAAAAATCTCAAAGCCCTTTACAATTCACACAGTGTTTTGTTAAGTATAGTTTTAATGTAAGTTTACATTGGACAATTGCCAGAGAATACAGCAGGATACAGATAGGCTGGAGATTTGGGCAGAGACATGGCAGATGGGCTTTAATCTGAACAAATGTCAGGTGATGCATTTTGGAAGGTCTATTGCAGGAGAGAAGGGCTAAGTAAATGGCAGAACACTTATAAGCATTAACATACAGAGGGATCTCAGCTTACGGGCCCACACTTCCCTGAAAGTGGCATCACAAGTGGTCAGGAAGTCACTTGGACTGCTTGCGTTCATCAGTCAGGGCACAGAATACAATAATTGGCAAGCCATTTTCGAGCTGTATAGAGCTTTTGTTCGGCCACACTAGGAAATATTGCGTGAAGTTCGAGTTGACAGTACCAGAAGCACATGGAGGTTTTGGTGAAGATACAGAAAAGATTTACCGGGATGTTGCCTGGTTGCCTGCACATCGCTTGGTATGAGCCATGAGGAGAGGTTGGACAAACTTCATTTACACTTGAACGTTGGATGCTGTGGGGTGTCCCGATAGAAATTGACAAAATTATGAGAGACGTAGATACAATGGATAGTTGGAGGGCTTTTCTTCCCCGGGTAGAAATGTCAATTACTGAGGAACACAGGTTGAAGGTAAAAAGGAATAAATTCAAAGGAGAAGTGAGAGTCAGTGTTTTTACTCAGAGGGTGGTAAGTGCCTGGGATGTACTGCCAGAGGAGGGGGCAGAAGGCGATACAATTGTAATGTTTAAGAGGCATCTTGACAGATATATGAATAGGCATGGAATAGAGGGATATAAACTATGTAAAGGCAGATGGATTTTAATTTAGAAAGGCATGATGAGTCAGTTCAGGCTTGTGAGGCAAAGACTCTGTTCCTGTGCTGTACTGTTCTGTGTTCTTTAATTCACACATAGCAAGCTCCCAAAAACAACAATGTTTTCTGAAGAAGGGTCCCAATCCAAAACGTCAGCTTTCCTGCTCGTCTGATGCTGCCTGGCCTGTTATGTCCATCCAGCTCCACACTGTGTTATCTTAGACTCCAACATCTGCAGTTCTTATTATCTCCTAATGTGATAAAGGCTGCATTTCTGATCTCTTTAATGTTGATTGAGGGATAAGTATTGACTTGCACAGCAGGGATCATGCCCCAGCTTTTGTTCAAAACATTTACATGGGACTTTTGGCATTGCCCCAAGCTAGCAGATTGAGTTCATCCAATTGTCAGCACTTTAACCATGCAGTGCACCCTCAGTACTGCCTTGGAGTGTCATTGCCATATTGGGCTCAAGCTCTAGAGTGGGACTAGAACTTGTGTTTCAGTGGCGAGAGAGCTATCAACAAAGCCAGAACTAGCAGACCTTGTACTGCAACCAGGTAGACAATCCAGTGTCATACTGTGAGATCCTTGCATTATGAAAGGTACTTGGGATAACTGTTGACATGTGTGGAGGTGGAGACTGAAAGGAGAAGCCATTTAGCTCTTCCGGTGTGTCATTTGCATAAGAAAGATCGTGCGACACTCTTTGAAGATGATGCTGGAATTCTCCTGGTATCTCGGCCAGCATTCCTGCCACCTCTCCCCCACTCCCCAGTTTAACTGATCATCCCATTTCTAAGCCTTATAATAGATACTCCTCATATTCTCATTATCCTTGCAATCACTAAGGCAGTCAATCCACCCACAAAATCTAGACAAGCTATTATGCCCACTACATGGCAAGATACTTTTACTTTAACCTGAGCTGCATAAAATGATATTTGATCATTAAAACCTTGGTTCAATAATTAAATAGCAGCACTTTACATAATGACACAACTCATTTATTTGCAAGTGATGGCTTTATTTCCTTTTATCATGAATACTAAACGACAATTATATTTTATAATACCCAACTGGGAGCTTTAAAGTAATAATACAGTAAAGTACCATTCATTAATAATAGAGGATTGTATTTTCTAATGATAAAATAGAATGAGAAAAGATTGCAACTCATTCCATCTCTCAGGAACATCTCAAAGCGCTTGGCAGACAATGATTACCTTCTGAAGTGCCATGGCCAGTTTTGCTCAGCTAAAAGTGACTTTTTTTTCAACACTGATTATTTGTGTTGACTGAGGTATTGTTGTTGGCCAAGATGTTAGGAGAAGGGATACATCTGATGCATTAATGCATTTCTCTCTTTTGGATACTGTTATAGTCCCCGCAAAGATCAAGCATACTTTCAAATTCCTAGTGACCGACTAAAAGAATCACATCAGATTTCAATCCAAAAGACTTTTACTGCAATAAACAAACTAGAACAGCACTGAAGAAACAATGAGAAAAAACTACAGCTGCTAGAGATCTGAAACATAAACAAAATTTGCTCAAGAAACTGAACAAGTCTTACAGCATCTTACAGCAGAAAAAACAGAGTTAATGGTCTGAGTCCAGTGAATCTTCTTCAGAATTGATTCTGGCTTACCATCAACCATCCTGTTGTCTACCTAACTTTCACTGTCTTTGGGCTCCATCTCCACTTACTTCCATTCGCTCTCCCAACCTTAGCCATTCCCTGGTATCAGCGTAAACACCACCTTTTCTGAGGTACCATCAGTTTTGAGGAAGTGTCACTGACCTTGAAATGTTGACCCTGCCTCCTATCCACAGATGCTGCCAGGCCTGCAGAGTTTCTCAAGCCATTTATGTTTTTGTTATTGAAGAAATTCTATTCAGCAACTTGAAGTACAGAATAAAAATCCCTCATTTGACTAGATTGAACTGATAGAAAATCACCTTCCATGATTTTAATCCTGTCCTGTGCATGGATAGCTCATGTAGCAGGGAACAGTCCACATTGGCTTATCACTCCTGAGGGTTTATTTCATTTCTTTTCCTCTCCCAATTGGATAAATTCCTACCGTAGACATGAATCAGACATTATTCCCTCTGGCCAAAGCTAGGCAAAACTAACTTAATTTAAATACTTACTCACTCATGGTGACTAACAGGGGAGGCATTTTCTTTACTTTGGAGGCAGGATTAGCTTCCTTAAGGGTGGCACAGTGGTTAGCATTACTGTCTCATGGCACCAGGGTCCTGGGTTCAATTCCAGCCTCAGGTGACTGTGTGAAGTTTGCTTGCTCTTTTTGTGCCTGTGTGGGTTTGCTCTGGTTTTCTCCCATAGTCCAAACATGTGCTGGTTAGGTGTAACACAGTGTGGAGCTGGAGGAATGGGGATTCTGAAGAAGGGTCCCAATCCAAAACGTCAGCTTTCCTGCTCCTCTGATTCTGCCTGGCCTGCTGTGTTCATCCAGCTTCACACTGTGTTATCTCTGACTTCAGCATTGGCTGTTCTTAATATCTCTGCTGGTTAGGTGGATTAGCCCATGCTAAATTGCACAACATGCCCAGGGATGTGTAGGTTAGGCTGGATTAGCCATGGGAAATGCAAAGTTACAGGGATAGGGTAGAGGGTGGGTTTGGGCAAGATGCTCTTCCGAGTCAGTGCAGACTTAATAGGCCAACTGGTCTGCTTCTGAACTGAAGAGATTCTATATTTAATCTCTTTTCCTCCGTCTCTTCCTTTTCTTCTGCACTGTCCCTCCTTCTCTCTCTCTCTCCCTCTCTCATACTTCCAGCCTACATTATCTGTGAGGTTCAGGGTATTTTCGTAAAAAACAGTCACCTGATAGTATAACAGTTTACTATGGGCTCTTCCACTTTTAAAGTGCAGCATCGTGGCAACATGAATCATACAGGTATATTTCCAGAGAGAAATTCTATTTAACAGTCCTCTTGACCTCCAACTCCATTCTATTTTGGAATTAAATAGACACTTTAATGAATAACCATTTTAAAATAATGACTTCATAATATTTCCTTGTGATCACACGAAGAGCCTATCTACCATGAGCGTTGGTCATTATGTACAGGTAGAAATATTCAGACCTTCTTTCTAGTAAGTCAACCTGGGCTGCTCTTTGGATTTTTAACATCTAAGTCCCCAAGATTGTTTACAGGAACAAATTCAACATGGATCAGAAGATGCCCTTCATTCCACCTAATTTAAACAGACTGTCCCAAAATATGACAATCTTACTGCAGTGACTGTAACAAGTTCAGGCAGCTGGGCATCATAGAATATGAGTTGCCTGTTAATCTGGTCTAATCAGGGAGCCCTGGCTGACACAAAAGGATAAATGTCAAGGACAGTGGGGCCCTGAATGCCTGACTCAGTGAGAGGCAGTATTATTGTCAAAGGCTACATATTTGGAAATAAAGGATGATTGGTGATGAGATGCCAGCCTCTGAAGAGTTACTTCACTTATGAACTTCTGATTTTTAACAATAGTGATCGAACAATTGGGGTTTCCAGCATTTTGTACTTTAATTTCAGATTTCAGCATTTGACCTCTTTGTTCATATCAGTGTTGCTTTAAAGAATAAAACATCCTTTCACCATTCATACAGAGGACTGCATTCAAAGCTCCTAAACCCACTTGCAACCAATTTTATCATCGGTGAAATAATATTTTTGATGCAACATTTTTGTCGGGTGTTTATAATCATTTCTTATTCTTCTAAAGACATAGGTTCATTCCCAAGGACTTTTAGACTTTATTCTCTGCACTATTCCCTTGTCACTTCAGATTCAAACCTGTAAATCCACCTTCTCCAGCTTTGCCAAATACATTTCACTGACATATAAGCTCAAATTGAAGGTATGCTCAATGTGCCATTACAAAACACAATCGATTACTGTTATTCAATGAGACTGAGACATTGGTGAACTCAATCTTAAATCCTGGCCTTCAGCTGTCCACTACAGATTAATATTGCCAGAATAGAAAGCAAGCATATTTTAAGATTTTGTTCATTTCACAATGGAGACAGCAGGGAGAGAGTAGAAGTAGTGTAGAAGTCAAGGCATTAGCACTGCTAGGCACATGGGATGATAACTGTACAGTGTCAGGGAGGCTCAAAATTGGGCCTTGGGCTTTGGAATGTCAATATAATAACTGAGCACATGCCCACCACCTCCCACAAGCTCCTGAGTAGATTTTCCATTGATGTGAGACCATTTATAAAAGGTTAGAGCTGCTCATGATGATAATGCAGCCAAATGTCATAAAATGTGCATAATCTTTTCATGTTCATTGAGATTGCTTGGGAAAGGAAAACTAATGTCTCTGACCCAGTCTAGCCAAAATGTAACTCTATCTATTGAAACATAGGAAATGGGAGCAGAAATAGCCCATTCAGCCATTCGAGCTTGCTCCATCATTCAATGTGCTAATAACTGATCATCTAACGCAGCACCCTGCTCCTGCTTTCTCCCTTGATCTCTGAGAACTATATCTAATTCCTTGAAAATATTGACTGTTTTGTCCAGAACCACTTTCTGTGGCAGAAAATTCCTCAGGCTCACCACTCTCTGGATGAAGAAATTTCTCTTCATTTCAGTCTTAAATGGCCTGCACCATATCATTGGACTGTGGCCCCTGTTTCTGGATTCCCAAGTCATCGGGAGCAGCTTTCCTGTCCAGTCAATTAAAATTTCATAGGTTTGTCTGAGATCCTCCTCATTCTTTAACGTTACTTCAGAGGTTATGCCCTTATTCCCCTCAGCATGTCTCCAAGCATCCTGGAGTTTCTTTATTTTTGTTTTCTTTATTCATTCACATGATGAGGGCATCGCTAGCTCGGCAGCCTTTATTACCCATCCCTAATCGCCCATAGGGAAGTTAAGAGTTAATCACATTGCTGTGGGTCTGGAGTCACATGTAGGCCAGACCAGGTAAGGATGACAGTTTCCTTCCCTGAAGCATATTAGTCAACCAAATGGGTTTTTCCTGACAAATGGCAATGGATTCATGGTCATCATTAGACTGTTAATGCCAGATATTCATTTAATTCAAATTCCACCATCTGCCGTGACAGGATTCAAACCAGGGTCCCCAGAATGCTGTCTGGTCTCTGGATTAACAGTCCAGCGATGATACCACAAGTCCATCACCTCCCCTAATTAATATTAAGACATAAATGGAAGCTCCCGCACCACTAAGTAGTTATGTTGCCTTGTTATCCAGTTGGGAAAGCAGCCAACTTTCTCACCTGGTCATTGAGGAAGTGGGGGTTAATTGGATTCCCAATTGTTAATCGTTGCCAAGTCAAAAAAACAGTCTCTAATGCAGATGCTTTTCCAGCACTGAACTGGCGTCCGGGTGAAAAGTGGATAAGTATTTCTCCAGGACCAAAATGCTCAATTATTTTTCCTTTTCGACACACGTCCAACGACCACCAAGGAAGGGAAAATTGTGCTCAGAGAGGTTTCTGCTGTATTTTGGACGCTACAAAAAACAGGACGGTCATTACAGGCTCTGCCTGCACGAGTGGGGCAGTGATCCCACAGCAAGAATTCTAAGACTACAGTAGGGGTACTGTACAGTGCGGGCCTGTTGCAGCAGGAATATAGCCTCCATTAGTCCATGATGACAGTTGCTGCCACCGTACTTGGGTCTCCAATATTACTGCTCGTGATCTCACTTGGGGTCCCGATCTGCACGTTGGGCAGTGCTGTTTTAATGAGTTGCAGGTAACTGGCCTATTTCAAGCAAAAGCCTTCTGATCTCACAAGCTGTTTGGTACAGCCCAACAATGTATAGGTATCTGCACTGAAGGGGCCAGCAACTTTGAAAGAACTTAGGCCTTTTCAGCACTGTACTGGTTAAACACTTTACACATTGTGTGTCATTAAGAGACATCAAAACTTTCATTTTTTTAAATTAGATCACAGTCTTTGCTCAATCTCCTAGTAGTCTTCTGAAATGTTGATCTCCCATATGTTAGGAACAGCCTTGCCAAATGGATTATTTCCAAAATTAAGGGGCATTTATTGGATGCTATTTGTAATTAATTGATCTCATACCATCTTCCAGATTGGATGCTAACGTTGGACCATTTCTGCTTTTACAGCTGCATACAAAGCAGGGACAGCAGAATTCTGCACAGAGCCTTGATCCAAATTCACCCCTTAAATAACATCTCAAATACCTGTTCATTTACCATGTTGCTGGCTGTGGGGCTTGCTGAGTGTTTGCTCTAACAGGCCTATATCTACAACAGACACATCAGGTATGAGATGGAATACTCCCCACTCCCGATATAACCTGAGGCAAATAGCAGCTGACACAATTCCCCCATCCACCACCTGAAAGATTCACTCCCTTCACCGCTTTTGCTGCAATGCCTACCATCTACAATATGGATCTGAGCATCTAAGCCAGTTCATTTGACCCTCTTTCCAAACTCATGGCCTTTACCGCCGTTGAATACGCTGCCAGAGGACGTGGTGGAGGCAAACACAATCATAACATTCAAGAAACACCTGGACAAATATATAAGTAGCAAGGCAATAGAGGGATACAGAAGCAGTAGTCGAAGACAGAATTAGTATGTGCCAGCTCTCCTGGAGGGATGATTGGCCTATTCCTGTGCCATATTGTGCTTTGTTCTTGAAGAACAAGGTCAGCAGTCAGAGCAGGAATACAGCCATCTGAGCGACAAGTATTAATGTGGTTTTTTTTTCAAATTAGATTCTCGACAGTGTGGAAACAGGCCCTTCGGCCCAACAAGTCCATACCGCCCCATGGAGCATCCTACCCAAACCCATTCCCCCAAGAAACCACACACCCCTGAACACTACGGGCAATCTGGCACGGCCGATCCACCTAGCCTGCACATCTTTGGACTGTGGGAGGAAACCGGAGCACCCGGAGCAAACCCACGCAGACACGGGGAGAATGTGCAAACTCCGCACACAGTTACCCTAGGCAGGAATCGAACCTGGGTCCCTGGTGCTGTGAAGCAGCGGTGCTAACCACTGAGCCACCATGCCACCCAAGTTCCCCTCCAAGTGACTCACCATCCAGATTTGGGGACATATCATCCACAGCTCTTTTGACTTTTATTGTTCATTCAAAATCGATTGTTCAAAGTCCTGGAAGGTAGCTCAAGCTCACATTCTCCAAAGCATTTGTGGATTGCCAAGAAGTCCCTGCTGCAGCCAGAGACACCCACTTACTATGGCTGAATAAATCAATAAGAGAAACAGTGACTACAGTTCAAAACGTACTCCACTGTCTATGGAGCAAATCCTTTTCATGACCCTCACTGTGTTCTCAGCCTCTTCATCTGCAATGTGCTGAAATTAAGTTGATGCATTCCATCATTGTAAGGGTTTAAGAGCATTATTTAACATACGATCATGCGGGTCAGATATCTAACCTATGAAGCTGGACAGTTTTGTTTTGTATTTTACACAAGGTTTGCAAGGCAGCAGCAGTTATGTGGTGCTTGAAGCTGTGACCCTGTCAACACAAAAGACTGGCTTGGAACACTCCACAATGCAATCCTGCCTGCAATACAAATTGACTTTGTTGCCTCTACAATGCTTTGGCATGAGTTTTGCATACAAGTCATTTTCCTTTCCCTGTTAGTAGTTGACAGAAAGCGAGACGATGGAATTAGAGCGAACAGACAAAAGTTTGCACTCTAGCTCACGCACAAGATCAACGGCCATGTGGGCCAATGGGTCGAATGGTTTACTTCTCTTTTATCATTTCTGATTCCAATTTTGGTGCATTCCAAATCACCACAGCTGATCTTTATTCGATGCACAAATTTGTCCTCTTTTAAAAGCTCTTTTCAACCTGGGTTCATGAGCAGCTTCTTGAATGCTAACTACTGCTTCAATATCAGGGGCAAGAAGGCACAGGCAATAAAAGCTAGTCTTGCCACTTCTTGAAGAAAAGAATAAAATTTACAAAAAAAAAATCAGAGATCTGTTCTTCGATTGTGAACCTTGAGAAGCGGTTTCTTCTTCTAAGGGTCACTTGACGGCGAGAAGTAGCATGAACTTGAAGCACTTACTTTGAATTTAATTGTGAACTCCTATTGCGATACAGCTAATTCAGAATGCATCCCTTCTGTGGTTTAACACACATTATTAATTCCTGTTACATTTTGAAGTCTCCAGCACTTGTGCCTCTAGTATGATCTGTTCTGTGGAATTGAATAAATGCCTAGAGTGTGGCGCAGAATGGAGCCAACAGTGTGGGCTCAATCCCCTGAGTGGCTGTGGTAATTCATTAAGTTCTGCCTTCTCATCTTATGTATTGCTTGTGGAGTGGTTACCCTCAAGATATACATAACTAACTGTCTCTCTCTGATGGAAAGAGATGCCTACGGTCCTTTGCAAACTCTAGCTCCCTACCCACCATGCATAGCAAACATTGCATGCATTTTATGACAAATGGATATGCATTTCAAGCAATGTGTAGTAGATTAGTATAGCACAGAAATAGACTCTTCAGTCCAACTCAGTGAAGTCCGCAGTTTCGCCAATCTCCATCCTGAATCGTCCACCCTGAATCCTGATACTGTGACCTCGGTTCCAAAACCTCTATCAAACCTTCTTCTCTTCATCGAGAATATCCAAGCTATTTCAGTTTATCTTCAGACTCGTAGAGTCATAGAGATGAACAGCATGGAAACAGACCCTTCAGTCCAACTTGTCCATGCCAACCAGATATTCTAAATTAATCTCATCCCATTTGCAGCATTTGGCCCATATGACTCTAAACCCTAGACGACAAAGTGTAGAGGCGGATGAACGCAACAGGCCAAGCAGAATCTTAGGAGCACAAAAGCTGACGTTTCGGGCCTAGACCCTTCATCAGAAAAGGGGAAGGGGGAGAGGGTTTTGAAATAAATGGGGAGAGAGGAGGAAGAGGACCCAAGATGGATAGAGGAGAAGATAGGTGGAGAGGAGACAGACAAGTTAAAGAGGTGGGGATGGAGCCAGTAGAGGTGAGTGTAGGTGGGGAGGTAGGGAGGGGATAGATCAGTCCGGGGAGGACGGACAGATCAAAGGGGGAGAATGAGGTTAGTAGGTGGGAAATGGAGGTGTGGCTTGAGGTGGGAGGAGGGGATAGATGAGAGGAAGTACACGATAGGGAGGCAGGGGCGAGCTGGGCTGGTTTTGGGATGCAGTGGGGGAAGGGGAGATTTTGAAGCTTGTGAAATCCACATTGATACTATTGGGCTGCAGGGTTCCCAAACGGAATATGAGTTGCTATCCATATTCCACTTGGGAACCCTGCAGGCCAATGGTATCAGTGTGGATTTCGCAAGCTTCAAAATCTCCCCTCCCCCCACTGCATCCCAAAACCAGCCCAGCTCGTCCCTTTTAAGTGTTGTAATTGTACCAGCCTCCACGACATCCTCTGGCAGCTTATTCCATGCATGCAGTAACTTCTGCAATGAAAAGTTGCCAATTCAGTCCCTCTTATTTGTTTCTCCTCTAACCTTAAACTCAGGCTGTCTCATTTTGAACATCCCACCCTGCGAAAAAGACCTTGACTATTCATCCTATCCATATTCCTCATGATTTTATAAACCTCTATAACATCAACCCTGGTGATCCTTCCTCAGAGCACAAAACCTTTACTCTGATTTTTTTCTTCACAGATGCTGCCAGACCTGCTGAGCCTTTGCAGCAACTTCTGTTTTTGTTCCTCTTTGAATCCTGTATACTTCATTAAGATTGCCTCTTGTTATCCTAAACTCTGAAGAAGACACATCTAAGTTACTCTGCCTCTTATCAGCCCCTCTCAAACATGAGTTTAATTTAATGAACTGTCATTATGATGTCTCCAATACATATATATTCATCCTTCATGTCCATCTAATGTGGCTTTTCTTTGAAAACTGAAGTACTGTGCAGTCAAAATACAATCTGGAGTGTTAAAGACTTCGCTGTTACAATTTTGAACAGCTTAGCTGCAGTCAATTTTTTTTACCAAGGACTAATGCTTGTGAATCTCTTTGCAGCAATGGGATTTGAACAAGATCCTGCACAAACTGCCCCAGTGGGAAATTGCGATGCACCGCCACCGGCACACGAGTGAACCTGGGCCCTTTGTGAACTAGGACACGTTCTAAAAAGAGCAGAGAAGAACAAACTTCAGCACTCACATTAATCAGTTAGAGGCCTGTCCACGACTGGCGGATTGCCTGGCAAGTAAACTTCAGTAAAACCGAGAAGCATCACAAATGAAAAATGGCTGCAAAGATATCACAGCATGATTTAGGGAAAGGGGCTGCTCTTCATTTATTTTCGTACATATAATTTATATACTATAGAGCAGATCTTATTAGAAGTCCAGGAAAACAGAAGATTGTAAGGTCATAAGGAACAGGAAAGTTTGGAATTTGGCCCCTCAACCTTCCTTCACCACTCAATAAGATCATAGCTGATCTAATGAGGCCTTAACTCCATTTTCTTGTCTATCCTTTTATCTGTTGATTCCCTTAGCGATCAAAACTCCATCCAACTCAGTCTTGAATATATTTAATGAACCAGCCTTTACTGCTCCCCATGGGAAGAGAATTCCAACCATTAAGGATCTTCAGAAAGAAGAAATTCCTCTTCATCTCCATTTTAAATGAAAGGCATGCTAATGTCAAACTGTCATCAGTTTTTAGATTTTTCCACATGAGGAAACCCCTTCCTAGCATAGAAACCTGAAAAATAGTTGCAGCAGGAGGTCATTCAGCCCTTCGAGCTTGCACCACCATTCGATATGATCATGACTACTCATGCAATTTCAATATCCCATTCCTGCTTTCTCCACATATCCCTTGATCCCTTTAGCTGCAAGGGCCATGCCCATCCTCCTCTTGAATATCTCTGATGAGCTGGGTTCAACAGCTTCCTGTTGGGGTGAATTTCACAGGTTCACAACTCTCTGAGTGAAGAAATCCTTCCTTATCTCAGTCCTGAATGGCTTTCCTCTTATTCTTAGACTGTGGCCCTTGGTTCTGGACTTCCCCAACATCCATGCCCATTGATCCCTCAAAGCTGTTACCCAAGTTGATCGGGTTGTAAAGAAGGCGTATGGTGTGTTGGCTTTCATTGGCAGGGGAATTGAGTTTAAGAGCCGTGAGGTAATGCTGCAGCTCTGTAAAACTCTGGTTAGACCACACTTGGAATATCGCGTTCAGTTCTGATCACCTCATTACGGGAAAGATGTGGAATCTTTAGAGAGGGTGCAGAGGAGATTTACCAGGATACTGCCTGAACTGGAGGGCAGGTCTTATGAGGAAAGGTTGAGGGAGCTAGGGCTTATTTCATTGGAGCAAAGAAGGATGAGAGGTGACTTGATAGAAGTGTACAAGATGATGAGAGGCATAGATAGAATGGCTAGTCAGAGAATTTTTCCCAGGGCGGAAATGACAATTATGAAGGTCCATGATTTCAAGGTGATTGTAGGAAAGTACAGGGGAAATGTCAGAGGTAGGTTCTTCACACAGAGAGTGATGGGTGTGTGGAATGCGCTGCCGGCAGTGGTAGTGGAGTCAGATATTTTAGAGACTTTTAAGCAACTCTTGGACAGACACATGGAGGTTAGAAAAATGTAGGATATGCAGGGTAGTTTAAGCTTAGTTTAATCTTAATCTTTAATCTTAGGTTGGCACAACATCCTGGGCTCAAGGACCTGTACTGTGCTGTACTATTCTATGTTCTATGTTCTATCAGGAACATTCTTCCCACGGTTAGCTTATCCAGTCCCATCAGGATTTTATATCTTTCCATGCGATCCCGCTCATTCTTCTAAATCCTAGTCAGCGCAAACCCAGTCAATCCATTCTTTCCTCATATGTCACTCCTGCCATCCCGGGAATCAATCTGGTAACCTTTGTTGGACTCTCTCAAGAGCAAAAATGTGTCAAAGACCCACACAATCTCATGTATTTCACCAGGGTCATCTCTTCTTCTTATAAAATCCAATGGATATAGGGTCCGATCTGTTCAACCTTTCCTCATAAGGCAACCCCTACATCTCAGGAATCAACCTAATAACCCTTCTCTTAACTGCTTTTTAGCACAATAATGTTCATCCTTAAGTGAGGGGGCTAAAACAGTAGATAACAAAGTGTGGGGCTGGATGAACAAAGCAGGCCAAGCAGCATCTTAGGAGCATAAAAGCTGATGTCTTGGGCCTAGTCCCTTCATCAGTACACCCGAAACATCAGCTTTTATGCTCCTAAGGTGCCGCTTGGCCTGCTGTGTTCATCCAGCTCCACACTTTGTTATCTTGGATTCTACCGCATCTGAAGTTCTCATTACCTCTGGACTAAAACAGTACGCCAGATGCAGACTTACAATAGCCCTGTACAGAGGGCTATATAGAGCTGGAAAAGCACAGCAGGTCTGACAGCATCTGAGGAGCAGGGCAGTCAATATTTCGGGCCAAAATCATTCTACAGTTGTAGTAGGGCTTCCCTCTTTTCTTTGAGCAAAGCCAGAAGCTGCTGAAAAATTTCAGCAGCTCTGATAGCAACTAGGAAGAGAAAAGTAGTGTTAACATTTCTGGTCCCATAACCCTCTTTGGAATGGATTGTGGCCGGGAAAAGGTTGGGATATATGCTAAAGGAGGAGTGGCTGGTGGTGGTAGGAGTAAAAGCAAAATGGAGGTGGAGCCCAGAGATTAAAAATAATTTGACAGAGAAAGGAATGGGTGATGGTTAGCCTGAAATAGTCAATGAGTTGTTTGTAGTATGCGCCCATGTGATGACAAGTCCTGGCGTATGGGGCAACACAGTGTGGAGCTGGAGGAACTACAGCAGGTCAGGCAGCATCAGAGGAGCAGGAAAGTTGACATTTCTGGTTTACACACTTTCGAAGTGTGTAAACTCAAACATTGACTTCCCTGCTCCTCTGATGCTGTCTGACCTGCTGTGTTCCTCCAGCTCCACACTGTATTCACTCTGACTCCAGCATCTGCAGTTCTTGCTATCTCTTGGTGTATGGATATTGGTAAGGCGATGGGAGAAGGTGTTCGGGCTTATTGAACTTAATATTGAGTCCAGAAGCCTGCAGAGTTCCCATGTGCCTTTGGACAGCATGGTGACACAGTTGTTAGTACTAATGCCTCACAGCACCAGGGACCTGAACTCGATTCCACCTTTGGAAAACTACCTATGTGAAACTTGCCCATTCTCCCTGTGTCTGCTCCGGTTTCCTCCCACAGTCCATAGATGTGCAGGCTAGGTGGATTGGCCAAGCTAAATTGCCCCATAGTGTGCAGGAATGTGTAGGTTAGGTGGGTTATATGGGGATTGGTCTGAGTGGGATGTCTGAGGGTCGGTGTGGACTTGTTGGGTCGAAGGGCCTGCTTCCACACTGTAGGGATTCCGTGTGGAAAATGAGGTGCTGTGTGCTTCCAACTTGGACGTGGGAAATGCAAAACAAATAAAAAGAATCAAGATCCATCTAGTTTATCTTCTGCCATTGTGGGCAACACAAGATAATGAGAGATAGCAGGAACTGTAAATGCTGGGCTCTGAGGTAATAAGGTGTGGAGCTGACGTTTTGGTCCTGACCCAAAACATTGGCTTTCCTGCTCCTCTGATGCTGCCTGGCCTGCTGTGTTCCTCCAGCTCTACACCTTGTTACAAGATAATGGGAGTTATTGAATGATCATAACAATCAACTTTGATCAATTGGATCCAGAGATGAGGCAAGGAAACCCTAGAGATGGAGAGCTCTGGAAACTGCAGGATTCATAAGTCACTTTGTTCCTCCCCAAAAATACTGCACTAACAGAATGAGACTTTTCCCTTTGATAGAGGAATCAATGGCCAGGGGGCATAGGTTTAAGGTAAGGTACAGAAGATTTAGAGGTGATGAAAGGTAAAACTTTTCCACACAGAGGATTGCAGGAATCTGGAAATCATTACCTGCAGGGGTGGTAGAGGCAGAAACATTCGTAACATTTAGAATGTATTTAGATGGGCACTTGCTGTACCAAAGCAGAGAAGGTTCTGAGTCAAGAGCTGGAAAATTGGACTTGATTAGTTAAATGAGATAACAAGGTGTAGAGCTAGATGAACACAGCAGGCCAAGCAGTATCATAGGATCAGGAAGGCTGATGTTTCGGGCCTAGACCCTTTAGGCTGAAACGTCAGCTTTTGTGCTCCTAAGATGCTGCTTGGCCTGCTGTATTCATCCAGCTCTACACCTTGTTATCTCGGATTCTCCGGCATCTGCAGTTTCCATTATCTTTGATCAGTTAAATGGTTGTTTGTGGGATAACAAAGTGGATGAACACTCAAGCTGGATGAACACAGCAGGCCAAGCAGCATCTTAGGAGCACAAAAGCTGATGTTTTGGGCCTAGACCCTTCATCAGAGAGCTCTGTGACCAGCACAGATGCGATGGGCTGCAAAAGCTTTTTCTATGCTGAGGATCTCTTGGAATCTGATTTAACATGTCACATTTCGACTTACTCACAAACTATATCCTGAAATGTTATTTTCTGAACAAAAGCTATATAATTTGCATTTGAATGAATCTGTGCTATCTGCTTCCACCATCTCCCTGGGGCGGGGGGGGGGTGCTCTTTCACATGGATTGATCACTAACTCGTTGAAAGATTTATTTCTGCAGGTTGGTTTCGAATTTACCAACTTTTCAAGTCAAAGCCATATCCTCTGATTCCACAGTTCCAGACAAGGTGAAATAATTTGCTGGATCTATGTATTTCATCCTTTTTAGATTCCCAAAAGCAGCAGTCTCATCACCTTTTTCAGCTTTTCTTTTCTGGTCAGAAAGAATCCAATCTACATGATCATAACTCATAATCCATTCCCCCCAGCTCCTCTATCATTACAGCTGCTCCTTTCTGTATCTTTTCTCCTTCCTCTACAATGGTAGCCAAAACTGCAGGCTGTTTTCTAAGCATGGTGGTATGCAGCAATGATTTATGAAATGGTAGGAGACCCCTACTATCAGAGCACTTATCCACAATGAAATGGCCCAAGGGTATAATTTCGTCAGGCAATGCTCTATTTATTCCATTCAGCAGCATTGTAATATGGTTATTAACCGTTTAACAACTCTCTTTTGTCCACTTTTAACCCTTTTAGGAATTCCTCGCCGTGCCATTTTCAATACAGGATTTTAACACGAATATGTTGAAGGTGGCAGAGCAAACTTATTCCTGATAACTACGAAGGCCAGTCGCCAAGTTATGTTGAGAAAGGAGGTTGAGATGTGACACAAAGTAATTAGCAACCTGAACAAGAACTTCCTAAAGATCAAATATGTTCTGTGGCTTTGAGATAATGTGTTTGCTCGATCTAAATCCCAAGACCGAGCTCTCGCCAAGATTAGACGCCAACACTGATTCTGCTCAGCAAACCTCCTTCCTCTCACTGCGCTGCTATTTCTCTTTTCGTTCGCTCACGACCTTTCCTGACTTTCTGAGCCCACTGGGAATGTCAGGCAATATAATGAGGCGCAGACTAAGGTGCACTGCAGCATTTGTTGTGTGGGTAAGCAGCTACTGTGGTACCCAGAGATCAGCTACATCTGCGAGAGAGAATAAATACACTGCTCAGACCTGTAATGGAAGTACTGAAATAAAAGCTGCCCATTCCCACATTCCCTGTCTGTCTCCTGTTTACCTGTGTACTTTAAATTCTGATGACTTGAGAGGGCAATGAAAGGTCGGTCAAACTTTTGTTGGCACTAAATGAGGAGGATGGAATACTGACCAGTAAAAAGTGGCGTCTTAATCATTTGTGACCAATATAAATAACTTATGTGTTCAGCTTCAGGAATGGGCCTTCAACCCACCACAAAACAAAACCTTAACGCAAGGTCTCGCCTCAAAATCCATGGTAATATTTCAAAAAAGAGCAGGAGAGCTCTCCAAAGTATTCTGGCCAAAATTTGTCCCTCGACCAACATCACTGAAATAAGGTAATCATCTAGTCATTTATGTCATTGTTAATGTTTTGAGAGCAGTTCTGAAGAAGTCGCTGGGCCTGTAACATTAGCTCTGCTTTCTCTCCACAGATGCTGCCAGACCTCCTGAACTTCTCCAGCAATTTCTGTTTTTGTTTCAGATCTTCAGGCTCTGCAGTATTTTCATTTCACTTACACTTATGTCAGAGCTTAGTACCTTGAAATGGCAGCTGTGTCTCCTTCAGTGCAACGATGACGCGACAGAAACACCTTACCAGCTGGAAGGGCTTTAGAATGTCCTGAGCTCATGAAAGGCACTATGTAAACGCAAATGTTTCTTTCACTTCCACGAGGCTGGCAGCACTAGCTTCTTCATTAAAGTGTAAAACCAGTTATCAATGTGACAGTCAGAAAGTCTGACATCAAAAAGTCCACAAAATATTTGTCGTTGAAAGTGCTTCAAATAATTTTTTACAGCTTCTGCTGCCATTAAAACGAAAGTGACGGCTGACAATGAAGAGCAAACGGGTGGTTTGTGTTTATGCATGCATCCATTTCCGTTCGAGTCTATGTATCTCATGCGACATTATCAAGTGAGTGACAGCTGTGTCCAGATGTGTTTCCCGTGCGAGGAAGCTGTTCGTAGCAACACAGTCAGAATGATATTATCTCATTCGCTCCTATCAATGGCTGTTGGATGAGGATACTAAATTACCCGGTCCAAAAAAACACCAAGAAGCCAACTGAGCTTATTAAATACCAGGACTAAAAACAGAAGTTGCTGCACAAACTCAGCAGGTCTGGCAGCATCTGTGAAGAAAAGAAATCAGAGTTAATGTTTCGGGTCCGGTGACGCTCCCTCAGAACTGATGGTAGCTGGGAAAATGTCGGCTTATATGCAGAAAATAGGGAGGGGTGGATAGGGAGGATAGAGTCTCCTAAAGAGAGAGAAGGGCAGTTGGATAGACAAAGGAGTTGATGATGATCAGGCTGGGAGGGTGAATAGTTGCTAACAGGGACTGTTAGTGACTAACAACAGGGAGTGTGTAATAGCAGGCTATGTGGTAACAAGGCCTGGCGTGGGGGGTGGGGGGCTGGGAAATGGGAGAGTTCAGGCCCTAAAATTATTGAATTCAATATTGAGTCCGGAGGGCTGCAGGGTTCACAAGCGAAATATGAGGTGATGCTCTTCCAGCTTGCATTGAGTTTCACTGGAACACTGCAGCAAGCTGGAGGCATAGATGTTCGCCAGGGAGCAGGGTGGTGTGATAAAGCAGCAAGCAGCAGTTAGTTCAGAGATAATAGGAACTGCAGATGCTGGAAAATCCGTGATAACAAAGTATGGAGCTGGATGAACACAGCAGGCCAAGCAGCATCTCAGGAGCACAAAAGCTGACGTTTCAGGCCTAGACCCTTCATCAGAAAAGGGGGATGGGGTAAGGATTCTGAAAGAAATAGGGAGGGGGGGGTGGACTGAAGATGGATAGAGGAGAAAATAGGTGAAGAGGAGAGTATAGTTGGGGAAATAGGGAGGGGATAGGTCAGTCCGGGGAGGACGGACAGGGCAAGGGGGTGGGATGAGGTTGGTAGGTAGGAAATGGAGGCGTGGCTTGGGGTGAAGGGTGGGGATAGGTGAGAGGGAGAACAGGCTAGGGAGGCAGGGACGAGCTGGGCTGGTTTTGGGTTGCATTGGGGTTCAGGGTCTTTTTTGCGAGCAGAATGTAGGTATTCTGCAAATCAGTCACCCAGTCTACACTTCGTTTCCCCAGTGTAGAGGATACCACATTGTGAGCAGCGAATGCAGTAGACTAGATTCTGGCAAGTGCAGGTGAAGTGTTGCTTCACCTGGAAGTTATGTTAAAGCCCTTGGATACTGGGGAGAGAGGAGGTAAATGGGCAGGTGTTGCACCTTTGCCACTTACAGGGAAAGGTACCGTGGGGCTGTGGGGGGGGGGGAATGTTGGGATTGAAGGAAATGTAGATCAGAGTGTCCCAGAAGGAACGGCCCCTGCAGAAGGCAGACAATGGAGGGAAGGGGAATATGTGCCTGTAGGTGGCATCTCGCTGAAGGTGGTGTAAATGGTGCCTGATGTCCTTCCGGATGTGGATGCTGGTGGGATGGTAGTTGAGGATAAGGGGAACCCTATCGCTGTTGCGGGAAGGAAGAGAAGGGGTGAGGGCGGAAGTGCAGGAGATAGATGCTGCTTGGCCTGCTGTGTTCATCCAGCTCCACACTTTGTTGTCTCGGAGTCTCCAGCATCTGCAGTTCCCATTATCTCAGGAGACAGATTGACCCAGTTGAGAGCTCCGTTGACAAAGGTGCTAGGGGATTACCAGACTGCTTGCTGGGATGTAATGTAAAGATGGGACAGCTGGTGTTAAGTTAGCAGGCAGGCTGTAGATGGGATTGGATAGGCTAGGAAAGTGGACAAAGAAGTGGCAGATGGAATGCAACATGGGAAACCTACTTCTGTCTTAAATACATTCAATGACTTGGCAATGAGGCTCACAGATCAACCATTCTCTGGCTGAAGAAATTCCTCCTCACCTCAGTCCTAAAGTGTCACCCATTTACTCTGAAGCTGTGTCCATGGGTCCTAATCTCTCCCCCTGGTGGAAACATCTTCTCTATGTCCACTCTATTCAGGCCTCTCAGTATTCTGTAAGTTTCAGTCTAATCCCCTCTCATTCTTCTAAACTCCATCGAGCACAGACCAAGAGTCTTCATATAACAAACCCTCATCCCCAGGATTATTCTTGAGAACCTCCTCTGGACCCACTCTACTGCCAGCACATCCTCCCTTAGATACTGGGCCTAAAACTACTCATGACATTCCAAATGTGGTCTGACCAAAAACTTATACAGCCTCAGCAGTACATCTTGTATTCTAGCCCTCTTGAAACGAATGCTGTTAATACATTTGCCTTCCTACATTCCATTATGAGGCAATGGTCTTGTGGTATTATCAGTAGACTATTAACCCAAAGACCCAGGTAATATTCTGGGGGATTGGCACAAAGTATTGATGTAAATTACTTGTTTAGTATCTCTCCCAACTCCTGTGGTTCTCCTACTAGTTATGGGTTGTGATCCTGAAAATGCTCTCCTTATCCTGACACTCTGTCTTCCCTTAGGCAGCAGATCCTCTATCCATGCAAATATACTTCCTCTTAATCTATGAAGCATCCAAATGTGTCCAGGTGAGATATTTCCAATAACCAATGGTAATTTTTCAACCCGATGTCTCTTGTGACATGGTGGTCATTTCCCTATCTGAGTCAGAAGGCCTGGTCTCACCTGCTTTGGAGGTGTATCACAGGTTGATTAGAAAATATGTGGCTTTAAACCCAGATTTATTAAATTGAAATTAAATTCCACCAGCTGTCATGGTGGTGATTTGAAACCCATGTCCCCAGAGCTTTAACTTTGGCCTCTGGAATATGAATCCAGCCATATTACCACTTCACTACCAAATCCCCTGTAGCTGGAGTCACACCAGCACTGAAATTCATGGGCCACTTGCATCGGAGACAACATTGAGGGCAGCTTCCTGATAATAGAGTCTTTACAATAGATCTCTGTTTCTCAGCAACACAGCTAGATCTTAGAAGTCAGAGTCTGCGCTACCAATGAGCTCCCAAGCCTGGCTTGCTGCTATTTAAACACACTGATCACGCAAGCTAGCCTGTGTTAGAGTCAATTATGTGCCACAAAACATTATCAGTCTCCAGTTCGGAGAAAGGCATTTCTTGCACAGTTTGCCAAGAACTCTCGACAGCATTCAAACTGACGGTTACACATCTGCACAGGAAACCAAACGCATCAAACTCATTTTACAAATAGCAACATAAAAAACACCAGAAACACCTCCTCCCTGATTCGGATTTTCTCTTTTCTTCTCCATTCCAATTCTCACTTTGGAGACGCCATAAAGACAGATGGACAACACACAACAGGCAGTAAGTAAGCTATCATTAGTTTGGTTTATAAATTACCACGTTTTTTCCTGTGCTGGTCAAAGTAAAGACAGAGATAGATAGATTCTTGTTCAGCTGGGAAATCGAGGGTTACAGGGAATGTTGGATCATGATTCTACTGAGTGGCAGAGCAGCCTGGAGGGGCCTGCTCGTTCCTGTTCTTGAGTCTTATAGTTACGGTTAAAGGTTGTTCACTCTGGAAGTCAGATGGGCAGAGGACTGGAGTGGGATAGTGATGGACAAACCAGAGCTTGGATATCTAGAGTGTGCATCGAGTGCTCCCAGGTCAAATTTATATAAACACCGTTCATGACCACCCAATGTCTCTAAGTGCCCTGCAGGAAGTGAAGTACTTTGGAAATGTAGTTACTATTGTCACATAACAGCCAATCTGTGCACGGCCAGCTCCCATTGATGGAACAATGATAATGACTGGATTGCATGCATTTTGTGACCTTCATTGAGGAATGGCGATGAGCCAGGGCACCAGAGATAGCTTCCCTGCTGTTCTACAGCATAGTCCATGGGATCTTTCACACCCACCCAAGGAGGCTGATGGTGCAGTACTCTCTGTGGGCTTTTTTTAATGCATTTACAACATGAGGGTGTCACTGACCAGGCATTTATTGCCCATCCCTATTTGCCCAGAGGGCAATGGAGAGTCAATCACATTGCTGTGGATCTGGAGTCACATGTAGGCCAGACCAGGTAAGGATGGTAATTTACTTCCCTAAAGAACATTAGTGAACCGGATGGGTTTTTGTGACAACCGGCAATGGATTCATGGTCATCATTAGATTTTTAATTCCAGATATTTTACTGAATTCAAATTCCACCATCTGCCTTGGCGGGATTTGAATCCAGGTTACCAGAATATTATCTGGGTCTCTAGATTAACATTCCAGTGATAATACCACTAGGCCATTGCTTCCCCGTTAGCACTGGACCATCAACATTGATCTTCACACCCATTCCTTTGCTCACAATGTGTTGAACTAAATATTGCCATCCAGCCGGACTCAAAAGTATGACATTAACAAGAGGACCATGTGGGAAATCAAGCCCCACCACTCCCTGAGCTGCATGTAAAGTGTAAATGTTTTATTTAATCACCAAAATGGCTAATTTGTATCTTTTTATTATTGCTATCTAGAACAAAGGAGGGTTTCTTTAATAGCCTGGAGAAAACATACTTGTCAAAAGCAAAACATATTCATACAATAAGTGACGAAACTAATTATCAGCTAAGCTACAAGGCAAGATATAGTACTGCCCCTTTTATCTCAAACATACACCGTACATTTATATACAGACAAGGGAAAGAAAGGCAAAACAAATGTTCCTGAAGGTCAAGTGTTCACAGAAACAGAGAAACCTGGACCATAGGAGCAGGAGTAGGCCATGTGGCCTTTCAAGCCTGTTCTGTCATTCAATATAATCATGGCTAATTATCCATCTCAGGACCCTGCTCCTCCATTCTCCCCATACCCTTTGCTCCTAAAAACTATAAGTAACTCCTTCCTGAAAACATTCACTGTTTTGGCCTCAACCACTTCCTGTGGCAGAGAACTCATTGCTCTCTGGGTGAAGAAATTTCTCCTCAACTCAGTCCAAAATGGTCTAACCTGTAACCTCAGACTGTGATCCCTGCCTCCAGTCTCCTTCATTATCAGGAACATCCTCCATGTGTTTTCTCTGTCTAGTCCTGTTAGAAGTTTCTAAGTTTCTATAAGATCACTCCTCACTCTTCTGAACACCAGTGAATGTAGTCTTAACCAATCCAGATCTCTTTTTATTCGTCAGTTCTTCCCTCCCGGGAATCAGTCTGGTAAACCTTTGTTGCACTCCCTACATCACCAGAACATCATCCTCAGAAAATCTGACCAAAACTGCATCAAATACTTCAGTTCAAGTGCAGGAGATTGAATAGCTTGACTTCTCATAGTTTCGCTGATTTCCTGTCATGAGGTTTGATTGCTGTCGGTCACAGAGTAACAAAAAATTCTTAGTTTATTTGGAAAATCAGTTCAAACCACGTCCTTGGAATGAATGAACAGTTCAGCTTTCAGAGCTCACGATACGACCGACGTCACAGAGAGCAGGAACTTTTGCTGATAACCAGTAAATATTTTATTATGGATACCTCTTCTGCTGGCTTTCTTTAGAGGTTCTCTTTTACTCACAGAATGACACCTCCTTTCCTTGCAACCTTTCCAGCAGTTGCCAGCTTTCTTCGAAGTCCCACTTTCCAGGACAAATAGAATTTGCCATTTGCGCTTGGAGATCCTTCTCCAATTCCGAGGTTTGTGGCAAAACAGAAACCAAAGGTCCAGTTGCAAGGCAATCGTCTGCACAAGAACTCTTCAGAACTCAGTCTGTTTTGTACAGCAATAGTCAGACATCACTGCCACTGAAGGCTGTGGGGGCCATGTCAGTGAGTACATTTCAGACTGAGATAGATAGGTTCTTGATTATCAAGGGGGTCAAGGTTTATGGGAGAAAGCGGGAGAATGGGGTTGAGGAACTTATCTGCCATGATTGAATGGCGGAGCAAACCTGATGGGCCAAATGGCCTAATTTCTGCTCCTGTGTCTTATGGTCTTAAAAGTGATTTATTTTCTCCACGTTAAAGCTTTTCTGAAAACTATTTTTAAAGTTACTTGCTTATTCAGGAAACAGCAAATCATGCACACTTCTGCTTGATTCTTAAATAAAAACTGAATGAACTCTAGATGCTAAAAATGAGAAACAAAAACAAAATCAGAATTCTCTGATTTCTCTTCACAAATGCTGCCAGGCCTGTTGAGCTTTTCCAGCAGCTTCTGTTTTTGCTCCTGCTTGATTCTTAACTTTTTCTAAGTAATTGCATGGTTAAACCCTGTGCAGCCCAGGAATTGTCTAAATATTCTGTTTTCCAATTCTTATTGTTCAAAGCATTCTTATCTGTGATTTCAAGAATGTCAGCCAGCTGGATCTCATAGAATATGATGCGGGCCATTAATATGGTCCAACCAGGGAGCCCTCGTTGATGTATAAAAGGATTGAGTGTCAGAAATACTGACACTATGGTACCTGGCTGTGGGAGATGTATGAAGCTATTCCATCACAATACTGCTTTGTACCCTATAAATGGTGTGCAGGGTTCAGGGAGTAAAGAGCTGAGCTTCTCAGAGCAGAATCCCAGACTTTGACACGCTCTTTCCTGGCTGCAATATTTATTTGGTGGGTGCGGTAAAGTTTTCAGTCATTGGTGAAAACCCTCGATGCTTTAATGCGATTTTAACACAGGGTAATTCAGTGACAGTAATTCTGAAGAACACCAAGGGAAGATGGTTAGATTTCCTTCTGTTGCAGATGGTCATTGTCTGGCATTTGTGTGACACAGATGTGTTATTCTTCTTATCAGTGCAAACTTGGGCAGCTAATATGCAGCGACTGGCGGGGAAGCTTAAAAATGACAAAACAACTTGGAGCAGGGGAACCACAGCTGTAGACTGTGATATGTGTGACTAGTTGCCTGAATAAACTTCCTAAAACTTTTGTATTTGAATATGAAATATCACAGACTGCGCACAGCGAAAATCTAAATATGATCACGAATCAGAAACAATAACAGCCATTTTAAACTGACTGAAATTGAACTTCAATTGAATAAACCCAATAATGACTACAGTTTGGAACATTTAACATGTTCTCCTGTCATTCTTTTATTCACCATTTTCAGATGTGCATTAACCTATTACCTTCTCTAAATGTCACAAAGTAATACAATCTTCTTCAGTTCTCTATCTGAAAGTAAGATCAACTCTCAGTCCCATTGCTACGAGTAGGGGAGAGAGGCAGCTCCCTAATTGACCCAGTCTGAATGAGAATAGAACCCACAGCTAATAAAAAAAACTGAAAGAACAGCAAATGCTGTAAATTAGGACAAAAACAGAAGTTGCTGGCAAAGCTCAGCAGGTCTGGCAGCATCTGTAAAGGGAAAAAAAAAGAGTTAACGTTTTGGAACTGATGACCCTTCCTTGGTTCTCTGCTTTTTTCCTTCATAGATGCTGCCAGACCTGCTGAGCTTTCTCAGCAATGTCATTTTTGTTTAGAACCCATAACTGTTGGGCACGACACTGTCATCCCTGCCAAATGAGCTAGCCAGCTGCCAAGGGGTGTGATTGCTGTGCACATTTACATCCATGGTGTAACCTGGAGCTTTGGATAATGATAGTAGAAGCTCCAATTTTCTTTCCAGCACACTGGGTGGCACAGTAGCTCAGTGGTTAGCACAGTTGCTTCACAGTGCCAGGGGCCCATGTTCAATTCCAGCCTTTTTGCATGGTCACCCCGTGCCTATGTTGGTTTCTGCACATAGTTCCAAAGATGTGCAGGTTAAGTAGATTGGCCATGTTAAATTGCTCATAGTGTCCAAGGATGTGAAGGCTAGGTGGGTTAGCCATGTGAAATGCAGGGTTAGAAGGATGGGTCTGGGTAAAATGATCTTCAGAAAGTCAGTCTGGATGTAGTGGACCAAATGGCCTGCTTCCATACTATAGGGGTTGTACGGTCAACCAAGAATCTCTGTCACCCTGACCACCCCCCATTTTCAATTTGTTCTTCAACATGTTTGGTCATGCCATGAATGGACTTTATTTGGTCATTATGCTCTTGAATGGGACTTGACCTTAGAGTTTCCAGTTTAGAGGCAAGGATGTTACCATCAGATTTCCTAAAGAAATGTTAAACCAACTCATCCTATTCACCTTCCCCCAGCCCCATCTCCCTCCCTCTATTTATTTCCCAGCTCCCTTCCTCCTCCCCAGGTTTGACGAAAGGTGTAAGCCCAAAATGTCGACTTTCTTGCTCGTCTGATGCTGCTTGACCTGCTGTGTTCCTCCATGTCCCTGCTGTCCTGGCATAACATAAGAAACTGGGAATGGAATTTGTGATATTGAAGGATCTAAAAGACAATTATTGCAACTAACCTTTATGCACAAACTTATGGTTGTCAGACAAATAAGTGTCTGGACTATCATTAAGCCAATTGTTTGCCACAGTGTATCATGTTTCCAGTAGAGTGTCATGCTTCAGGGGTTGACAATGTAAGGTAGAGTATGTGACATTACATTTTCAGGTCACATGTACACAAACAGGAGAAGGCTATTCAGCCCCTTGTGCCTTCTGTACCATTTAATGAAATCATAGCTGGCCCTTGGCCAAAATCCATGTACCTGCCTTTTGCCCACATCCCTTAATACCTCTGCTTAATAAAACAAAATCTATTTAAGGCTTAAGCTAACAACTGATCTAGCGTCACCTGTCATTTGTGGAAGAGAACTCCAAACATCTACCATCCTTTGTGTGTAGAAGTGCTTCCGAACACCACTCCTGAGCAGTCTGGCTCTAATTCTCAGACTCTAATTCTCTAGTTCTAGAATCTTCAACCAGTGGAAGCTGTTTGTCTTTATCTACCTTTTTTTTTCTGTTAATATCATGAAGGCATCAATCAGATGTGATGACGCAGTGATGATACCATAAGCATGTCTCTTAAAGAGATACTGACCATGAGACTGATCACAACCAGTACTCCACTTTTGAAGGCTATAAAATCAAGTTTGAGTCCGATGTAAAAGATGCAGACATTTGTGAGATGGCACTTGACCAGCCCTCGGAGCGGGGAATACACAATATGTGGTGACTGGTATTCATTTTAATGAATAATATGGCACCATTCCCATGCAGCGCCGCAAATTCTCCATTCTGTCCGAGCAGTTATTTACCACTCAACCAATATTTTAATAAGTTGGATCGTATAGTCATTACTACATTGCTGTTTGCAGCCTCTTCCTCAGTGTGAGTTGGCTGCCATATTGCAATAATAACTGCACTTAATTAAATAATTGGCTGTTAAGGGCTTTAGCTGCTCCTAAGGCTAAGAAAGACCCTACATCAATGCAAGTTTTTAAACATGTTGTATGCCATACTAATTAAAGGAGAAAGAAACAAACGTGTGACATCTTTTAGAACTGAAACACAGCACAGACTTTTTCAACTGGAAAGCTCACCCATCCTCTAGTAGAGTTTGTTGCCTTCCTCTTGTATTGGCACATGTAATTTCTGCCTGACCATCATTTGTGCAGTGACATCTGTTTAGTTTTGATGGAAGTAAGCTGATGAAATGCAGTGATTTGTATTCCCCAGGGACCTTATATGGAGGGCTTAGCTTTTCATCATGCATACTAGTGACTTGGATGGTTTGTATGTTATGTGTATAAAACTGTAGGTAGCACTAAGTTAGGAAGCAAAGTCAGTTGTGTAGACAGGAGAAGTTATAAAGGAACAGAGACAGATGAAGTCAGTGATGAATCTTATGGTTGATAAAAAGAAAAACTTAGATTAGTAAAATGCATTTCCTGACGTCAGGAACTCGGAAAGCGGTTTACAACAATGACTACATTTCAAATGTAAGCAATTGGGTGTAAAGTAGGAAAGATGACAGCCAATTCCTTGGGTCAAAATGTCCTGGAACTCTCTTCCTTACAGCCCAGTGGATATACCTATCCCACAATGCACTACAGCAAGGTCTTGGGTAATGCCTCATCTGAAAGATAAGAGCTCTACCATTGTAGCACTCTCATAGTACTGTACTAAAGTGTCAGCCAAGGCATTTGTGATTAAATCTCTAGAGTGGTGCTTTAATGTACAATCCACTGAACTCAGAAGTGAGTCTGCTACCAAGTGAGCCACAGACGGGTCATCAATGTGAGGAAATATCTTTTCATCCGCTTTGAACCTAACAAAATCAGAATTGAAGTATTTTCTTAATAGTGAGACACTAGGAACTGCGGAGAAGCAAAGGGGTTTAGGTGTTGACATACACAAATCACTAGAAGCTACTGCGCACACAAAAAAAGTAATTGAAAAGGCTAATAACGTCATGGTTTTTACCTCATGGGACTTGGAAGTCAGTTTTTTTTTAGTCTTTCATCGAAAGTAAGCTTTGCTGGCAAGGCCAGTATTTATTGCCTCTCCCTAATTGTCCTTCAGAAGGTGATGACAAGCTGCCTTCTTGAACTGCTGTACTTCAATCCAATGCATTTGCTCCTACTTTGAACAAATCAAACATATTGGGGCAAGTTTCAGAGATTTCAACTGCTGTGTCTTTTACCAAAGCAAGCTCACCGATTGAGATCCACTAAATATCCAACCCAGCTTGTTAGAAATTGTTTCATACTATCCGTCATTCAGAGCATCTGTAAGCCAATGTCAGAGATAGCCCTCAATGGCTTACGGATTGCATTAAGTTCCTTTATTGAGAAACCCTAAAGCTCCTGGACAAGCAAAGCCTTTGTTTTAGAATTCTCAACTTTATTTCTGAATGGTCCGATGGCCTCAGTCCTTCCTAAATGTGTAATCTCCTCTAACCTCACAAACCTCTGAGTTATCTGCACTTATCTAATAGTAGTCCCCGGATTTTCAATGCGACTCTTAAGATCTAAAACTTTCCCAAAACCCTTTCCTAAATCTCTCTCACTCTGCTTCTTCTTCTATAATGTATTTTCAGTACTATGTCCTAATATTGCCTTACATACGCTGTACCTCACAATGCTTTGGAATGGTTTCATGCTGTGCCCTGGATGTTTTATTACGTTACAGACATTATCCATAAATATAAACTGATGCTGCAGAATGCCTTTTCATCACAAAATGGATGGTAAAAAGCCACATGTCGATAGAGACATACTGTATCACGGGTTTCAGAAGTTTGTAGAGACATTGAGGTCTATAGCATGGAAACAGGCTCTTCGGCCCAACCTGTCCTTGATGCCCAGTTTTCACAATTAAACTAGCCTCATTTGCCTGTGTTTATTCCATATCCCTCTTGTCGCTATCCCATCCATGTTCTTGTCTAAAAGTTTTTTAAAGACAAAAGTGTACTCGCTTCCATCACTTTCTCTAGCAGCCTGTTCCAGACTCTCTCTGTGTAAAAAAAATGCCCTCTAGACACTTCTGTCTCTGCCCCTCTCACCTTAAACTTTTTTTTGACTCCCCAACCATAGGGAAAAGCTTTTGGCTATCTACCTCATCTATGCAGGATCATGTAGTTCTGAACAGGTTCATGATTGTTTTTTAAGGAAGCACCTCCATACGGTTAACCTGGAAACTGCAATATAAATCAATCAGCACAGTTTGTTGATTACCATTGGTGAATCCGGATAATTCAAAATGAGGGCATGAACAGGTCTTTAGGACTTTCAAGCTCCTTCATCCAGACACACAACACCCACTCATGACTGATTCTCAGCTTGGCACATGAGACAAAGAAGTTCTGACAAGCATCTGTGGGATTTCTCTCCAACTGCCGATGGTAATTCAGCACCGCTCTGGGAAAGCATGGACACTCATTGCCGAGCGACATGGCTCACTGGCAAATTGCTCACTACGACAGGAAATGTGGATCTTTCTCAGGAACTTCTTAAAGCTTACAGAGGCAGAGCTACTCTGTCACTTGCCGCTCACACTCTTACCCCTGAACCCGATGGTTATGGGTCCAGACTTGAAAGCACAATAAGTTAGGCCGAAACTTCAGTGTGGTGCTTCGGAAGTACCACTCTGCCTGAGATATCCTCTTTGAGATGCAACATTAAACTGAGGCTCTGATTGGCGTCTCAAGTGGACGTTAGAGTTCCGGTGCTATGCCATTTTGATGTGCTCCAATAAACTGATGCAGCAACAAAGCAAAGGTCACGTGAGAAAAAGCTTTTTCAAACAGTAAGGGGTTAGGTTTAATTGGGGCATTCAAGAGGGCTTGGATGGTGTTTTGAATCGAAATAGTGTACAATGTTGTGGGGAGAAAAGACAGGTGAATGGCACTAGTTGATAGAACTGCTGCTGGCACAATGGGCCCAGTGGGCCTTCACCTGCACCAGAACAATTCTTCCATTCTGTGAGTTACCTTCGCAACAACAAAAATGCAAGTAATCAGAGAGAGTAGGAACTGCAGATGCTGGAGAATCTGAGATAACAATTGATATTAACATTTCTGCTCTAGTTTTATCTCATTAGTGAAATGAAAACAGTCCATGTGCTCTGGTGATATTTTAACTTGCTCTCCTGGATTATTCACCCATCTGGTAACTTATCCAACTGCAGCTATCATCATGTCATTGTGAGGTCCAATTTGAAAAAAAACTGAAGCTAGACCAAGCCTTTTTACAAAATATGTTCTGAAATTGCAGCTCCTGAACAATAAAACCATCACTCAGCAGCATTGCTGCACTTCCTTCAATCTACAGCTAAGATTCAGAACTGGAGTACATGTATAGCCTGGTGATTACCATGAATCAAACCTAAATCCACTCCAGGATGAAGTCAGTGAGAAGGATAATAAATCACCAAACTAAAATGCAAACTCAATGCTGGGAATGTGCACTGACTCTCTCCAGTATGCATTAAGCTTCTTGTTTCGAAGTAGCACAATCTGAATGAACAGTGGCAGCAATATATATCTAAAAATTGATTCACATCTATGTATGCTGCATAAAATCACTCCCTGCCAATTTATTATAGTCCACTCTTCTATCTCTACAATAAATGCTCTGTTTCTACATTGTTGTGGCCACACTGTTTGCACAGATATTCAGATCAATCCATCTATCTGCCTATATAAATGTTGCTGTCTCCATTATAAAGAGACGGAACACACATTTGTGATTTACCTCAGATCTTTAAAGAATGCCTAATTAATATTTCAACAGAAGAATTAGGAAACGTTTGCGATACAATTGTGCTTTGGTGTTATTGCTCTGATGAATACTTATCCCACAACCAGTATCACTTTAAACAGATTATCTGATCATTATCTCAGTACTGTTTGTGGAACCTTACTGTCTACAAATTACCTGCTGTAGTTCACTGTGAAGTTCACGCGGTCATAGGCAATAGGAGCAACAGCAGCGAACCATTCAGTCCTTTTAGCCCATTCTGTCATTCAATGAGATCATGTCTGATTTTCAATTTGGGGACATCATTTCCTGCACTCTTCCATATCTCTTAACATCATTTGTAATTAGAAATCTATCAATATCTCTTTCTTGAATGCATTCAATGGTTGAGTCATCTGGTGTAGAGAATTCCAAAATTTCATCACCCTCTGAATGAACAAGTTCATCATCGTCTCAGTCCAAGATGGCTACTTCTAACTCTGAGAGATCAGGTTCTTGTTCTAAATATCTCTAACCCTTAACCCCTGCCTGGGTAAAGCCCTCCTGTCAATCCCTGTGAGAATATTTTAGATCACCTCTCATTCCACTAAATTCTGCAGAAACTCAAAGCTGGTACAATTATAACATTTAAAAGGTATATAGATGGGTATCTGAATAGGAAGGGTTGAGAGGGATATGGGCCAAATGCTGGCAAATTGGACTATATTTATTTACGATACCTGGTCCTCATGGACAGGTTGGACCAAAGGGTCCGTTTCTGTGCTGTATAACTCAATGAGTTTATGACTCTCCTTCTTTGGTTGTAAACTGCCTCGGGGCATCCAGAGGTTGGGAAAAGTCTCAAAATAATGCTATTTTTGGCAAGAAATTACATAATTGACAGAAATTTGAAATTTATATTCAATTTATAAATAGAAAGGATTCCTAAGCTGAATAGTGGGAATGAAGAAACAAAAGAAGTGAGAAACAAGAAGTTTTATAGATCCCTGAGAGGGCAAAAGGGCCTCAGTTTAACATCTCATTGACATCTCTGACAGTACAGCACTCCCTCCAATCTGCACTGAAGTGTCAGTCTAATATTTGTGCTTCGGTTACTAGATGACCTCACCAAGCGATGTATGTACTTCTTGAAACAGTATCCAAATATTGTTGATGCAGGGAGCGGGGTTTGAATTAATTTGTCAGGAAAAGTTGGACAACTGTGAAAACTGGGCCGCATGGCTAAGTTGGGCCAAAGGGTATGTTTTCATGCTGGAGGCCTCTTTCACCATATGCCTCTGTGATATTTTGGCCCTGTATCCATTAGAGTTTGGAAGGATGAAAGGTGATCTTATTGAGACACATAAGGCCTTGCGAGCACTTGACTGGGTGAATGCAGAAAGGATGCTTCCCCTTGTTGGATAGACTGGAACTCAGTCCAAGAGGTTTCCCACTTTAAGACTGAAATGAGGAGAAATATATTCTCTCAGAGGGTCTTGACTCTTTGGAAATCACTTTCCCAGAAGAGATTAGATGTGGCTATTGATTATTTTTGAGACAGAGGCAAATAGAGACTTGAATAACAGGGGAGTCACAAGTTACTGGGGGCAGATGGGAAAGCACAGCCAAGGCCACAAACATGATCCAGTTGAAAGGTGGAGCAGACTGGAGGAGCTGATGGTCTACCTAATTCCTATTAGCAAACTTCCCTGAGACTTTCAAATTGAAAGATGTGGAAACAGCAACACTCCAAGTAAAATCAGTGTGCAGCATTCACTTTGGATATCCACTAAATTAACTAAGTAATTTCCAGGTTGGAATTTAATCTTCGGTAACACACCAGCAACTTAATTGTCCTAATAAACACAATGGCAGTAACTACACTCAGTAGCATTCGAGAAAAACATTCTCAAAGTTATACGGAAATTAAAAAAGTACTTCAACCATTGCCTCTCTTTTATTGGCTCCCTGAGTGATATTGGCAAATATACAGCGGATATTCAGGTTTCACACTGGGCTTATTATTGTTAATACAATTCAGTGTCTCCTAAATCCATTAGCAAAATAACACATCTTCAACAAGACCTTTTAAGAAACTTGTTATTACAAATACATGCTGTGGCTAATTACAGTCACAGTTTTACAGAAGAGCTCAGGGATGCACAGAAAATTCTTTTCAGGTTAAAGATATTTCTTTGTCACAAAACTTCATAGACAGTTAAATCTGCATGCAAAGAGGGTAAAAAGAAAATCCTCACTACTTTAATGTTGCCTGTGGCTTACTCATGGACTAATCTTGTCACAAGGTGAACCACATTATCTTGGTAAAACAACAAAACTGCAAATGCTGTAAATCTGAAACTAAAGCGGAAATTGCTGGAGAAACTCAGCAGGCCTGGCAGTACCTATACAGAGAAAGCAGAGTTAATGTTGCAAGACTAGTGACCCTTCTTCAGGACAGTTCTAAAGAAGAGTCACTCGACTCAAAACATTAACTCTGCTTTCTGTCCATAAATGATGCCACATTATGTAGGTAATCGGTTCAAAAGTGAATTAATCGATGGCCCTTCCCCTACAAATCTCTCTGCAAATTTCTGAAATCTATTTTCCTCCAATTCTGACCTCCTGCAAATCGCTCGCTACTGGGGGCCATGCATTCCGCTCTGTGGGCCCTGAACTCTGAAATGTCTTCCCAAATCTCTCCATCTCCCTTCCAGGTTTGTTCAACTGTCCTATTGTCTACAGTTTTGTCATGTGACACATTCATTTCTGTTTCAAAGACAGTGGTGAAACACTTTCAAACATTTTGCCAGATAAAATCCAACCCAACCCTGAAATTATTCTGCATTTTCAAAGGCAGCTACATTTTGGGTACCTCTTTATCTGCATGCTTCCTATCAATATTTTCAGGTTTCATTGAATGACAAATTACTTTGCTGTTGTGCTCACAAGCGCAGTAAAATTCCCCATTTTGTTTTCTGATCAATAGTTTCACTGCTGCTGCATATAACTGACCTTCTAGCAAGTGAACGCTTTAATTGAATGTCTGTCTTTGATTGGGTGGCAGTTAATGTCCTGTTTCTGCAGAAACCCCACTTAAAAATGATGTATACTCTGATGTTAGACAATAAAGTGTGAAGCTGGATGAACACAGCAGGCCAAGCAGCATCTCAGGAGCACAAAAGCTGACGTTTCGGGCCTAGACCCTTCATCAGAGGAAGGGTCCCCACTGATGATGGGTCTAGGCCCGAAACATCAGCTTTTGTGCTCCTGAGATACTGCTTGGCCTGATGTGTTCATCCAGATCCACACTTTATTATCTTGGATTCTCCAGCATCTACAGTTCCCATTATCATTTATACTCTGATGTTTCCATTTGCAGAACTAACTATTTTCACGGCACTTCTTATCAATTGATTATAGTCTGCTGAAACATTTGGAATCGCTATACAATGGCACAACTTTAATTTGGACTCTGATTATTTCATTCTGAAATAGACGATTGGTGCTTCCCCAGTAGCATCACTCTGCACTATATTGTCTGTAACATCGCTAATTAACAAGCAAAGGTGAAAGTAGTATCAAGGGCATTCCTTGATAATGAAATGTGAGGCTGGATGAACACAGCAGGCCAAGCAGCATCTCAGGAGCACAAAAGCTGACGTTTCGGGCCTAGACCCTTCATCAGAGAGGGAGATGGGGTGAGGGTTCTGGAATAAATAGGGAGAGAGGAGGAGGCGGACCGAAGATGGAGAAAAGAAGATAGGTGGAGAGGAGGGTATAGGTGGGGAGGTAGGGAGGGGATAGGTCAGTCCAGGGAAGACGGACAGGTCAAGGAGGTAGGATGAGATTAGTAGGTAGGACATGGAGGTGTGGCTTGGGGTGGGAGGAAGGGATGGGTGAGAGGAAGAACAGGTTAGGGAGGCAGAGACAGATTGGACTGGTTTTGGGATGCAGTGGGTGGAGGGGAAGAGCTGGGCTGGTTGTGTGGTGCAGTAGGGGGAGGGGACGAACTGGGCTGGTTTTGGGATGCGGTAGGAGAAGGGGAGATTTTGAAACTGGTGAAGTCCACATTGATACCATTAGGCTGCAGGGTTCCCAAGTGGAATATGAGTTGCTGTTCCTGCAATCTTCGGGTGGCATCATTGTGGCACTGCAGGAGGCCCATGATGGACATGTCATCTAAAGAATGGGAGGGGGAGTGGAAATGGTTTGCGACTGGGAGGTGCAGTTGTTTATTGCGAACCAAGCGGAGGTGTTCTGCAAAGTGGTCCCCAAGCCTCCGCTTGGTTTCCCCAATGTAGAGGAACAGCAACTCATATTCCGCTTGGGAACCCTGCAGCCCAATGGTATCAATGTGGACTTCACCAGCTTCAAAATCTCCCCTTCCCCCACTGCATCCCAAAACCAGCCCAGTTCGTCCCCTCCCCCCACTGCACCACACAACCAGCCCAGCTCTTCCCCTCCACGCACTGCATCACAAAACCAGTCCAACCTGTCTCTGCCTCCCTAACCTGTTCCTCCTCTCACCCATCCCTTCCTCCCACCCCACGCCACACCTCCATCTCCTACCTACTAACCTCATCCCACCTCCTTGACCTGTCCGTCTTCCCTGGACTGACCTATCCCCTCCCTACCTCCCCACCTATACTCTCCTCTCCACCTATCTTCTTTTCTCTCCATCTTCGGTCTGCCTCCCCCTCTCTCCCTATTTATTCCAGAACCCTCTCCCCATCCCCCTCTCTGATGAAGTGTCTAGGCCCAAAACGTCAGCTTTTGTGCTCCTGAGATGCTGCTGGGCCTTCTGTGTTCATCCAGCCTCACGTTTCATTATCTTGGATTCTCCAGCACCTGCAGTTCCCATTATCAAGGGCATTCCTTGTTAGTTTTATGGTTTTGATCCTCACCAATCACCTGGAAGACTGGGGATCCATTTCTCCAACAGGGAGAGGCTTTAAGGGTCTTCAACACTGTGGCCAGAGACCTGAGTTTAAGTCTTATGTTAGGGTGTGATGATAGCAGGCCCTAACACATCTGAACTGCTTTTGTGAACAAGATATCAATATCATTATAGCATCTGTAAGATCACAGGAAGGAATCCAGGAACAGGAGAAGGACCCCAGCACCTGAGGCCTGTCCAATAAAAACCAGAAGAACTGCAGATGCTGTAAATCAGGAACAAAAACAGAAGTTGCTGGGAAAGCTCAGCAGATCTGGCAGCATCTGTGAAGAAAAAAATCAGAGTTAACGTTTCAGTTCTGAGGAAGGGTCGCCGGACCCGAAACGTTAACTCCGATTTTTTTTCTTCACAGATGCTGCCATACCTGCTGAGCTTTTCCAGTGACTTCTGTGTTTATTTCAGAGTTTATCAGCTCATTTTTCTACCTCCGCTGCCTCTCTAAGAATCTCAGACAAGGCTTGAGTTTCGCTATAGACATGAGCTATGATGCTCTGCGAATATCCAGCTCTCTTCACATTCCCTCCAGCCTTGGACCTGCTGAGGGATTTCTCGATGCAGGCAGGAGCAATGTCACACAGGCAAGATCAGTGCGTGGTTGAAGTGTGAATTCCAACAACTGGCATGAATTAAACTGCGAGCAGGTTTTTATTCAGCAACGGCACTCAAAATGACAAGAGACTATTTACATTCTACATCCCATGGATGAATGAAAACAAAATGCCCCTTGCAAGAATAAACTTCAACTGAGGAGAACAAAGACCAAGTCACACAGTGGAAAAGAAGCGAAGAGAAGACAAGAAGACTCACACGCCATTTGGCACAGTACAGATGCCAACTGGTATGGGTTCAAGTCACACACCATCTGTGGTTACCATGAGGGCCCTGCTTTTTGAACCCTCCCCTCTCTGTCTGAGGAATGGTGACTCTCAAATGAAACTCACCCCCAGTTGTCTCTGTTTAGTGAAAAGACCAGCCCTACGGTCCTCTGGGACTAAGGCAACTATTTGGACAAAGTAGGAGATGTGGTAATGCAGCGGGCAGCAATGTAACCTCTAAGCTGGCAGCTCCATGTCTGAATTCTATCCAATGGGCAGAGAAGGAGCATTAACATCGCAGCAAAACAAATTGACAATCAACCTACAAACAAACACATACCAGCAGGAGGCAGTAAGAGCAGGAGAATTTCCTGGTCCACCATATAATGGGAAGAAAATTGGCACTCCTACTGTCACTATCTATGACTTGCGACTACAATATGCACACCAAAGTGCACATTGCTATAGCAACTCAGACTGAGTGATCTGTAATCCACCATTACTTTAACTCACTAGCAAATTCAATCCATCAAATGCACTGGCTGGAACAATGGTGTCAATTTTCACTCCAAATGCACAATTTCACATTCAACCTCCCAACAGCAACATGCTTTTTACACATTTCAGTAGATTGAAGCTGTAGTTTATTCAAGTATATGATTTATATACCTTCCTAATCTATAGAATGCCCAACACAACCTGTGAGCCTGTCGGTTCAAGTCCTGCGCTTTCACAGACAGCATTGAAGAGTGCTTTTTACAGCTGGAATCGCAGCGTGGAAAATCAATTATTTACCTCTGTCTCAGAAACCCATCAACTCCTAATGAATAACAAATGGGAAATTTTTGGAGACTGGAGCGGTCATATGTATGTCTGCATCTTTGCTTGCACTGACATTTAACGTGAGGTGATAATTCCTTTTTTCCCCCACTATGTGCTCCTTTTTAAGAACAGCACTAATGGGATTCTCCTGGATTCTTTCATCGCAGAGAGGGCAGACCATAACAAAACAGCTCTCGGATTTGTGTTACTCAATGTACAGTCCAGGTTTTGCGAATATGAAAGTGGTGATTGGAACTGCACTGAATTGCAAGAGCAAGAAGGGCCACTGGACCCGAAACATTAATTCTGTTTTATTCGTTCACAGATGTTGCCAGACCTGCCGAGCTTTTCCAGCGACTTTGTTTTTGATCCTGAATTACAGTGCCCACAGTTCTTTCAGTTTGTAGCAAGAAGTGCATCCTATTTGAGTGCCATTTAATATACAACAAGGGGCTTGTTCATTGTCTATATGAATGAAAATTGCCCAGGCCACCTTTAGTACAGGATTGAAAGCACTGAACTTAACAAGGTGGTGATTAGCATGAAAATAAGATACATTTAGGAGTCAGTATTGACTCATGTAAGAGATCAAACATACGTTCAAGCCCCACTTCAGAGTTCTGAGCATGCATCTCTGTGCTGGCATTTCCAGTGCAGTGTCAAGAAAAGAGATGCCTTTCAATTGCCCTGTTGAACCATAAGAAGTAGGGGCAGAAGTAGACCATTCAGCCCATCGAGTCTGTTCCAGTATTCAGTTAAGTTGTAGTTGATCTCAAAATCCTCAACTCCACTTCCCCATAACTTTTGATTCTCCTACAGGTTAAAAACCTTAGCTTTTAACATGCTTAGTGATCCAGCCTCAAAGGACTTCTGTGGTGAAGAATTTCATACATTCACTACTCTCATCTCTGTCTTAAACATGCAACATCTTATTTTGGGATGATGCCCTCTGATCCTAGATTTTCCCTTTCCCTATCTCCTGTCAAGTCCTGAAAGAGTCTTGTATGTTTCAATAAGATCACCCCTCAAGTCTCCAAATTCCAAAGAGTACACATCCGAGGTAATAGCCCTCTTTGAAATGCTGTTAGATGGCCACAACAAAGACTCTTAATTTTTTATAGCACACTCTAATGAAAACGTCATTCACATGCTGACCAGATTCAAACAGGAAGCCAGTTATAATGTCTTCTTGAGTAAGAGAAACTTTGTTCGTTTCTAACCTTGAGGAGAATAATAAAAACACACGTATGCACACGAAACACAGGTATAAATTTTTCAAGATGGTGGCACCACCAAGGTAGACAGTGTTTGTTCTCCTGAGCCTGTGCACGCCAGGCCTGCTGCACTCTTTCTTCTCTACCCTTTTCTTTCTTCATCTCCGAGGCTGGAGAGGTGTCAATGGGGCAGCGGCTGCAAGGTCCGTGGCAGGAATCAGGTTTCCTGGCAGTGGTAGGCCTAGACTTGTGGCAGTGCCTGGAGTGGGAACACCTGCCTCTAGTAGGCCCACAGCGGCGACTCTAGGCAGCAATGGCGAGGCAGTGGCAGAGCGGTGTTTGTATTGTTGTCACCGGATCCAGAACTGGACTCCTTGAGGACAGGAACAAGTTACAGAGACCTCGCAGAAGCCCAGAAGCTGTGCTCCACACCCAATTTGACCAGAAGGCAAACTCTATTTCAGTAATTACAGGGCATTAGTTAGCCCACTTTTGGAATGTTGTGTTCAATTCTGGCCTCCCTGCTGTGGGAAGGATGTCATGAATCTTAAAAGTATTCAGAAAAGATTTACAAGAACGTCACCAGGGTTGGAGGGTTTGAGCTCGTAGATGAGGCTGAATAGACTGGAGATATTTTCCCTGGAGCATCGGAGGTTGAGGAGTTATAGAGGTTTATAAAATCACGAGGGGCATGGCTAGGGTAAAGAGACAAGGTCTTTTCCCTAGGGTGGGGAAGTCCAAAACTAGGGGGTGTAGGTTTAAGGTGAGAGGTGAAAGATTTAACAGGGACCTAAGCGGCATCGTTTTCACGCAGAGGGCGGTGAGTGAATGGAATGAGCGGCCAGAGGAAGTGGTGAAGGCTGGTACAATTACAACATTTAAAAGGCATCTGAATGGGTATATGGATAACAAAATGTGTAGCTGGATGAACACAGCAGGCCCAGCAGCATCTCAGGAGCACAAAAGCTGACGTTTCGGGCCTAGACCCTTCATCAAAGAGGGGGATGGGGAGAGGGTTCTGGAATAAATAGGGAGAGAGGGGGAGGCGGACCGAAGATGGAGAGAAAAGAAGATAGGTAGAGAGGAGAGTATAGGTGGGGAGGTAGGGAGGGGATAGGTCAGTCCAGGGACGATGGATAGGTCAAGGAGGTGGGATGAGGTTAGTAGGTAGGAGATGGAGGTGCGGCTTGGGGTGGGAGGAAGGGATGGGTGAGAGGAAGAACAGGTTAGGGAGGCAGAGACAGGTTGGACTGGTTTTGGGATGCAGTGGGTGGAGGGGAAGAGCTGGGCTGGTTTTGGGATGCAGTGGGTGGAGGGGAGATTTTGAAGCTGGTGAAATCCATATTGATACTATTGGGCTGCAGGGTACCAAAGTGGAATATGAGTTGCTGTTCCTGCAACCTTCGGGTGGCATCATTGTGGCAGTGCAGGAGGCCCATGATGGACATGTCATCTGAAGAACGGGAGGGGGAGTTGAAATGGTTCATGACTGGGAGGTGCAGTTGTTTATTGCAAACTGAGCGGAGGTGTTCTGCAAAGCGGTCCCCAAGCTTCCGCTTGGTTTCCCCAATGTAGAGGAAGCCACACCGGGTACAATGGATACAGTATACCACATTAGCAGATGTGCAGGTGAACATCTGCTTAATATGGAAAGTCATCTTGGGGCCTGGGATAGGGGTGAGGGAGGAGGTGTGGGGGCAAGTGTAACACTTCCTGCGGTTGCAGGGGAAGGTGCCGGGTGTGGTGGGGTTGGAGGGCAGTGTAGAGCGAACAAGGGATTCACGGAGAGAGTGGTCTCTCCGGAAGGCAGACAAGGGTGGGGATGGAAAAATGTCTTGGGTGGTGGGGTCGGATTGTAGATGGCGGAAGTGTCAGACGATGATGCATTGTATCCAGAGGTTGGTGGAGTGGTATGTGAGAATGAGGGGGATCCTCTTGGGGCGGTTGTGGTGGGGGCAGGGTGTGAGGGATGTGTTGCGGGAAATGCGAAAGACGCGGTCAAGGGCGTTCTCAACCACTGCGGGGGGAAAGTTGCGGTCCTTGAAGAACTTGGACATCTGGGATGTGTGGAAGTGGAATGCCTCATCCTGGGAGCAGATGCGGCGGAGGGGGAGGAATTGGGAATAGGGGATGGAATTTTTGCAGGAAGGTGGGTGGGAAGAGGTGTATTCTAGGTAGCTGTAGGAGTCGGTGGGCTTGAAGTGGACATCAGTTTCTAGCTGGTTACCTGAAATGGAGACTGAGAAGTCCAGGAAGGTGAGGGATGTGTTGGAGATGGCCCAGGTGAACTTGAGGTTGGGGTGGAAGGTGTTGGTGAAGTGGATGGACTGTTTGAGCTCCTCTGGGGAGCAAGAGGTGGGGCCGATACGGTCATCAATGTAACAGAGGAAGTGGTGGAGTTTGGGGCCTGTGTAGGTGTGGAAGAGGGACTGTTCCACGTAACCTACAAAGAGGCAGGCATAGCTTGGGCCCATGCGGGTACCCATGGCCACCCCCTTAGTCTGTAGGAAGTGGGAGGAATCGAAAGAGAAGTTGTTGAGGGTCAGGACGAGATCAGCTAGGCGGATGAGGGTGTCGGTGGAGGGGGACTGGTTGGGCCTGCAGGACAGCAAGAAGCAGAGGGCGTTGAGGCCATCTGCTTGAGGAATACAGGTGTATAGGGACTGGACGTCCATGGTGAAAATGAGGTGTTGGGGGCCAGGGAATTGGAAGTTCTGGAGGAGGTGGAGGGCATGGGTGGTGTCACGGATGTAGGTAGGGTGTTCCTGGACCAAGGGGAGAAAATGGAGTCCAGATAGGTGGAGATGAGATCGGTGGGGTAGGAAGAGGCTGAGACAATGGGTTGGCCGGGGCAGGCAGGTTTGTGGATTTTGGGAGATGTTCACCTGCACATCTGCCAATGTAGTATACTGTATCCATTGTACCTGGTGTGGCTTCCTCTACATTGGGGAAACCAAGCGGAGGCTTGGGGACCGCTTTGCAGAACACCTCTGCTCGGTTCGCAATAAACAACTGCACCTCCCAGTCGTGAACCATTTTAACTCCCCCTCCCATTCCTTCGACGACATGTCCATCATGGGCCTCCTGCAGTGCCACAATGATGCCACCCGAAGGTTGCAGGAACTGCAACTCATATTGCGCTTGGGAACCCTGCAGCCCAATGGTAGCAATGTGGACTTCACAAGCTTCAAAATCTCCCCTCCTCCTACTGCATCCTAAAACCAGCCCAGCTCTTCCCCTCCCCCCACTGCATCCCAAAACCAGCCCAGGCTGTCTCCGCCTCCCTCACCTGTTCTTTCTCTCATCCATTCCTTCCTCCCACCCCAAGCCGCACCTCCATCTCCTACCTACTAACCTCATTCCACCTCCTTGACCTGTCAGTCTTCCCTGGACTGACCTATCCCCTCCCTACCTCCCCACCTATACTCTCCTCTTCACCTATCTTCTTTTCTCTCCATCTTCACGGGTATATGGATAGGAAGAGTTTAGAGGGATATGGGCCAACTGCTGGCAATTGGGACTCGATTTTTCTCCAATATGGACAAGTTGGAGTGAAGGGTCTGATTCCATGCTGTACATCTCTGTGACTCTCTGACTATAAGTCAAAATGCCTCTGGGTTGTGGGAACAAAACACTTTTTATGGTATCTTGCCAGATATATGTGACAATAAAATTATTAATTCGTTCAAATTAAAGACAGGAGATGGTCTATTACAAAAAGGAAGATGAAGAGTGCACTGTTTAAAGAAGTTCTTGGAGTCCTTGAGGTATAAGATTTAACCTGCGACCATCTTGTTGAATTAATGACCTCTTTCCTCAGCAATAGTGAAATTGGTACATATTGTGAGATCTCAGTGAAAAGTTAGTGTACCAATTTTTGGTCTAACACCAAATGTTATATTTCAAGATGCAGAGAGATACAGGAGAGACAGCACAGCCTTTTGCTGTGAGGAATCCATCATTCTTCTCTCTGTTAAAAAAAAACTGAAAGAACTGCGGATGCTATAAATCAGAAACAAAAATAGAAGTTGCTGGAAAAGCTCGACAGGTCTGGTGCACTTGAGGAGAAAATTCAGAGTTAACGTTTTGGGTTCAGTAAAGAAAGGTCACAAGACTCGAAATGTTAACTCTGATTTTCTCTCTGCAGATGCTGCCAGACCTGCTGAGCTTTTCCAGCAATTTCTGTTTTTGATTCTGCTCTTTGCTCTGCCCAAATGTCATCGAGCCATCGCATCATGTAGCAAGGGAACGGATCCTTTAGCCAAACTCATCCATGCAGACCAGGTTTCCCAAACTGAGCTCGTCCCTTTTGCCGACATTTGGCCCATATCCCTCTAAACCTTTCCTATCCATGTACTTGTGCAAATATTTCTTAAATGTTGTATTTGTACTCACCTCCACCTTCCTCTGCAGCTTGTTCCATATACACACCACCCTCTGTGCAAAAAAGTTGCCCCTCAGGTCCCTAATTAAATCATTCCCCTCTCATCTCAAACCTACACCCTCAAGTTTTGAACATACCTACCTGTGACAAGACCCTGGTTATTCAACTTATCTATGACCATTGTGATTTTATAAGCAATTGATTGATTGATTTATTGTCTCAATCAGTCATCTGAGAACCAGTGGATAGGGTCTATCTGTATTTCCAGAAGGCATTCAACAAGATGCCGCACAAAAGGCTGTTGCCTTTTGTGATAAACATGGGATAAACATGCGTGGTGTTACAGGTAATGTATTAGCATGGATAGGGGATTGGCTAACTAACAGGAAGCAAAGAGTGGGGATAAATGCGTGCTTTTCTGATAAGCAGTCAGTGGCTAGAGATGAGCCTCTGAAATCAGTGCTGGGACCGCAATTGTTTACAACTTACATAGATGATGTAGGGTTGGAGACCAAGTGTACTGCATCAAAGTTTGCAGATGACACTAAGATGAGTGGTAGAGTAAAGTGTGCAGAGGACACTGAAAGTTTGCAGAGGAATATAGACAGTTTAAGTGAGTGGGCAAGGATCTGGCAGATGGAGAACAATCATGGTAAATGTGAGGTCATTCATTTTGGTAGGAATAACAGCAAATGGGCTTTTATTTAAATGGTAAATGTGGAACATGCTGCTGTGCAGTGGGACCTGGGTGTCCTTGTGCATGAATCAGAAAAAGTTGGTTTGCAAATGGAACGTTATCCTTCATTGCTCGAGGAATGGAGTTTAAAAATAGAGTTTAAAAATGCTGGTTGACACTGAACTGGCCTCTGGGCAATTAGGGATGGGCAATAAATGCTGGCCTAACCAGCAACACCCTCATTCCTCTGAATGAATAAAAAAAAGATTGTACAGGGTGCTGGTGAGGGCACACCTGGAGTATTGTGTACAGTTTTGTCTTCTTACTTGAGAGGGCATGTCTGACACTGGAGGGGGTGCAGAGGAGGTTCACTAGGTTGATTTTAGAGTTGAGAGGGTTGGTCTATGAGGAGAGATTGAGTAGACTGGGACTATGCTCATTGGAATTTAGAAGATGGAAGGGGGATCTAACAGATTCATATTGAATTATGAATAGATATTAAAGGATAGATAAAATAGAAGCAGGGAGTTGCTTCCACTGGCAGGTGAAACTCGAACTAGCGAGCAAGATAAGGGGAAGCAGATTTAGAATCCAGTTGAGGAGGAACATCTTCAAACAAAGGGTTGTGAATCAGTGGAATTTCCTCCCCAGTAAAGCAGTTGAGGCTACCTCGTTGAATGTTTTTAAGACAACGATAGATAGATTTTAGATCAGGAAAGGAATTAAGGGTTATGGTGAGCAGGCAGGTAAGTGGAACTGAGTTCACAAAATGATCTGCCATGGTCTTATTAAATGGCAGAGCAGGCTTGACCAGCCAGATGGCCTACTCCTGCTACTATTTCTTATGTTCCTATGCTCATAACATGTATTAAAATCAGCTGACGGAAATTGAAAATCAATAAACAATTTTTACCACATTTAACAATTGGTAGCTCTGTGTGTAGGCGCCTTAAGTTTTGGAGTTCCTCACTATTGACCTCTCTTGGGCAAGATTTTAGTCACCTGTCCTAATAATTCCGAATGTGGCACTGTATCAGATTTTATCTGATGATGTGAAGCACCTCAAGGCGTTTTTACGATATCCAAGGTGCTATTTAAATGTGAGTTGTGGCTGTGATTACTGTGACTGACTGCAGAGATAAGAGGCTGACACGATGTAATGTAGCCGACATGTCATAGCGGATCAGGCCGAAACTTGTTCAGAGGAATGATCAAAAACCCCAAAGGTGCTCCCTTCTGATACGTGTCACATTGCAATCAATCAGTTCATTGTCAAAATTTCCCCGGAGGCTGTATCACATTGTACAAGTTTAATCAATTTTGTGCAAAATCAATGTTTTCAGTCTATATTTCAGGACTTTTTTAAAATTTAGATTGCGGTATATTTAAATTGAATGTTGAACGAATGATTGAAAGGCCTATGGCACAAAGTTTGTAAATTGGCTCCTTTTAACTGAAAGTGACTGGAATTCTGCTGCAAGAACAAGCTTCTTTAGCAAACCTGTCACACTTACAAAGACTTCAAGGTTCTTAGATGCTCAATAGGATATTGATGATTTTACCGGGAGTCACACCAAGATTTTTTGCAACATGGAATCAAGGTAACTTTGCTGGGGGTTCACAAGAGCTCTGTTAATTCCTATATATTCAGGGGTTAAGTTTCCTCCATCGATATTTTATTGGAGTCATGCTGGTGAATGTTTCTAAACTCTGTGCTGCTCTGCCACTAATGTAGACTGCTATATTATGCCATACCTCTTCTGTCTTCCTGCCGTTCCATTCCCAGTTCTGAGCTGCAGGCACTGGGTGCGCTGACAGATGTGGGACTGCTGTTACTGTCAGGTGCACAAGTACAGAAGATGATTTACTTTTTAATAACAGCGGATTGTCCTCCCCAGAATCCCTCATGGGGTAAAACTGCCCTCTGGGCAAGTATGGATGGGCAATAAATGCTGCCTAGCCAGTGATGCCCTCATCCTGTGAATGATTTTTAAAAAAAATACAGCCTGTAAAGAAAAACAGTAATTGCTGGAGAAACCCAGCAGGTCTGGCAGCATCTGTATTGACAGAAATTAGAGCTAACGTTTCGAGTCAAGTGATCCTTCTTCAGAATAATTCTGGACCTGAAATGTAACTCTGACTTTTCTCCACAGGTAAATTCTTGATTTTGATTTTATTGTCATGTGCATTGAGAATACAATAAAATACAGTGAACAGCTTTGATTAGTCACTTCCAAATGCTGCCATTTTAAGAATCAGGATAAGAAGGCAAATAAAGAAAGACATAGCTTAAAGAGAGTCCATCAGTCCTCGGAAGTAGTGGGAACTGCCGATGCTGGAGAATCTGAGATAACAAGGTGTAGAGCTAGATAAACAGAGCAGGCCAAGCAGCATCAGAGGAGCAGGAAGGCTGACGTTTCGGGCCCGGACCCTTCTTCAGAATGGTCCTCTGATGCTGCTTTGCCTGCTGTGTTCATCCAGCTCTACACCATGTTATCTCCATCAGCCCTCAGCCAGACCATCACTGTCAGTGACTGCTCAGTTGCCATCACTCCACCACTGCTTCACCACCATCTACACAATAATGCCAGACCTGCTAAGTTTCTCCAGCAATTTCTGACTTCCAGCATTCGCAGATGTTTTGGTGTTTTTGTAAACTGCAGTCCATCTCTATCAACGGGGAGCCATTTCACCTTTCAACATTTACCTTTCACCTCACTGATCAGTGTGACAGCCCACCCATGTCTTCATGTTCCTTGTCACAGCTCTCTGCATTCGCAGCTGTACCAGCCAATAGCTGTTGCTAACATCTAATAATTGCCACAACCAAACTTTGTACAACTTCTGGACAGGCTGGAGAAATTGGGCCTGTTTTCCTTGGAAGTTTTCAAGATCATGAGGGGTATGCATAGCATAGACATGGAGAAAATGTTGACCCTTGTAAGCAGATGAAGCACAAGGAGGACACAGTTTTAAAGTATTTTGCAAAACAACGCAACTTTGGGGCGAGAGAAAAAATAATTTTGCACAACAAACTGGTGGCAAATACATTGTCTGGATGTGCAGTGGAGGCATGTTCAATGAGGCATTCAAGAGGGCATTGGGTAACTTTTTTTGGATAGAAACGATGCACAGGATTTTGAGGGAAAAACCAGAAGGTTGGCTTTCTGAGTATTTCCAAGTTGACATGCATTTTTTTGCCCATATGCATTGTTCATTGAGAAAACTGTGGTGGACATACTTCCTGTCAGCCTGTTATGAAAGTGCTCCCACAGAATGGTTCTGTCGTCAGTTATGGGCTTCGACCAAGTGGCATTTACAAAATAGTCATACATTGGGTGAATGGCAACAAGTGAGGATACCAGTCGACAATAACACGGCATTTTTCTAAAGCCATGCTTGATGTTAAAAATGACAATGGCTGAGAACAACTGATTGAGTTCGAATAGACAGAAACATTAGTTCAGCGAATTGCCACAACAACTTGGTTGCCCATTTGCATGGCCATACCTGACACCAGTGTTATTTTTTAGCTGCTGTGCCACAGCAAGATGAGAGGCGTACAGCGAAATTCTCGGGGAAACAGTGCCATTTCAGGTAGACTTCTGGTGTCGTGCATGCGCGGTGGTTCGGCACTGCGTACATGTCGAAGATGGGAAAACTGCTCATTAGCCAACGCGACAAAGTGTGGTAGGTCACCACCTCCTGGAGAGAAGGGCTGGATCACTGCTGGGCTGACTCCAGCAGGACGTCTGCCTGTGCATGTGCAGGCCCAAATATTTTGTCTAAGGATATGCAATGCTTGAGGCCATGGATCTAGGATGAGAAGAAACTGCGCATGGAAAGTAAAGGCACATGTAACAGTTGAACAGGTGTTGAAAAAGCCTGGCTGCCTTGACACATTTTACTTTATCACAGATTTTAAGATGACTGTTTTTGGAAATGTTTTAGTTGAGTAAATGTTGGACTAGATTTGTTGAAAAAAAACTGTTAAATTATTGGAGGCATGCACCACATTGCAAACCTCTCTAATAAGACCACAGCCACCATAAATGCAAGTAAATGAGGCGTTTCCAAGCAGCCAATTCAGGAGAAAATAGTGGTGGGTACCGTAGAAATGTTTGCCTCATTGATGTATGCCTTGTCACTGAAAAGTTAGGAACCACAGGCAGATCATAGTAAGCAAACGATGTACAGATCAACAAGTCTTAGAGGCATGCAGGTTTTACTGCACAGGGAGAGCACTAGGCAAGATCCAAATGAACGAGATCAGTGTGATTTGAGGCTAGACAATCCATTCAACAGTTTGATAATGGCTGGGGAGAAGCTGTTCCTGAGCCTGCCTGATGGAAGAGATTGTAGGAGGTCATTACCAGGGTGTGATGGCTCTTTGATGATGTTGACCATCTTTCTGTGGCAGCGAGATGTGTAAATACAGTCCACGGATGGAAGGTTGGCTTCTATGATGGTGTGGGCTGTGCACACCACCTTCTATATTTTCTTACAATCCTGGGCAGAGTAGTTGCCTTACCAGGCCATTATGCACCTGGACAGTATGCTTTCAATGGGGCATCTATAGAAGGTGGAGAGGGACCTTATGGCCATGCCGAATTTCCTGAGCTGCCTGAAGAAGAGGTGCTGTTGTGCCTTATTGACTGCTGCAATTACGTGGGAAGTCCAGGACAGGTTGTAGGTTATCGTCACTCTGATGAAATGGATGCTCTTCACCCTCTCAACCTCAGTTCCGTTGATATGGATGGGGCTCCCTTCCTTTCTTTCTGAAGTTGATGATCAGTCCTTTAGTTTTGCAGACTTTGAGAACAGATTGTTTCCATTGCACCAAGTCACCAATCCCTCCACTTCCCTTTCTGTATTTTGACTCATCATTGTTAGATATCCATCACACTGCAGTGGTGTTGTCAGCGAACTTGTAGATGGCATTCATTGGAAAGTTGGCAACACAGTCATGGGTGTACAGAAAGTACAGTAGGGGGCTGAGGATGCATCCTTTGGGGCGGGGACTCCAGTGTTGAGTGTTTTTTGTGGAGGAGGTGCAGTTACCTATCTTCACTGATTCCTTTATTCATTCACAGGATGAAGGTGTCACTGGCCAGGCAACATTTATTGCCCGTCCCTACTTGCCCAGAGAGTAGTTAAGAGTCAACCAGATTGCTGTGGGTCTAGAGTCACATGTAGGCCAGACCTGGTAAGGATGGCAGTTTCCTTCCCTAAAGGCCATTAGTGAACCAAATGGGTTTTTCCTGACAATTGGCAATGGATTCATGGTCACCATTAGACTCTTAATTCGAGACATTTATTGAATTCAATTTCTACCATCTTCCATGGCGGGATTCGAACCTGAGGTCCCAGGATATTATCTGGGTCTCTAGATTAACAGTCCAGTGACAAACCACTAGGTCATCGCCTCACCGGCCTATGAGTCAGAAAGCTAAGGATCCAGTTGCAGAGGATGGAGTTGACACCAAGGTCATGGGGTTTTGAGATCAGTCTGGTTGGGGATAATGGAGTTGAAAGCAGAGCTGTAGTCAACGAGCAGGAGTCTGACGTAGGTATGTTTGTTGTCAAGATGTTCCAGGGATGAGCGCAGGGCTAGGGATATGGCATCCTCTGCGGGTCTGTTACATCTGTAGGCAAATTATATGGGATCAAGGCAGGTTGGGAGACTGGAGTTGATGTAGGCCATGACCAACCTCTCGAAGCACTTCATGATTAATGAGGTCAGAGCTGTTGGGCAGTGGTTACTTTCCTTGGGTTGGTTCTCAGGAAGAGTGATCTAAGGTTTGAAGTGGTGGCAGAAGGAACAGGTGTGTTTGGAGCTGTTGGGGCATGTGTTACCATGCTGATGGTATTCTGCTCAAACCAAGTGGAGAGAGCATTAAGCATGTCAGAGAGGGATATATCTTTGTCCACCATCTTACACTGTTTCATTTTGTATCTTGTCATATCGTTTAGACAACTTCTGATTGCGAATTCAATCTCATTTCTTGCCTTTCTTTTAGTTTTACTCATTACAATCTCTGTCACCTTGTCCTCTAACCCTTCGCCCCAGTGGGACCCTCTGTTCTTTCCTCCCTGGCAGGTAGACACACCATCATGCTGCCCGTTCTCACATCGCCATCACTTAATCTGCAGCCCCTCTTTCCCAGCACTCCATACCCACACTATGGCATAAATGCTGCCCCCACTTCATGCTTACCCATACCCACATTTCATGTCAGCGCTGATGAAGTGTCATCGAGACTTGAAACGTCAATTTGCTCTCCCTCCGTAGGTACTGTCCAACATGCTGTGATTTCCTGTATTTTTGTTTTCAGTACAGATTCCACTATCTGCAGTAATTTGCTCCTCTGGGAGCTGATAGGTGGTTTGTCTGTTAGATAGAGTCAAACTCCAATGTTTGTTTGTTTCTTCATGTGCTACTGTATAGAATAGAACTGCTTTGTAGACTACGTATGGGAAAATATCTCTGAAAAAAGCACATTTTTGAAATAAAAGAAGTGGTTCAAGCATTAATTGTAATCACTTCAGGTAATGAAAGCAGTCTGAAAGAGAAATTCATCCAGTCATAAAGTAATCAGGGAAATGATGGACCTGGCAGATACAAACTCCACTGTGGTTTCCCAGAGGGAACTCAATAATTACCTGAGGAGAAAAGATTTGCATGGGAAAAAAAGGGTATTCACTGAGCTACCCTACAGAGATCCAGGCTGGTCACAGCTGGCCAAATTGCCTCCTGCTTGGCTGTAACCAGTCAATAATTCCTACTCCTGGCTGCCTATTTGAATCTGCACGCATTGTTTTTGCTTAAAGTCCTTGCTACAATATCAGGAGCTCTGCTCTGCACTCCTCGTGCTCCTTTGTTATTCATGACAGAAAGAGAGAGTACGCGAGTGACCAGGAGCTGGGGGGACTTCCTGAATCAGTTCCACAACATTGTACACACAGAATGCCAGGAAAAAAAAATTGCTGGCGTGTTGACCTCTGAAAGGGCAGTCCGGATATACCTGGTTTCAAAAGGGCTCCATGCAACAGTAAAACCTCATTCAACCTGCACTGAAACATCTTGTCTGCCTCACACAGCAAGCAGGGAGAATTTTTCTCCTCCCCACAATGTTCTGGCTTCAGAATGAGTGTGAGGGATGGCGTACTGATTATCCACATTTAACCATATCACACACAGGATGGTGAGCTTCCAGATAGCCTGTCTGGGATGCTTTTCAGCAGATGGTGGCTGGAATTTTCCATCGCTAAGATTGAGGCAGGGATTGGGCATCGAGACCATGTGAATGTCTCAGATTAAATGAGTCTCTGGGAATTGTCTGGGAAGTTGGAACTTCCAAGAATAATTACCTGGCTTCTACAACTCTCTGGGAAAAAGGTGGAGTCAGAGACTTTGAAGGGCTCTGACTGATTTAGCTTAATAATTAACCAGGAACAGGAAGAGAAACTAATACCTGCTCAAACTCCTGGATCACTGTTCAAACCCCTCTTCTCCCCAACCCCGACCAGTTTACCACTGATCCTTCATTTAAACTCTACCCCCTTCCGCAATGAATATTCAGTCCGATCCCTGATGCGCATTGACTCGCATCCACACAGCTCCAAAACCCTGCCTACTCCCCACCCTCAAAAATCACCCCCTGGCTCGGTTTGCTCCAAACCCAAACTCAACTCCTACCCTCCCTCCCACTCCCCTTTAGATTTGACACTCCTAACATCCATTCCTCTCTTGTTGCCTCACTCTCTCCCAGGCCCAACTTATCCTTTTTGAAAGGACCTTTCAACACAATATCTCACCTGCCCTGGGCTCCTAACAATACATCTCCCATACCTCTCATCCTCTTCGACTCCTCATGGGCTCATAGATAGTCTCCAGCTCTTAACCATTTGCCAGTTCACTTCACTGTTACCCTTCACCCAACTCCAACCCAATGACCCCAACTAATTAAACACCCTACTCTGTCACCCACCTGCCTCCCTACCCTCACCCAGCTGCCACTTGACCTCTCCCAACCCTCTGCTCCTTATCCCCTCAACCCTCTCACATCTTATTGCCTGTCCACGGGAATCAATAAACATCAGACACCCAATATGTTGACGCTATTCCTATCGCCCTCTCCTCTTCACCCATCCAGCATCTGTGCTCCTCACTCACTTGGACCCTGTCTGTTCACTCACCTTCTTTCAGTCGCTGTATAAATACTGTATGCATTCCTAGTGATCTTCAACAAACATATAGAATTCAGTATAAATCCTGTATAAATTCCTGGTGATCTTCAACAAATATACAGGATTCAGTATAAATCCTGTATGCATTCCTAGTGATCTTCAGCAAACATATAGAATTCAGTATAAATCCCGTATAAATTCCTAGTGATCTTCAACAAACATATAGGATTCAGTATAAATTCTAAGCAGAGTAGAATACCATCACTTCATCGGAGGCTCCACTGAAGCTGTCACCTAGTTTGGTGACGAAACATCAGAATGAGAACAAGCCAGCTCACCGAGCAAGTCAACAAGCTCATTTATGGGATTTCTGATCCTTTTCAAATAATCCAGGCCAATGAATTTGATCACAATTAACAACAAATACCATAGGAATCAGGAGAAGATTATTTTTAAGTAGCAGGTAGTGATTTGGAAAGCTGAAAGGATGATGGAAGCAGAATGAATAGTAACTTTAGAGAACAAATTTTGATAACTGCTTAAAACGGGCAAAAATTGCAGGGATATGGACAAATTGAAAATCTCTTTCAAAGGCTTAGCACAGGATGGGTGGGCTAAATGGCCTCCTTTTGGAGTGAGATTGTTTCCAATAGGGTGTTCCACTTGATGTGGCAACTCTCAAGTAACATAAGGAAATGGGAGTATATATTGTTGCATTCGAAAATCTAACGGACATTTATCTCAGCTGACTATGCTTTATAAGCATTACACTTGTCAGGCACGGATACGTCTGGGATAATGTTAAGCAGCCAAGTTACAAAAGAGTCGCATGCTTAAAGTTGAATTTCATGCATCAAGTAATCTGGAGTAAGTGACCTTTATATTGTCAGGACACACACGAGGTTGCAGTGTTGAAATCGTGAGCTTGTCACAGAATCATAGAATCTCCTATAGTGTGAAAACAGGCCCTTTGTCTCAGCAAGTTCACACCAACTCTTGGATCATCTCACCTAGACCCAAGCCCCAATCTACATGTCCCTGAACACCACAGGGTGAATTAGCATGGTCAATGCACCTAGCCTGCACATCTGTGGACTCGAGGAGGAAACTGGAGGACCTGGAGGAAACCCACGCAGACACAGGAAGGATGTGCAAATTCCACACAGATAGTTGCCTGAGGGTGGAATTGAACCCAGGTCCCTGACGCTGTGAGGCAGCAGTGCTAACCGCTGAGCCACCGTGCCACCAAATAACATAGAGCCTCTCTGGTGGGGAATTGGACCCTGGTCTCCTGCATGACAGGTGGGGATACTAATCACTTACAATACACCTCTATGCTATAAGTTTCTATCATACTTTGTTAGTGTTAAGAATACTAAAGGAGGATTGAATAATCATTTGAAGGGTACTAATTTTTGCAATTGACCAGACATAAACTTCAATATCTTTCTGGGGGCTGATAGGGGACAGCATAGTGGCTCAGTGGTTAGTAATGCTGTCTCACAACACCAACGCAATTCCACCCTCAGGTGACTGCCTGTGTGGAGTTTATCCCTATGTCTGCATAGGTTTTCTCCGGGTGCTCCAGTTTCCTCCCACAGTCCAAAGATGTGCAGGTTAGGTGGATTGGCCATGCTAAATTGCCCATAGTGTTCAGGGATGTGCATATTAGATGGGTTTGGGGAATGGGTCTGGGTGGGATGCTCTGAGAGTCGGTGTGGACTTGTTGGGCCGAAGGGCCTGTTTCCACACTGTAGGGATTCTATGGATTGGATCTAAGATTCCTTGCCTGAAAATTGTGATCTACTGCATAGGGCAGCATTGAGTTCAGAATGAAAATTTGGCTGCCAGTGCTCAAGGCCTCACTTTGCACAAACCACCTGCCTTACACCCATTTGTTACAATAGTGACCACACTGCACTCATTGTAAAGCACTGTGGGATGAACTGAATTTGTAAAAGACACTATACAAATGCAAACCATTCTGCTTTCTACAGTTATCAATCTCCCTATTAAAATACCTATCGACCCACTCATCAGTAGGTGAAGAAGCGAATTAATATCTTGCGTGTGGAATGAGCTACAGAATATTGAATCATAGGATGGACATAACACAGAGGGAGATCCTTTGGTCCCTCAAATCCACACTGGCCTCATTGCAAGAGAAATTTTGCTAATCTCATTCTCCCAGGAGGAGCCTCACAATTTTTTTTCCAATGCCCCCATTGAAAGTCATGATTATGTTTGTCTCTATCACACTCTAAGGCAGCGCAATCCTGATTCTGACCATTACCTTTATAAAATAAATATTCCTCATGTCGCTTTTGATTCTTTTACCAATCATCTTAATTCAGTATCGCCGGGCCCTCAACCCTGCCACTAGTGGGAACAATCTATTCTGGGTGAGTTTCATGATTTTGAACACCTCTATCAAATCTCTACTCAAACTTTTCTCCTCTAAGAAGAACAACTCTGCCTCTCTAAATTATTCATGTAACTGTAGCAGTAACCACGAATTAAACTCAGGAGTAACTTTATGGCCACAGCCACTGAAGTGCCTGGAAATGCGATGATCTTTGAACACTAGATTTCGCTGAAATATCGGAGACTGAGGGGTGATCTAATAAAGGTTTATAAAATCAAGGGAAACATGGATAAGGTGAATAGCCAAGGTCTTTTTCCTAGGGTACGGGAGTCCAAAACTAGAAAGCATAGGTTTAAGGCGAGAGAGGAAAGATATAACAGGGACCTAAGGGGCAACTTTTTTGCATAGAGGGTGGTGCATGTATGGCATGAACTGCCAGAAAAAATGGTGGAGGTGGGTAACCAATTGGGTAGGAGGGTGAACTGTAAGCAAGTTGCACAGATCCTTCAGCATCATCTGGAAAGTTTGGGTGAGAGGGCAAATCAATAGCAGATACAGTATAATTTGGATAAATGTGAAGTTATTCACATTGGAAGCACAAACAAGAAGGCAGATTACGACCAGAATGGCTGTAAATTGGGAGAGGGGGGAGTGTGCAGCGGGACCTGGGTGCCCATGTGCACCAGACGCTGTAGGTAAGCATGAAGGTGCAGCAGGTGGTAAAGAAGGCAAATGGTATGTGGCCCTCATTGCAAGAGGTTTTGACCACGGGAGCAGGGATGTGTTGTTACAGTTATACAGGGCCTTGGTGAGACCAAACCTGGAATATCGTGCGCAGTTTTGGTCTCCTTTTCTGAGGAAGGATGCTCTTGCTCTCAAGGGAGTGCAATGAAGGTTTACCAGGCTGACTCTGAGGATGGTGGGTCTGAAGTATGAGGACAGATTGACCAGGTTGGGATTGTTTGCGCTGGAGCTCAGATGAATGACGGGGGATCTCATAGAGACTTGGAACATCCTAACTGGACTAGACAGGGTAGATGCAGGGAGGATGTTCCTGATGGTGAGTGTGTCCAGACCCAAGGGTCACAGTATAAGGATTCAGGATAGATAATTTAGGACGGAGATGAGGAGGCATTTCTTCACCCAGTGAGCCTGTGGAATTTGTTACCACAGGAAGTAGTTGATGCCAAAATATTGAATGTATTCAAGAGCCAGAGAGATAGAGCACTTGGGGTGAACGGGATCAAAGGCTATGGGGAGAAAGCAGGATTAGGCTATTGAATTGGACAATCAGCCATGATAGTGAAGAATGGCAGAGCAGGTCCAAACGGCTGAATGGCCTTCTTCTGCTCCCATCTTTCAATGGTACAATTACAGTATTTAAAAGGCATCTGGATGGGTACATGACTAGGAAGGGTTCAGACGGACATGGGCCAAATGCTGACAAATAGGACTAGATTACTTTAGAATTACCTGGTCGGCATGGACCAGTTGGACCGAAGGGTCTGTGTCCGTGCTGTATAACTCTATCTTGCTCCATTCTGGAATGCAGGAAGGAAACTTGTGGACCTTGGGGACGAAGTGCTTGCCTGCTGTTCCACATGGAAATCTGAAATGCATTGCCCAAAGATGCCGAATCTTTTGATTATTTTCTATCTTCCCAGATCACTCTCCAAAAATACATGAGCCGAGGAGTTCAATTCCTTAAAGTTTGAGTCCACAAACTTGTAATCCGAAATCGACTTTGTTAAGCTTGGCACACAAGTACTGCATTTTCTATAAGTCTGACTTTGATGAACACCAAACTACAAAACAGACATCACCTAGTCACTGAATTCTGCCTGTCTCATTGAAAAGGCACTCAGATTAGATCTGGATCAATGGCTGCTTCAGCAGGTACTGGAAGCAAACAGCTTCAGAGAGAGGAAAGTGATCGATTGAGCCAGGAACAAGGCCTTCAGTGACAGATCAGCCTGAATGGCCTGTTCTCTTTTTCAAATTCCCAAGATCCTGATGTTATCTCAAAGTCTGCTGCCCAAGCAGCAAGGTGGCTTGGTGTTTAGCCCTGCTGCCTCCAGGTGCTCCGGTTTCCTCCCACAGTCACAAAGACGTGCAAGATGGGTGGATGGGCCATGCTAACTTACCCGTAGTGTTCAGGGGTGCATATGTTAGGTGCAATTAGCCGTGGGAAATGCAGGGTTACACAGAAAGGGTAGTAGGGTTGGGTCTGGGTGGGATGTTCTTCAGAGGGTCAGTGTAGAATTGTTGGACTGAATGGTCGGTAACCACGCTGTAGGGATTGTATGTGTCTTGTACCTCTTCCTGCCTATGTTGTCTCCAGTTTAAACAACACCTCGATTATAACATTTTTATTCTTATTTCCAGCTCATCTGAGACCTTGTCCTTCCCTATTTATTATATCAAAGAATCACAAAATCATAGAATTCCTACAATATGGCAAAACTGGCCATTTGACCCATTATCTCCACACTGAAAGTCTAAACAATATCCCAACCAGACCCACACCCTCTACCCTATCCCTGTAACCCTGCATTCCCTATGGCTAATTCACCTAACCTGCATATCCCTGGACACTATGAGCAATTTAGCATGGCCAATCCACTGAATCTGCATATCTTTGGGCAGAGGGAGGAAACTGGAGCACCCAGAGGAAACTCACACAGACACATGATTGTGCAAACTCCACATAGACAGTGTGAGAGGGTGGAATCATGCCCTTATCCCTGGTGCTGGGAGGCAGCAGTGCTTACTATCACCAGTACTAAACATAGCCAGTTATATCATATTGATATTTCAGTGTTCCTCCAGTTCTGGTCCCTTGCACATGTTGATTTTAATCATCTCATCATCAGCAGCTGGCTCTTCATTTGCCTCGATTCTATGTTCTGAGATTCCACCACAAAATTACACCGGCCCTTCCTCACTTTCCACATTAAGAAGCTCCCTAAACCCACTCTGAACAGTGTCCCAAAATCTCCTTATCGGAATCAAACTTTCTTGGATCATGTCCTTGTGGCACATCTTGAGATATTTTATGACATAAAAGGTGCTGTATAAATTGTTGCTGTTGTTCTCCTCCTTTCATCACTCCTATTTACTGTTATCTACATAATGTCAGATGAACCACAGCAGCGGCCCCTTTACCCATGGAGCTGACAGTGTCAACTTTAAAATGAATGGGTTTAATTTGCTCTTTCCACTACCTTCAGTGTACCGATTAACAAGTTTGCATAAATTCCTGTCTGCCTTCAGTTAGCATAGCCTGTAGCTTCTTCAAAATGAAGGAAGCTGGTTAATGACTTGATTAAAAATTTCCCAGATGGGAACTTATGCGAATGTATTAGGTAAAAAGTGCTAAAAATAAAACACCCAGAGGAAATTAAATCCATAAGTCTAAAACCACTTTCTTCTTGCTTGTCTACTTTGTTTCAATCCTCTACTATAACACATAAAAAAAACCCATTAAAAGAAGCTACAAAGTCAACTTTCATTTAACCAAACAAAGGAAATCACAGATATGTAGCTTTGAATCACGTGTGCACCAAAATTACAATTTAATTTTGAAGTTGACTGTAAGATAGAAAACATGATTCCACTCATCAATAAAAAAATTATAGAAGATTCATAATTAAAGAAAATAACAAAAGAAACAATTTCTCCGTCTGCTGTTTCATAAAAATAAAACATCCAATAGCTTCCACCTTCACTCTACTGTATATCAAATCGTATTTTGTTCCAGACAAAATCCAGTGACTTACTTTTTTCTGTATGATGGTTCTATTCGAAATGACAAGAAAAACTACTTTTATTTTCAACCTCGAATCTTTATTTCAAGGCAGGAACAAGTCTCTCAAAAGATTTCCTTTGCTTCTGTCTCAGAATGAATTCACGCTAGCTTGGAAACTCTTTATTTAGGAATATCATGCTCTTCGATCTCTATCAGTGTGCAAGGAAGTGATTGTAATGCCATGACTCACAATGACAACCATTCACGCTCATTCCTCCTTTGATTGATTTATATTTTTTTCTCCATAGCCCCATGAATCAAAGTTTTAATAAAAAGTTGACCCTTGATGAGAATCATTAAATTCTGCAAAAGTAGTACGCCAGAATCCTGGAATTCACAGCACAGGTAAAGGCCATTCAACCCATCACGCCTATACTGACGCCAGCGGCTGAATTGAAACTATCCCATTTTTCACCCCATTACACATACACTTCAGTACATTTTAGATCCAATTACCTTTTAAACAGGCCAGTCACCTCAACAGATCCTTATTCGTGTTATTTACCATGTTGAGTTTTTCTTGCTCACAGGATGTGGGCCTCGCTGGCAGGGTCAACATTTCTTCCCCATCCCTTAGTTTACTTGAGAAGGTGGTAGTGAGCTGCCTTCTTGAACTGCTGCTGTCCATGTTCTGTAGGCAGACCCACAGTGCTGTCAGAGAGGAAGTTCCAGGATTTTACCCTAGCCACAGTGAAGGAAGAGGAATATGTCTCCAAGTTAGGACAGTGAGTGGTTTGGAGGGAAATTTGCAGGTGGTGGTGTTCCCTTGTACCTGCTGTCCTTGTCCTTCCAAGTGGTAATGATCATAGGTTTGGAAGAAGCCTCTGAATTTCTGCAGCACACCTTGTGGATGGTACATACTGCTGCTACTGAGCAACCCTGGTGGAGGGAGTGGGTGCTTGTGGATGTAGGCATGGGTCTGAGGAAGGGTCACCAGACCCAAAATCTTAGCTCTTTTATCTCCTTCTCAGATGCTGCCAGACTTGCTAAGCTTTACCAGCAACTTTGTTTTTGTGCCATTCCAGTGGCCTGCTTTTTCCTGGATGGTGTCAAGCTTCTTGAGCGCAATTGGAGCTGCACTCATACAGGTAACACTCAAAATGTTTGACACCATCAAGGAAAAAGCAGACTGCTCTTCCCATCCCTCTTTGCCTAGTTTAATCAAGTGTTCTTCTATTCTATTCTCTACCAAATGCCTATCTAGTTTCCCCTTTAAGAACATTGACACTATTCAACTCATCTGCTCCTTATACTGACAAGCTCAAAATTCTAACATTTCATCAGTAGATTTGGATGCATTGGTGATTGTCTTTTATTTATGGCTAGTCTTACGCACAAGTGTTATTCTCCATTAGCCCCTGTAGTAAAGCATTTTTGTGTTCTCATCAGTCTCTGTGTGAAAGTATTTTTCTAATTTTGCCTCTTGTGCTTTTGATAATGGCTTCTCGAACAGAGGGTCACCACCTTCCTTTGAACTATATTACTATTCCTTCACTGGGTCAAAACCCTGGAACTTGGGGTGAAGACTAGGTGATAGACTAGTGGTATTGTCACCGGACTGTTAATGTAGAGATTCTGATAATGTTCTGTGGACCTGGGTTTGAATCCCGTCATGGCAGATGATGGAATTTGAATTCAATAAAATCTCTGGAATTAAGAGTGTAATGATGACTGTGAATCCATTGTCGATTAGTTGGAAAAACCCATCTGATTCACCAATGTCCTTTAGGGAAGGCAACTGCCATCCTTACCTGGTCTGGCCTAAAATGTGACTCCAGACCCACAGCAATGTGGTTGACTCTTAAATGCCATCTGGGCAATTAGTGAAGGGCAATAAATGCTGCCTAGTCAGGTCGCCCTCATCCCATAAATGAATAAAGAAAAATAAACTCCCTTGCTAACCACACAGTTGGAGCCCCTACAATACAAGGACAGTATTGTGTTGAAAACTGGAGTCCCCAATAAACTGAATATTCACTGTGTAGCATAAATTTAAAAATCACTAAAACAGAAATTAACTTTCCAAAATGCTAGGAAATGAAACCAAGAGAGAAGAATTTCAAAAAGCACTGAGGTTGCGGTGCCCTTTGAACTATTTATCTGGTGTCAAAATTCTCTATTTTCAATGTCTCATCTGTGATAATAAAATGTCCCTGTTCTTCAAAAGGATGTAAAACTAACCCTCTGATGTAACGGGACATGGAGGCAATGGCCATCCAATGCCCTGAGTGACTGTCCCATGGCCACTGTCCAAGAGGTTTCAGACAATTGATTGACATAGTAAATAACCGACACCTGGAAATTACATGTAACACGAAGTTGCTTAGGGCCAGAGGGGAGTTCCCATTCAGCGTTTCTCATCAGGCAGTCCTCAGAGAGCTGCATTCTCCAGATGGGCACTGGGACTGGGGGAAAAGGAGGAAGATCCCAGGAAAGAATTCCTTAATGCCTTGGCCAGGACGGACAATGCTGCCTTCACAAATTTAACACGAGGCAATGATGAGCCACGGACTTGGGTTTGAATCCAACCTCAGGCAATTGTGTAGAGTTTGCACTTTCTCCCTGTGTCTATGTGAGCTTCATCCTGGTGCTCTGTTTTCCTCTCACAGTGCAAAGATGTGCATGTTAGGCTGGACTGGTCATGCTAAATTACTCACAGTGTTCCGGAATGTGCAGGTTACCTGGGTTAGTCATGAGAAATGCAGGGATACAGGGATAGGGTAGGGGGGTGGCTCTTCAGAGGGTAGGTGTGGACTTGATAGAACAAATGGCCTGCTACCACACTGTAGGGATTCTATGGTACCATGAGACGGATACATACTGTGCCAACTGCCTGTTTGTGCTATGATATCAGTGAACCATCAAACACCATATCCACTGTTGTATCAGAGATAATGGGAACTGCAGATGCTGGAGAATCCAAGATAATAAAGTGTGAAGCTGGATGAATACAGCAGGCCAAGCAGCATCTCAGGAGCACAAAAGCTGACGTTTCGGGCCGAGACCCTTCATCAGAGACGGGGATGGGGAGAGGGTTCTGGAATAAATAGGGAGAGAGGGGGAGGTGGACCAAAGATGGAGAGAAAAGAAGATAGGTGGAGAGGACAGTATAGGTGGGGAGGTAGGGAGGGGATAGGTCAGTCCAGGGAAGGCAGACAGGTCAAGGAGGTGGGATGAGGTTAGTAGGTAGGAAGTGGAGGTGCGGCTTGAGGTGGGAGGAAGGGATGGGTGAGAGGAAGAACAGGTTAGGGAGGCAGAGACAGGCTGGGCAGGTTTTGGGATGCAGTGGGGGAAGGGGATGAACTGGGCTGGTTGTGTGATGCAGTGGGAGGGAGGAGACGAACTGGGCTGGTTTTGGGATGCGGTGGGGGAAGGGGAGATTCCCTCCGCTCCCGCCACAACCACCCCAAGACGATCCCCCTCATTCTCACACACCACCCCACCAACCTCTGGATACAACACATCATCCTCCAACGCTTCCGCCATCTACAATCCGACCCTACCACCCAAGACATTTTTCCATCCCCAACCTTGTCTGCCTTCCGGAGACACCACTCTCTCCGTGACTCCCTTGTTCGCTCCACACTGCCCTCCAACCCGACCACACCCGGCACCTTCCCCTGCAACCGCAGGAAGTGCTACACTTGCCCCCACACCTCCTCCCTCACCCCTATCCCAGGCCCCAAGATGACTTTCCATATTAAGCAGAGGTTCACCTGCACATCTGTCAATGTGGTATACTGCATCCATTGTGCCCAGTGTGGCTTCCTCTACATTGGGGAAACCAAGCGGAGGCTTGGGGACCGCTTTGCAGAACACCTCCACTCAGTTCGCAATAAACAACTGCACCTCCCAGTCGCAAACCATTTCCACTCCCCCTCCCATTCTTTCGAAGACATGTCCATCATGGGCCTCCTGCAGTGCCACAACGATGCCACCCGAAGGTTGCAGGAACAGCAACTCATATCCCGCTTGGGAACCCTGCAGCCCAATGGTATCAATGTGGACTTCACCAGCTTCAAAATCTCCCCTTCCCCCACTGCACCCCAAAACCAGCCCAGTTCGGACTCTCCCCCGACTGCATCACACAACCAGCCCAGCTCATCCTCTTCCCCCACTGCATCCCAAAACCAGCCCAGCCTGCCTCTGCCTCCCTCACCTGTTCTTCTTCTCACCCATCCCTTCCTCCCACCTCAAGCCGCACCTCCATTTCCCACCTACTAACCTCATCCCACCTCCTTGACATGTCCATCTTCCCTGGGCTGGCCTATCCCCTCCCTACCTCCCCATCTACACTCTCCTCTCCACCTATCTTCTCCACTATCCATCTTTGGTCCGCCTCCCCCTCTCTCCCTATTTATTCCAGTTCCCTCTCCCCATCCCCCTCTCTGATGAAGGGTCTAGGCCCAAAACGTCAGCTTTTGTGCTCCTGAGATGCTGCTTGGCCTGCTGTGTTCATCCAGCTTCACACTTTATTACCATATCCACTGTTGTTTATTTTCTTATTCTTATTAACTAATGGATCATATCTAAATTGCTGCTTCTTAGCAAACTCAATAAACTGTCAGAAATCACCAACTGCCTATATTATGTAACAGTGATCATGTATCTCCAAAAATCGGCAAAATTGTTCAAGATGACAGTTCACTACCAATTTCTCAACGACAACTGATGAACGAGCAATATCTGGCACCCCCATTCAATTACAAATAAAACATCAGAAACTATGATCCTTGTTACTAATTCTTCAAACAGTCGATAGAGATAATGGAAACAGCAGATGCTGGACAATCCAAGATAACAAAGTGTGAAGCTGGATGACCACTCCCAAGATGCTGCTTGGCCTGCTGTGTTCATCTAGCTTCACGCTTTGTTATCACCAAACAGTCAAGCTACCTTTGAGTTTTTCCTCTCAAAATCTTTCAGAATTATGGAAATCAGCTTAAGATCCCCCAGTAAGCTACTTTTTTTCCAAAACATCAATCATTCTTCTGTGGTGGCTATGTGCAAGTATAGACAAAAACTCAGTAACAAAGTCTTCAGTGTTACAATGCGAGACAAACACACAGTTCTGAGATGGAAATGCAAGCTAATTGTCCTCTCATTCAAAAGCTTTCCTTATTTCTTGGAAATCATTTGTATTTTTTCAATAATGACAGTGACTACTGTGGGCAACCATGTGTGCTCATTTGGGAACACATGCCTCTAGCCACTGATGTAAAAACTTGGACTTAATGTGCAATGTCATGCATGAATGTATGACTGTGTCGGCGCAGAGAAGCACATGCAATTTTGAACTGGCATTCAGTAGTTAGGAAAGGGTGCATGGCACTGATGGAACCCTACCCCTAGCCTGAGAAGGCAAGATGACCCAGAAGCAAGAGTAGGGGAGAGGGGAAGAGTGGGGGGAGGTTACAAGGAAGCCCCAGAAGTGAGGAGGCCATTTCCCCCCTTCCGCACTCACTCCTCTGCACTCTAGCCATCACCATCCCAATGGTTCTCTCCTGGATCACTCTCCATCCACTAGTCCCCATCCCCATTTGTCTCCCCAGACATCCCTTTGTATCCACAACTCTCTCGCCCAATCTCTGAGCTCAACAATTTCTCTCTCTCCCCCACCCCATTCCCAACTCTCCCCCAAACTCCCATCCCAATTTCTCTCCCATCACCCAGTCTCAACCGCTCTCCCCCCTGACTCTGCCCCCATGTCTTGTCTCACCCCACACTCTCCCCATCTACCCGCCCACCCCTTCTGTATCCATCTGTCAAATTCCCACCCCCTTTACTCCCATTTCTTTCCTCCCACCCCTCTCTGTCCCTAACTCTCATCTGCCCACACACTTTGCCCCATCTCTCTCTCTCCACCTGTCTCTGTCCCCATCTTTTCCCACCCTCCTCAGTCGCCATTTCTCTGCCCCCACCCCTCTCTGTTCTCATCTCCCATTCACCACACCCTTTGTCTCCATCTCTCATACCCCACCCACTTTGCCCCTATCTCTCTCCCCAAAAGTCACTATCCCATCCCTCTCCCCACTCTCCTCTGTCTCCATCTCTCACTCGCCCAACCTGTTTGTCTCCACATCACTGCCCCATACTTCTCTGTCCCCATCTCTCATTCCTCCATCCCTTTATTCCCATCTCTCTCTGCCCACCTGTCTCTGTCTCCATTCCTCCCCCAACGCCTCTCTGTCCACTTCTCTCATTCCCACACCCTCTCTGTCCCAATCAGTCCCCCAATCCTTCTCTGTCCCAATCTCTCTCCCCCAACTCCTCTCTGTCCCCAACACTCTCCCCCATCCCTTCTCTGTCCCAATTTCTTTCCTCAACCCCTTTGTCCTCATTTTTCTTTCCCCACCCCTCTCTATCCCTATCTCTTTCCCCTGCCTCAATCCAATTTCTTCCCAAACCCAGTCCTGAAATTTCTCCCACTCCACCACAAATCACTCTCCCCCAACTCCATCTCAATCTTATACCCCTGCTATCATGTCTCTCTGAAATTTGTGCACACATGATTTAAGGCAGTACCTAGTGTGCATGCAGCTTTTTTTTATTGAACTAACTGCAGACATCACGTCTCCAGTTCTTTAACTGAGTAAGGCCATTCACTATTTTAACCCTTTTACTCTGACCTTATCCAGTAAATTTTCTTTGTGTTTTTTTACATTGTGACGGGCAGCATGTCGATGCAGGCTTAGCCAGCCGAAGAGCATGTTCGTATGCTGTAATTTTTTTTGTCCTTTGTTCTAAATTCAATTTACCCTTTGAATTGAAGTTACCTTAATTTTGCGTGGCTCATTTGACATAAAATTACTTACCAGGGTATGAACTTAGATTTAAAATTCAATTTCTAAAACTAAAATGTCATTCTTCTAGGCTGTACAGGCTATGATATTAGGCATGCATAACAATTATTAATTTTACAGTAAGCTGAGTTAATGAGACTTATTCAGTCTCAAATGGTACATGCAGATAAACCAAAAATCTCGTCATTGCGCAGAACTGCATTTGTTCAGTGGAGATCTCCGGACAGTAATCACGATTATGGTTAATTTGACCCCTTTTTCAACCCATAGTCAATTATAGGATTGTAATAACACTCTAGCATTGATCAGCAAACTCTGTACATCTCGGATGTTGGAAGTTTATGTGCTGGCTATACACTTTAGCTGTGGGCTTTTGAGCAACTGGTGGAAGTGGAATAGAATGCTCTGCTGAGGAAATATCAGGCCCTCAAAGATCCATCTTTGGGGAACCCTGTCACGAAAGGTTGCTATTGACAGAGTATCAAATCCATATGAAGGCACTGAGAAACCTCTCCAGCAAAAGTAGATGACAGAGCTATTTACGGGTTTCAATGCCCTTCATAACTGCACCACAAATCGAGGCTTCTTGTCAGTTCAGAAGTTTGGAGTATTAGTGGTGGGTACATCCCACAATAATTCAAAGAGAGTGAGGCAGCTCTCATCTGCAGGTTCTGACCTATGGCATTCAAGTCTCAGAAATTGACAGAATAGTTTCCACTCCAGTCCCTATTCTGCAGGCCTGTGTTGTAGAGACTTTGCAGGAAATATTGCATACTGTGTTCCTGGACAAGCAATATCTTGGTCTTGTGGCTATTTGAGAAGCTGGAAGCGGCTTCAAAGAACATGGTGCTTTTTTCAGGATGGAAGGGGAGAGTGTGCATCCACTAACCCTTCCAGAAGGGGCTGACTTGCTGCTTCTAGATAGGCTGGAGATGACCCTATGCAAGAGTCGATACATTGTCAAAGACAGTGTGATTCCCTGGATCGCCAGCAGTCATTGTGAAGAATTGGAGAGGGATTTTTCCAATTTTTGTCCTGTCTAGTTGTCCTATGTTTCTTTCTAGTTCTGCACCTTTCCCAAGGCTCCAGGTTGGTGGAAAAACAGGTTCAGGTACAATGGGAATCTCTGCATAATGGAACAGGCAGCACGTGCTAATGTGTCATTCTTTACCTACGAGTACACTGTTGCATTTGAAACATTCGCCAGAATATCACGAATTCTGGGGCTGACTACAATAGTTCAAAGTCATATAACTGGCCAGGTTCAATATTGCCACGGTAGCTCAGTGGTTAGCACTGCCACCTCACAGTGCCATGGGCCCAGGCTTGATTCCACCCTTGACAGACCCTCCGTGTGGAGTTTGCACATTCTCCCCATGTCTGTATGGGTTTCCTCTGGGTGCTCTGGTCTCCTCCCACAGACTAAGGATGTGCAAGTTAGGTGGCTTGGCCTACTTGTAAAGAAGGTTTGTGCTCCTGGGATGCTGCTGGGCCTGCTGTGTTCATCCAGCCTCACATTTTATGATCTTGGATTCTCCAGCATCTGCAGTTCCCATTATCACTTTACAAAGATAGGGGTGGGTCTGGGTAGGATGCTCTTCATAGGGTCAGTGGAGATTTGATGGGCTGAATGGGCTGCTTCCACACTGTAGGCATTCTATGATTCAAATCCAAATGCAACCTTAAAGCCACATTCTTTGTGTGCAATTTCTACTTTTGTCATTAAAATTATACTTTATAATTACTAATTTTCACAACCATCTGGCAATTTCACAGTCACCCATTACCAATTGTCACTCTTTTCATGTTCCATTGTAACTTCTTTAATTGGCTATAAATTATTCAGCTGCCATGATTAGACTTGAACTGAAAACATACACATTTCTTCAAAGCTTCTCATTTTGCATTCATCAGGACATTCAAAAAGACACCAATGTTAATGACAGTAATATTTTATACTATATTCAAATAGCATGGTGGTAGTTTGGAAAGTGGACTCTGATTGGTAGTGGCATAGCCATGGAGAATGCACCAGTTAGATGATGAATGACAATCAACCACTAAGCTTCTCGTACAGTTTAGAATTTTGTTCTCCTTTATTTTGGTATTCTTGCAAAGGTCCTTATCAGTACCAGACAAATAGCTTCAACAAAATGGGCAAACATTCAGGCCACTAGCCAAAATAGACATTCATATTATGGATCATGAATGTGTGCCTCTGGATTATTAGCTCAGTAACATGCTTGCTATACGACTGTGTTTTCCAAACAGGTTATTTTATTTAATTGTGAAGACAATGTAACATTTTAAATGCATCTTCCCACAGTTACTGAGATAATGGGAACTGCAGATGCTGGAGAATCCAAGATAATAAAATGTGAGGCTGGATGAACACAGCAGGCCAAGCAACATCTCAGGAGCACAAAAGCTGACGTTTCGGGCCTAGACCCTTCATCCCACAGTTACTAGTGTCTAATCTTTCTCTCTGCTCATATTTCAAGTGAATGATGGGAAGAAGCCATTCTGCCAGGTCCTTGACTATTTAGTGTAAATGGGATAGTAGAGGGGCCAGAAGAAGCCAAAGGGTCTGCTACCAGCAGATTGTGTTTTAATGTTGGTTGTCTGGGTAAGAAAGAAAAACAATGGTCTTAACACCTCCCCGAAAGGATGCTCATTTCTGAAAAAATGTCTGCAAGAAATAAGTGGCAGGGCCTCATGCAAGCAAATCCCAGGATTATTGCAAACTCAGTAGGGCCAAATCAGAGGCCAGTACATAGATACACAGATGTAATGGGCTAAGAGAATAGTGCACAAAAATAGAATGGAGGTTGAAGATTAACCACAATGTAGCCCAGGCTTTAGGAGTCAAATGGCCTACCCTATTCCTATTTCTGACATTCACCAACTGGTGTCGATTCTTAATACGCGTTTGACTCACCAACATAAACAGATTCCTTAAGACAACAAGGAGTAGGAGCTGAAGTAGGCCATTCAACCCATCAAGGCTGCTTCACCATTCAATGAGATCATGGCTGATCTGGTAATCCTCAGCTTCATCTTCCTGCCCTTTCCCCATAACTCTTGATTCCCTTAATAATTAAAAACCTGTCTATCTCTTGAATATTTTTAATGACCAAGCCTCAACAGCCTTCTGTGGTAAATAATCCCACAGATTTACAATCCTCTGAGAGAAGAAATTCCCAACTCTGTCTTAAATGTGCGATCCCTTATTCTGAGCTCATGTTCTCTAATCCACAGGGAGAATGATCTCTCTGTATCTACACTGTCAAGCCCCCAAAGAATCTTGTCTTTCAATATGGTCATTTCTCATGCTTCTGAACTCCAACAGGCCCAAGCTATTCAACCTCTCCTCAGAAAACAGTCCCTCCATACTTGGTCAGAGGTAATGGGAACTGCAGATGCTGGAGAATCCAAGATAACAAAGTGTGGGGCTGGATGAACACAACAGGCCAAGCAGCAGTATCAGCCGAGTGAAACCTTTCTGGGCTGCCACTAATGCCTGTGTATATTTCTGAGATAAAGCTAGTTCGGTCAGGCAGAGAACATTTCATGGCAGCAAAAGCTAAATAAGATCACACATTACAATTAACCCTCCCCAAAAGATCTAATGATGGTAACAGTTAATTCTATATTTTACCACAAGGCAGGTTCTTCTGCAGGGCTAATAAAATCGACAAGATACATTATTCTGCACTGAAATGTTGTGGTTATGTCTGTTGCTTCTGGTATCATTCACTTATCGTTCAGCAAGGATAGGAAAAGCAAAACACTGAGGCCCAACTTTTTTTTTCTTCAGATCATGTTGAGAAATGTAACATCTGATTACATTGTTTTACGCTTGCAGATTGATGTGCTCCAGTCTGCGTCCAAAATCTAGTTATTTGTAGCATTTTTGATACATTAACTGCTGTTGAAAGGAACACCTCTTAACTCTGAAAGCTACGTATGATTGAAGTCCAGCAGCTTGGAGATAGTGGTGCAGTGGCAATGTCACTGGACTAGTTATCCAAAACTCCAGGCCAATGACCCCATTCGCTTGGCACTTCTGGCTGAAGATTGCTGTAAATGCTTCAGACTTATCTCTTTACTCAGAGAGTATTAAGGGAATGGAATGCTTTGCCTGCAACGGTAGTAGATTAGCCAACTTTAGGTACATTTAAGTCATCATTGGACAAGCATATGGACGTACAGGGACTAGTGTAGGTTAGATGGGCTTGAGATCAGTATGACAGGTCGGCACAACATCGAGGGCCGAAGGGCCTGTACTGTGCTGTAATGTTCTATGTTCTATGTTCTATTATCTTTTGCACTGATGTGCTGGGCTCTTCCATCATAGAGGATGGGGATACTTGTGGAGCTTCCTCCTCTAGTGAAGTGTTTAGTTACCACCATCATTTCCAAACTGAATGTGGCAGGACTGCAGAGCTTAGATGTGAGCCGTTGGTTGTGGGCTTGATTAACCTATCACTTTTTGCTTCTGTTGTTTGGCTTATAAATAGTCCTGTTTGGTAGCTTTACTCCGTTGACACTTCATTTAGGTCTGCCTGGTGCTACTCCTGGCATGCCCTCCTGCACTCTACATTGAGCCAGGGTTGATGGTAATGGTTGAGTGGGGGATATGCCGGGCCATGAGGTTGCAGATAGTGCTGGAGTACAATTCTGCAGCTGTTAATGGCCCACAGCATTTAATGGATGTCCAGTCTTCAGTTGCTAGATTTGTTCAAACTCTCCCATTTAGCACTGTGATAGTGCCACACAACACGATGGAGGTGATTCTCAATGTGAAGGCAGGACTTTGTCTCCACAAGGACTGTGCAATGATACTTTTATCGGTACTGTCAAAAACAGATGCAGCTGTAGCTTGCAGATTGGTAAGGATGAGGTCAAGTTTGTTTCGTCCTCTTGATGGTTCCTTCACCATCTACTGCAGACCCAGTCTAGCAGCTATGTCCTTTTGGACCCGACCAGCTCGATCAGTAGCACTGCTGCTGAGCCACTCTTGGTGTTGGGAGACATTGAAATCTGCTATCCAGAGTGCTTCCTCCAAGTGCCGTTCAACATGGAGGGGTACTGACTCATCAGCCAGGGGAGGGCAGTATGTAGTAATCAGCAGGAGGCTTCCTTATCTATGTTTAACCTGAAGCCATGAGACTTCATGGGGTACAAAGTCAATATTGATGTCTCTCCCAACTGTGTACCACTGCACCACTACCTCTACTGGGTCTGCCCTGTCAACGAGACAGGTCATATCCAGGGATGATGATGGTGGTTTCTGAGAAATTGCCTGGGACTAGTTGCTGAACTAGTCTGTGAGGCAGCTGTCCCAATTTTGGTACCATTTCCCAGATGTTAGTGAAGAGGACTTTGCAGGGTCAACCAGGCTGTTCCTGCTGTTGTCTTTTCCAGTGCCCAGGTTGATGCCAGGTGGCCCATCCAGTTTTGTTTCTTTGTTAAGACTTCACAGCAATTGATACAAATGAATGGCTTTCTAGGCCATTTCAGAGTCTAGGGCAGGTCAGAGTCAACTACATTGCTGTGGATCTGAAGTCATATGTAGGCCAGGCCAGTGAAGATGGCAGATTTCTTTCTCTAAAAGGCATTAGTGAACCAGATGCCCCATCTCACCTAACTGTGCAACCTGTTAATTGTTGTCAAAAACCCATCTGGTTCACCAATGATAACAAGGTGCAGAGCTGGGCGAACATAGCAGGCCAAGCAGCCTCAAGGGAGCAGGCCAAGCAGCATCAAGGGAGCAGGAAGCTGACGTTTTGGGCCTAGGCCCTTTTCTGAAGAAGTGTCTAGGCCCAAAACATCCAGCTCTACATCTTGTTATCTCAGATTCTCCAGCATCGGCAGTTCCTACTATCTCTGGTTCACCAATGTCCTTCAGTGAAGAAAACTTGCCATCCTTATCTGTCTTTTCCTCAGAGGTCCCATATTTTTAAAGTGTTTTCCTTAACTCTGGCCCTTCACACGGGGTAATATTCTTCCAGCATTTATCCTGTCAGGTCCCATCAGCATCCAATATGTTTCAATAAGATTACCTTTCATCCACCCATTCTCCTAAACTCCAGTGGGCAAAGGCTCAATCTGAGCATTTCCTCATAAAACAAGTCCTTCATCCCATGAATTAATCAAATCAATTTTCTTTGATCTTTTCAAATGAACTGATGCTCTTTCTTCAATGAGGACTTGAACACTGGACGAGACATTGCTCTACAAGCAATATGATACATTGGAAGTGCAATGGATTTTATTTTAACTGTGAAATACAACGGTGAATGCTCACCCACTAAAGTCTTATAAATAGCAAAGAAACAAACTGATTGGCCTCGGGCTTCGATGGTATTGGTTGTGGGACGAATATTAATCATTGGGTGATACTGCATGGAAACAGGCCATTTGGCCCAACCAGTCCATGCTGAACATACAGTAATCCCAAACTAAATTAGCCCCAACTGCGCTTGGCCCATGTCCCCCCAAACATTTATTATTCATGTACTTATCCAAATATTTTAAATGTTGTAACTGTACCCACATCCACCACTTCATTCCACATGCAAACCACTCTTTGTGTAAAAAAGTTGCCTCTCATGTCCTTTTTAGACCACTCCCCTCTCACCTTAAAAATACACACACTACTCTTGAAATTCCCTGCTGTAGGGAAAAAGATACCTGCCATTCACCTTATCTATATCCCTTATTATTTTATAAACCTCTATGTAGTCATTCCTCAATCTCCTATGCTCCAGTGAAAAATCTCTGAGCTTATCCAACCTCTCCCATAACTCAAACCTTCCATTCGCAGAACATCCTGATAAATTTTTCCTGAACTCTCTCTAGCTTGATAATATCCTTTCTATTACAGGGTGACCAGAACTGGAGACGCAAATCCAGAAGAGGGCTCACCAATGTCCTGTACGACCTCAACATGACATCCCAAATCCTACAATCAAAGGTCTGAGCAATGAAGGCAAGCGTGCTAAATGTCATCTTAATCAGACAGTGAGAAGATCCTGCTCTTCAAATAGTGTCATGCCATGTTTTATTTGAGAAAAAAAAAGACAAGGCCTCCATTCAGCGTCTCATCCAAGAACAGGGTCTCTGTGAAAATACAGTGCTTGTTCTGTTCTGCACTAACAATGTCCAAAATGTCTCCTCATTGGTCCTCCATTCACCCTGGCGTTTTATCGAGCGGCCATTCTGCTCCAATACGCTGTTAACCTTTAATTTCAATGTCCTAGTCCCCATGAAAACCATTACCCTCTCCCAGTTTCGTCATTCCCAGTGCCAGCCTTTTCTGAACAGGCAGGTGTCGTACTACCCACGCTCAGGCAAGGGACTGATAAAGCTCCTAAACAGCCTTATGAAGATCAATGAAAGGATAAGAGTGTGTTGTTTATGGATACCTGAAGGCAGTCTAGGATGCCAGTGCTTCAGCCAGCTCTCGAGACGGAACTTCCTCCTTAACCCATGGTGGTAATGTGACTGCAGGAACCACTTTGACGGAAGCAGAGATGAGCAGGCACCTCCATATTGAAGTTCTCCCTCTGTTACCTGACTCTCGTTGACACTCCAGCTTCTTTCATACAATGCTAGTAATGGTGGCTGGGTCAACATTTGTCACCCATTCCTAATTGCCCTTGAGGAGGTAATGATGGGCTCACTTCTTGAAGTCCTTCAGTTCACATGGTGCTGATGCACCCATAATGTAGTTAGGCAGAAAGTTCCAGGTTTTGAAACCTGTGATCGCAACTGTGCCCCTGCACCTATCTCTCCACCATCAAAGTGAAACAATCCCAACTCTCTTTGCTGTGCCCACAATGAAGATCCAGCTTTTTAACACTTCACCATTAAGTTCCTGTGTTCTCCAGCTACTAGTCTAATATCAAGTTGCAGATACATCGGAACAGGTGTAGGCCAGTCAGCCCATCAGGCCTGCCTTGCCAGTGAATATGACCATGGTTATCAAACACTTCATTGCTTTCAAACCTCTCATTTCCACGACGCTGCATACCTCTGGTAATCAGAAATCTATCATAGAGTCATAGAAGTCTACAGCACAGTGAACATCCCTTCAGCCCATCAAGTCTACACCAGGCAGAAACAAGCACCAACTATTCCAGTCCCATTTTCCAGCAGTAGGCCCATAATCCTGCATCAGATGGCATCATGCACAGACATCTAGATCCATCTCAAATGATATGAAAGGTTTGTGCATCTTCTACACTTACAGGTAATGAGTTCTAGACTTCTACCACCCTCTGGGTGAAAATGCTTTTCCTCACATCCCCACTAAATCTCCTGCTCCTTATCTTAAACCTATGCTCCCTGAACATTGATCCCTCCAGCAAGGGGAACCGTTTCTTCCTGTCTACCCCATCTATACCCACATAATTTTATACCTTGAAATCATGCTCTTATTTTAGTCTCTTCTGCTCCAAGGGAAACGACCCCCATTTAAATAATCTCTGTTCATAACTAAAACTCTCCAGCTATTGATCTCTACCTCAAACATCACCATACGGATCAGATCTAAGCTTTGCCGTCCTGCCACATCCAGCCATGAATGGTGGTAGACAATTAGACAACTCACTGGAGGGGGAGTCTCCACAAACATCCCCATCCTCAATGATGGAAGAGCCCAGCACATCAGTACAAAAGATAAGGCTGGAGAATTTGCAGCAATCTTCAGCTGGAAGTGCTGAGTGGATCATCCATCTCAGCCTCCTCTAATGGTCCCCAGAATTACAGATGCCAGCCTTCAGTCAATTCGATTCACTTCCCGTGATATCAAGAAACGGTTGGAGACACTGGATACTGCAAAGTATCGGGCCCTGACAACACTCTGGCAATAGTACTGAAGACGTGTGCTCTAGAACTTGCCACTCCCCTAGCCAAGCTGTTCCAGTACAGTTACAACATTGGTATCGACCTGGCAATGTGGAAAATTGCCTAAGCATGTCCTGTACGCAAAAAGCAAGACAAATCCAACCTGGCCAATTACTGCCCTATCAGTCTCCTCTCGATCATCAGTAAAGTGATGGATGGTGTCATCAACAGTGCTATCAAACAGCACCTGCTCAGCAATAACCTGTTCAGTGACACCCAGTTTGGGTTCTGCCAGGGCCCCTCAGCACCTGACCTCATTACAGCCTTGTGAAATGGACAAAAGAGCTGAATTCCCAATGCTAGGTGAGAATGACAGCCCTTGATATTAGAGATGTTGCGAAATATTGGTGGCTCGGGTAAAAACCAACAGCCAGCCTTGATATGTATTGATATCAAGGCTGCATTTGATCGAGTGTGGTGTCAAGGAGCCCTAGCAAAACTGGTGTCAATGGGTATCGGGGGCACACTCTTCAATGGTTGGAGTCATTCCTGACACATTGGAAGATGGTCATGGTTGATGGAGGTCAATCATCTCAGCTCCGGGGCATCTCTGCAGGAGTTCCTCAGAGTAGTGTCCTCGGCCCAACCATCTTTAGCTGCTTCATCAATGACCTTCCTTCCATTACAAGGCTAGAAGTGGGGATGTTCGCTGATGATTGTACAATGTTCAGCACCATTCATGGCTCCTCAGATACTGAAGCATTCCACGTTCACATGCAACAAGATCTGGACGATATCCAGACTTGGGCTGACAATGGCAAGTAACATTTGAGCCACACAAATGCCAGGCTATGACCATCACCAACAAGAGAAAATCTAACCACCTTCCCTTGACATTCAATGGTGTTACCACCAATGAATCCCTCACTATCAACATCCAGTGGGTTATCATTGACCAGAAACTCAACTGGACTCACCACATAAATACAGTGGCTACAATAGCAGGCCAGAAACTAGGAATACTGTGGTGAATAATGCGCCTCCTGACTCCTCTAAACCTGTCCACCATCTATAAGGCAGATGTCAGGAGTGTGATGGAATACTCCCCACTTACCTCGATGAATGCCGCCCTAACAACACTCAAGAAGCTTGACACCATCCAGGACAAAGCAGCCGCGTGACTGGCACCACATCCACAAGTATCCACTCCCTCAACCCCAAAGCTCAGTAGCAGCAGTGTGGGTACTATCTTCAAGATGCACTGCAGAACTTCACCAAAAACTTCAGTCAGCACGCTCCAGACCTACAACCACTCCCATCTAGAAGGGCAAGGGCATCAGACATATGGGAACACCACCACCTCCAAGTTCCCCTCCAAGCCACTCACCATCCTGACTTGGAAATACATCATCATTCCTTCACTGTTGCTGGGTCAAAGTCCTGGAATTCTCTCTCTAAAGGCACTGTGGGTCAACCCGCAGCAGAAGGACTGCAGCTCACCACCACCTTCTCAAGGGGCAACTAGGGATGGGCAATAAATGCTGGCCAAGCCAGCGACACCAACATCCCACAAATGGGTAGAAAATAATTCATGCACAAACTTGCTCTAAGTTATCACAAAGCAGAAGGCATCAGGCCATAGTTTCATTATTCAAGACTGAATTGAGATTTGGGCTATTGCCCCAAAGTTGTAATCCCAAATCCTGCTCGCCAATGCCTTCTCATGCTCCTTTCACAGATGAAGTCCAACATAACATTCTTTCTGAGTCATGTCATCTTGATGTATACACAATAGGGTGTAAGGAATATGGTTTTCAACAGCTAATTGGAGGGTTTGATGGATTGAAACAGAAAGCAGAAATAAAAATCTCTGTCAATACCTGCGCTGGATATGACAAAATTCCCTGTCATTTACTTACATTTATTCAAAGTGTTTCCCTATGATCTATAGAAAGAAGGAAGTGAATGCAAAGCTGATTCTTAACAGAAAGCTTCAAGTAACAATCGTTATGCATTGGTTCATCATATCACACAGCAAGGGCTGTATTAATTTCAGTTTCTGTTGTAGCTGATGCTATTTTGGTGCTAATCTTTAATGTAATTCAAACAAGTGCTAGCAATATTGAGTGAATCATACTCTTGTGGTTGATGAGGGGCTGTATGTTCCCTTTCAGCAGTGACGTTCCAATTATTTGGTGTGGGAATGCCATTACAAATATTGGCACATCCATAAAGATTACTGATGCATATCAATATGCTCTGCAAGGACACCCCGCCCAAACTTGCAGCTATCAGCAACTGAAAGGTAACACTGCAGATAGCTGTAGCTGCAAGTAGTGTAAGAAAGTCAATGAAATTGGAGAATTATACAAAAGAAATCATGATAGGCATGAATCTGATAGAAGCTTAGGAGCAAGTCTCTGACCAATATTTCCTTCAAGAGTGGGTCCCATCTGGGAGCGCCGAAGCAGAAAATGTATTTCAACTTTCCAGAGCTGAAAGAGAATGAGCGCACAGAGGTGGAAGAATAATTTTCTGTCGAGGAGAGAATTTGCATTCTAATTCAAAACATCTATCCATTCTTTATGAAAGGAGTAGCTGTTAAAGTAATATCAAAACTGAGCCACAAAATAAGCAGGAAGAAGTTATCAGAAGAACTGAGGTATGATGGGAGAAACATTGTGAAGCGACTTGATAGCTAGATCCAAAATCTTTTAAGTTGACTCTCTCATTAATGTAGAAATGTGTGGTGTACAGTGAGGATTTCACAACATTTGCAGGAAAATTAGAAATAAGTGAAAGTAAAAACTTAACATGACAGAATATGTGATAAAATGGCCTACAAACTGATTAAATGAATATTCTGTTCACATTACAGCACTAGGGTAAGCCAACAACATAGTCTTTATCATTTGCACAGCTTTTGTTATTTTTTAAAATATAATTGACATGAATTAGCTACAGGCTCCCTACCCAAATGCTGTCTTCCTGGCGATACTGCTTCCAATTCCTTCCTGTATCGCTGAACATTAATAGATAGCGTGTCACCCAATCCGAGCTTCCATATCGGCCCTGGCTTGCGATAGCAGTGATTTCTGTTCTCTCACCGAGGTCCATCTGTAACCATTGGTATTTGTCAGATTCCAAGGGTGACCATCCACCAGCTCCTTTAAGGAAAAGTTAAACAAAAATATCATTCAAAAGAAAAAAGATGCAAGGGCGGCACAAAGCAATTTGTCACATTTAAATTCCTAACTATTTCATTTTTTAAATTTATTTATGGAATGAGGGCATCACTGGTTAGGCCAGCATTTATTGCCCATCCCTAATTGCCCAGAAGGCAGTTCAGAGTCAACCACTTTGCTGTGGGTTTGGAGTCACATTTTAGGCCAGACCAGGTAAGGATGGCAGTTTCCTTCCCTAAAGGACATTATTGAACAAATGGGGTATTTCTGACAATTAACAATGGGTCATAGTTATCACGAGACTCCAAATTTCACATTTATTTTTTGAGTGATTTCAAATTCGACCATCTGTAATGGTGGGATTCAAACCCAAGGTCCCCAGAACATTCTGAGGAAGGGTCACTCACCCTGAGACATTAAGTCTGATTTCTTTCCACCGACACTGTCAGATCTGCTGAGCTTTTCCAGCAATCTCTTTTTTTGTCCCCAGAACATTACCTGGGGATTGCATTAACAGTCCAACAATAATACCATGAGGCCATCGCCTCCCTGATTATTAATTTCCTTATGTTTAATATTTAATTCTATTAACTAGATATGATTGAGCTCTCAGGGTGGGGATTATTGTTAAGGTTCCATTTGCCTATCTATACATTCCCTAAAGTACAGTGATGGTCCTTCTCCTCAACCTGTTTCTCTTTATCTGGAGAAAGTACTCTGACAATGGGAGTGAATTCCATTTGTTGACCCAATAATGATGAAGGAATAATGGTATACATCCAATTCAGGATGTTGAGTGGTTTGGGAAGGGCACTTGAACTGGAAATGTTTGCATAATGTCTGATTTTTCTCAATGAAAGATGTTGTAGTGTTGCAGGGGGTTGGTTTTCATGAATAGCTCCAGTGCACCCTGTAACTGTACACACCCAGTGCACCAGTGAGTCCACTAGCAGGGAAACCAGGAAATGCTCGGTCCTAGATAGTGTTAAACTTCTTGTGAATTGTTGTGGCTGCAGCCATCCAGGCAATTGATGACTGATCGATCACGTCACCAACGTACAATTACATAGAAGTTGCAGAGTAGAAAAGCTACTTTGCAAAACACTTAGAAACATACAAACAGGATCAGGCTATTCTGTTCCCTGTGACTGCTCTGACATCAATAAGATCATAACTGATTTGTGGCCTGACTCCATATGCCTGCCTTGGGCCCATATCCCTTCGTACCCTTACTGAGTAAACACTTTTCCAGCTCAAATTTAAATTCAGTAACTGAATTAGCATTGACCACCATTTGAGGAAGAGAGTTCCAAACCTCCCTGAGTCCTGAATGGCCTGGCCCTAATTCTATGTTTCTTGGCTCTAGACTCTTCAACCTGTGGAAACAGTTTATATTTATCGACCCTGTCTGTCACTGTTAATATCTCACTTAGATCACCCCTTAACCTTCAGAATTCTAGGGTCTAATTTGTCCAATCTCTCCCTATAATCTAACTTTTGAAATCCAGTTCCATCTTGTAACCCTGCGTTGAACTCCCTCTGCGGCTAAGACACCCGTCCCAGGCAGTGGTGCTCATATCTGCTCACAGTAGTTGGAAGTGGGATCTAACTAGTATTTTGCCTAACTGTAGCATTAACATCTGCATCCCTATACTCCACCCCTCTAAATATGAAAGCCAGCATTCATTAGACTTTTTGACTATTTTCTGCATCAGTTCATGGCATCTTAAAGAGCTATGCATCCGAACCCCAAATCATGCTAGATGTCTTACCTTTGAACCTTCTAAAAAATATCTCGGTCTATCCTTTCTCAGTCCAAAATGGATAACCTCACATTTGTTCTTATTAAAATCCATCCATGGTTGATGATCCACTGCTTTGCCTATTCATCCAATCTGTCAATATTCTGTTGTCGTTTTATGCTGTCATTAACACTGTAGTCAATGTTGCCCAATTTTGAGTCATCAAAAACATTGGATATTTGAATTTTTGTGTCAATATCCAACAAATGAATGAATATTGGGAATAATTGAGGCCCTGACACAGATTCCAGGGGGACACCACTCGTCACTTGCAGCCAATTTGAGTAGTTACCCATGATTCCAGCTCATGGTTTCCTGCCACTCAATCAGTTTCCAATCCATGGCAGTAAGTTTCCCTCAATTCCATGGGTTTCCTCCTTAGCTAACAGCAGCAGGCAGGTCAGTGGTTAGTACTGCTGCTTCACAATACCAGGGACCCGGGTTCGATTCTACCCTCAGGCGACTGTCTGTGTAGAGTTTAAACATTCTCCCCTTGTCTGCGTGAGTTTCCTTCGGGTCCTCCACTTTCCTCTCATAATCCAAAGTTGAGCAGACAATGTGGATTGGTCATGCTAAATTGCCTGTCATGTTCAGGGATATGTAGATTAGGCAGGCTATAGGGGGATGGGTCTGAGTGGGATGCTCTGAGTGTCGGTGTGGACTTGTTGGGCCAAAGGACCTATTTCTACACTGTAGGTATTCTATGATCTAACAGTCTGTTGTGTGGGACTTCATCAGTAGCCTTCTGGAAGTCCACGTAATCAGCATCCGCTGGCTCATCTCTGTCCACCGCCTTTGTCATCTCTTCAAAAACAGATTTATCAAGCATGACCTACCCTTTGTGAAGCCACTTTGACTCTCCCTGATTAACTGAAAAATTTTAAGGTGATCAGTTACCCTATCCTTGATTATAGACTCCAACAATTTCCCCACCACAGATTTCAGGCTAACTGGTCTGTAATTGCCTGGTTTCCCTCTATCGCCCTTTTTAAAGAGTGGAGTGACTTGAGCAAATTTCCAGTCAAAAGGCATAACTCCTGAATCAGGGAACTCGGAAAGATTGTGGTTAAGGTATCAGGATTGATCTCTCCTACTCCCTTTAACACACATGGATGTCACCCATCAGGTCCTGGCAATTTATCACTCTTCATTTCCATTAATTTCCCTATTATTGAAGATTTATTTAAGTGATTTTATGTAAACCCTGCCTCTGATCCTCTGTTAAATACTGTGAGACTTGCAGCAAGCTATTGTCCTTGTCTGTTGTGAATATCGAAGCAAATTACTCATTCAGCATGTCTGCCATTTCCCCATGATCTTTGACAGTATCTCTACATTCAGCCTTCCATGGACCATTGCACCCTTAACTCGCCACTTTCCCTCTATGTGACTACAAAATCTCTTCTTGTCTTTTATGTCCCTTGTAGTTTCTTTTTATGATGCTTTTAGCCACTTTTTGCTATCCACATTGTGGTCCTTTGTTGGCCTTTTGCACTTGTCCCATTCCGTGGTATCCTAACATTTTTATACGACCCATCTTTTAATTATAGGCTATCCCTTACCTCCTTAGATGTCCACAGCTTTATTTTTGTGAGGTGGATTTTTTTTCCTTCTGATGGGTGAAAACTGCTTTGGAATAGCACCATAAGTTTCTTCGAACACCCTTCACTGTTCCTTGGTCATTTTACTTATTATCAGTGCCTCCCAGTTTACTGTAGACAGTCTCTGCCTCATCCCTTTAAAGTCTGCTTTACTTAAATCCACAATACTACTATCTAATCTTTGCTTGTCTCTTACAAACACTACATGAAACTTGATCATATTATGATCACTACTTGACAAATGAACATAAAATAGTGCAGCATGTTACAGGCCCTTCAGCCCACAATGTTGTATCCTTCTAAGATCAATCTACCCTGCATACCCTACATTTTACTATCCTCCATGTGCCTATCCAAGAGTCACTTAAAAGTCTCTAAAGTATCTGACTCCACTACCACTGCCAGCAGTGCATTCCACACACCCACCATTCTCTGTGTGAAGAACCCACCTCTGACATCTCCCCTATACCTTCCTACAATCACCTTAAAATTATGCCCCCTCGTAATAGTCATTTCTGCTCTGGGAAAAAGTCTCTGACTATCCACTCTATCTATGCCTCTCATCATGCTGTAATCCTCTTTCAAGTCACCTCTCATCCTTCTTCGCTCCAATGAAAATAGCCCTAGCTCCCTCAACTTTTCCTTATAAGATTTGCCCTCTAATTCACGCAGCATCCGGGTAAATGTCCTCTGCACCCTCTCTAAAGCTTCCACATCTTTCCTGTAATGAGGTGATCATAACTGGACCCAATATTCCAAATTGACAAAGTGTAGAGCTGGATGAACGCAGCAGGCCAAGTAGCATCAGAGGAGCAGGAAGGCTGACGTTTTGGGGGTAGACCCTTCTTCAGAAAATGTTCCAATATTCCAAGCGTGGTCTAACCAGAGTTTTATAGAGCTGCAGCATAACCTCACAGCTCTTAAACTCAGTTCCCCTGCCAATGAAAACTAACACACCATACGCCTGCTTACAATACTACTAACTTGAGTTGCAACTTTGAGGGATCTGTGAATGTGGACCCCAAGATTCCTCTGTTCCTCCACACTGCCGAGAATCTTGCCATTAACCCTGTATTCTGCATTCAAATTCAACCTTCCAAAATTAATCACTTCACACTTTTCTGGATTGAATTACTTCTGCCACTTCTTTTCCCAGCTCTGCATCCTGTCCCGTTGCAACCTACAACAGCACTTCACGCTGTCCACAACTCCACCAATCTCTACCAAATGCTCACAAACAACTAGGTCATTAATTAAATTAGGCTCATTGTTTACTACCAAATTCAATGTTGTTTGTACCTTTGTTGCATCCAAGATATGTTGCCATCGGAAACCTTCCCAGACATACTACAGAAACTCAGAGCATTACTGGCCGTTGCTTGTCTGTGTTTCCCGGTCTGTGTTAAGATTAAAATCTCCCACTTATACTCTTCTGTCTTTGTTGTTCATTTGCCTAATTTTAACATTTGTGTAATCTAGAACTTCTGAGCTGCTACCAAATGGTCTACATATGACACTTATTGTGGTTTTTGTTCTTTACAGCTTTTCAGTTCCACCCATAAGGTGTCCATTGGGGCCCATTGCCTTCATTACATCCTCCATCTCCATAGAAATAATTCTGTTTCTCTTTAGTACTTCATTCCCTCTTCCATCATCTCTGTCCCTCCTGGAAACTTTACAACCTGGAATCTTCACTTCTCAGTCTTGACAATCTTGTAGACTTGTCTCCGTAATGGGTACTATATCATAGCCTCTCATTTGAATCTGTACCTGCAGCTCATTTAATTTGTTCCTTACACTCTGTGTATTTGTATAAAGAAATTGAATTCTGGCTGTACACTCTACCCTTGCATGCTAATGGTCTGCTTTCATTCAAGCGAGTCTCACTTCACACTCATTTTTCTCTCTTTTCCTTTCCTTCACCTTTTCTTCATTGACTGAAATTTGAAAGTTAACATCTGAAGTCACTCTAAGATATGCTGGGTGCTACTCGTTGCTTGCATTTCTACAAAGGATGATTCACCTGATGGAGAGATAGGAACCTGACCATGAGGTTATATACTGCAATGGGAGACATTTCTGCTCTGATGTCTCACAGAAGCTCATGTAAATGCAGTTTTGCATTGACTGGCATGACCTTGGTCTTTCCCACTCAGCATCACATGAATGAATGAATGATTTATTGTCACATATATCTTGAAGATACAACATCTTGTAACTGCAACGTTGCGCCATTTTGAGGTTCAATGAGGTTTATAAAGAAATTACGAGAGTTCAACTTCTGTTCAAATTGTGGTCTCAAGCATGGCTTGAGGTGTCTGAGAGGTCTCTGCGTGGTGTTCTGGTCCTCAAAGAGACCAGCTCCAAGGCAGCAATGACGACGGCAACGTCCTAGGAGACCTGGCACTGCCATCTCAGCAACATCACCAAGAGTCCGGGTTCCAGGCCGACCACCATCAGACAGGTTCTGAGTCTCCTGCTGTTGGGGGTCCAGGCTCTGGGCACCCATGTTGCCATGAGGAGTCCCATTCCATGCTGCCAACGCCACTTCAGCCCTGAAGATGAAGAAGGAAGGAAGAAAAAAAGGAAAACAGGCATCTTGGAATGAATAGCTCAGCAGGTCTGGGAGCATCTGTGATCAGTTCCTGATTTACCATCCGCAGATCTTTTGATTTTTATCTTGGAATGAATTATAGCTAAGTAGCACTACACAAGGACAAATATTTTCACAATTGAGATGGGTCTTTTGCTACAAAAGGGATTGCCCAGTTACAGAGCTGATGAAGGCAAAGTTAGAAAGGTTACTTTCTACTCTTGATCCCCTCACCACCCTCCACTGTTCATGATCAGCAGATTGTCATTTAAGAGTTTGCAGCACAAGTGTTAGCTTATTGGTGAAAATGAAAATCTCCATCCCAGAGAATGATTTGCAAATGTCCTTTCCTCAGAGTCTGCTCCAAGTCATACACAATATGGCAAGGCAAATTGTCAATCAAAGTAGGTGATGGTTCAAATGTTTTGTTTCTCTTTTTGAGTATCCAGACTCTCCAAAGCGTGTCCACCACCTACAAGGCACAAGTCAGGCGTGTGATGGAACACTCCTCAGTTTCTTGGATGGGTGCAGCATCAAGAAAACTCAAGGAGCTTTACACCATCCGGGACAAAACAGCCCACTTATTTGGAACATCCACAAACATCCATTCCCTACAATACCAATGCTCAGTAGCAAAAATATGTACTATCTACAAGATACTTTGCAGAGATTCACCAAAGATCCTCAGATAGCACCTTCTAAACACATGACCACTATCAGTTAGAATGATAAGGACAGTAGATACATAGGGACACCCGCTTCAAGCCTTTCATCATTCTGATTTGAATATATATCACTTTTCCCTCATTGTTGCCATGTCAAAATCCTAAAATTCCCCCCAAACAAAATTGGGGGTCTACGCACAGCACATGGACTGCAACCGTTCAAGAAGGTAGTTCACCATCACCTTCTCAAGGGCAACTAGAGTTGGACGACCAATACCGGCTTAGCCAGTGACACCCATACCATATGAGTGAATATAAAGAATAAAGGAGGGGTATGTTGAAACCTCTGATAGCTATTGCTGACTGACTGTATATCATTGCCTCCTCAACTCTTATGAGTGTATTCTGACACAGTGGAAATGGCATATTGGGGGATATTGATGGTTTACTCAAGGATCTTTTGTTTTATTTGCTTGTGGATTATGATGTTGCTTGTAAGGGCAGCATTTGTTGTCCATCCCTAATCTACTGTGAGAAGATAGATGCTGTGCTCCTGAAGTTCCTCTCAAATGGTCAGTCTTTCATTGGTCCACCAGTTTTTTTCATGGAACGGCAGTATCAGTGCATTGGTCTCTGTATAGCTCCATAGATTCGTTTTCTGGATTTGAAATAAATAGCTCGGCAATCAACAATGAAGATCAGACATTATGAACTTGAATAGCAGTACAAGCTCAGGTATCCATGCCTCAAATTGTAGTTGATACCATCTTGCCAAGTCTCTTTTATCAAGGGTCATTCTATATGACATATGTGTTGATTTAGGACTAGAGCAACAAAATCTAAATGAAGTGTCTTGGATCACTGCAGTGTCAGTGTTGCTGTCTTTCAGATGGGACATTATGTACTTGCTTGAGTGGATGTAAAGGAATTGTTTCCAAGAGAAGTAGAAATGTTTCTCTCCCCCTGCTTTCAAGCAACAATCAAGCTACTGGCACAGCTGAGAAGCTCTTTGGATTCTGAAAGTTGTGATGGAGTTCCTTGTCAAGGGTACAGCCACATTCCAAACAAATAGTAATAAGTTTTTGTCCATGAGTCACCAAAAATCAAGCATCCAAGTTCAGCAGGTAATAAAGAAGACAAATTTTGATCTTTATTTCAAAGGGAATAGAGAATAAAAGTAGAGAGGTTTTGTTAAAACAATGCAAGGGACGAGTGATATCACAACTGTTGGCAGTTTTAGGCCACTTACTCAAGGAAAGATACAATGGGGATTGTGAGATTGGAGGTAGTCCAGATTATTCACTAGGTTGATCCCAGGTATGGAGGGACTGCGTTACAAAGAGAGGTTGAATAGGTTGGAGCTGTACTCGTTGGTGTTCAAAGGAATGAGAATGATCTTATTGAAACATACAAGGTTCTTGGCTGACTTGACAGAATAGAAGTTATTTATTTTTGTGGCATAGTCTTGGACTAGGAAGTATAATCTCAGAGTAAGATTTAGGACAGAGACGAGGACGAATTTCTTCTCTCAGAGAGTTGTGAATCCGTGGAATTCTTTACCGCAGAGGGCTGCTGAGGCTGGGCCATTAAATATATTCAAAGCTGACAGAGTCGGATTTTTATTTAGTAAGCGACTTATAGGGGAGAAAGCAGAAAATTGGACCTGAGGATTATCAGATCAGCATGTCTCATTCAGAGAAAATTTGATGGGCCGAATGGCCATCCTACTACTCCTACCTCTTATGGTCTTAAAATAACATCCAGAACTGAACAGACATTAGTGAATTCCAGAGAATTAGGTAGGGGTAAGAAGCTCTGTAAAGAGAGGAACAAAAACAAAGTTGCTGGAAAAGCTCAGTAGGTCTGGCAGCATCTGTGAAGGAACAAACAAGAGTTATCTTTTCGGGTCCGGTGACCCTTCGCCAGAACTGTAAAGAGAGGAGATGTTTAGATATGGAACAAAGGAGTGTTACTGGGGTAACACTGGTGCTTTCTGAGGATCTCTGGTGAATCTTGTAGATAATGCATCTCAATAGTCTTGCAGTCTTTGCCTGAGAAACACAAACAAATGGCATCTCACAGAGCCCACTGAAGAGACAGGAAACTAAACCTAAAATGGCAGTATGGCACATAAAATATGGGCATTTGTTAACTGTGGATAAAGTTACCCCAGTAACATTATCTGGTGCTGTATGACTATCAGTGATGCTGATACTTAGACTGAGAGAATGAATATGTTTAAAAGACTACGAGACTGAAAGCCATTGTAAAATAAGATTAAGCTGTGTTAATTCTGTTGTATTGAGTTTAAGGTAGAACCTTATGTTGTTTAGAATTATTATCTTACTTGATCAGAGTACCTACCTGATCATGATAGTGTGTATAGTACAGTGTATTTTGATGTTTCAGTTTAATCCTGGAGTTCTTACGTAGAATTTTACAGCTCAGAAATAGATCCTTTGGTGCAACTCGCCCATGTCAACCAAGTTTCCCAAACTAAACTAGCCCCATTTGCCTGCAATTTTAGAAATGTTTCTGTTCATCTGTGGTATGTGACCATCCCTGCTGGCCAGCATTTATTGCCCGTCCCTAGTTGCCTTTGAGAATGTAGTGGTGAGCCGCCTTCTTGAACTGCTGCGGTCCTCCTGCTCTAGGTTGACCGACAATGCTATTTCACCGATACCTCTCTAAACTTCTCCTATTTATGTATCTGTCCAAATGTCTTTTAAATGCTATAAGCTGTACCTGCAGCTTATTCCATATATAAACCATCCTTTGTGTGAAAATTAGCCCTTCATGTCCCTTTTTAATTTTTCTATTCTCACCTTAAAAAGATGCTCTTTCATTCTGAACTCCTCTCACCCTAGAGAAAAGACCCTTTCTATTCACCTTATCTGTGCCCCTCATGATTTTATGAACCTCTCTAAGGTCATTCCTAAACCTCCCATGCTCTAACGGGAAAAGTCCCAGCCTATCCGACCTCTCCTTACAGCTCAAACTCTCCAGTCCCACTCGCATACTTTTCTGCACCCTCTCCAATTTAATGATCTCCTTCCTATAGCAGGGCAACAAGAGCTGCACACACTGCTCCAAATGTGCCCTCATCAACATCCTGTACAAGGGCAACAAGATGTCCCAACTTGGCAGAGTGTCGACTGTAGCAGAGGCAGTGTCTGGAGCGAGGGCTATTGGTGCTGTACGCCTGGAACCACAACTCAGTGACTCAGTGGGTCGATGACTGCAGTGATGCTTGGCGGATGGTTAGCTGCAGTGGTGGCAGTGCCCAGAAGAGGAGTCCTGGATCAGTAGGCCTGCAGGGTCAACTCAGGTCCTGGCAGTTCTTTGGGAGTAGCAGCGGTGGTGCCTGGAGGCTGGACATCTTGAGGCTTGGAACACCTTGCAGAGACCTTGCTGAAACCCTGCAACTGCATTTGAAGACCCCTTGTATTGAAAAAGAGCTCTATTTACGTAATTTATTTTCGCAACTCAAAATGGCACGGGACTGTGGCAACAAAAGACTCCACTATGTCTTTTGGGATTGTATGTGGCAATAAATAAATAAATACATAATGGCCTGAGCAATCAAAACTTTATATTTGTGGAATAGCTATGGTCTCTCAAGCCAAGTGTAACATCTTGACTGTTGAGTATTCTTATGGCTGAGATCACGTGTTACTTAGATAGTGGGAAGTATAGTGACAATGCTAAATGTAAGATGTATGGACAAATTAAACAAGTGACAAGAATCCTGCACCCAAGAGACAACCACACGTTTAACTGAGAAGATAAACATTATGCAACAAAATGAAAACTGTTGGTTTTATTTTCTGTTGCCATCTACTTCATGCTACAGGGTCAATCGCAGCTTAGTAGAATTGCAATCACCCAAAGGAGATAAAGCACCCTTGCAGAATGCACTCTGAAAAGAGCTTTCGGCTGAGACTGAATAGAGTTTACAGAAAAGGTTGTGCAATACGAATCAAAGAAGAACAAGGGAGCTCTCAATGTGTGGTCCTGAAGAACCATCGCCCAAAAGACACATTATCTGCTCAGTGTCACATTGTTGCTCATTGCTGCACACTCATAGACTGCTGTACATCTAACAATAAAATCTCCACTGCACTCTAAGAGTACGTAATTAACTTCTTGATGACTCAATTTCCTTTCATCATGGCAGTGACCACAGTGCGTAGCCAGGCACCGAAGTTCACAGGCACGACAACAAGAGGAAATTCCTCAGTTTTTATTTTATTCATTTGTGGGATGTGGCATTGCTTACTAGCATTTACTGCCCATCCCTAGTTGCCCCTTGAGAAGGTGGTGCTGAGCTGCCTTCTTGAACCTTTGTAATCCACCTGCTGTGGGTTGACCCACAATGCTCATAGAGAGGGCATTCTAAGATTTTGACCCGCAACAATTGAGGAACAGTGATATGTTTCCAAATCAGAACAGTGAATAGCTTGGAGGGGAACTTGCAGGTGATGGTATTCCCATGTAGCTGCTGCCCTTGTCCTTCTGGATGGAAGTGGCTGTGAGTTTGGGAGGTGCTTTCTGAGGATCTCTGGTGAATCTTGTAGATAGTGTATCTCAATAGATTTGCAGTCTCTGCCTGAGAAACACAATACAAATGGCATCTCACAAAGCCCACTGAAGAGACAGGAAGCTATTGACAGTATGGTACATAAAATATGGGCATTTGTTAACTGTGGATAATGTTACCCCAGTAACAATGAAAACTGTAAAACTCTGGAAAAAATTTCTTAGATTTCATACACCTGGGTTTTTAATGTTCTTAAAATATGACAGGTATATTTAAATATCATTAAGTTTTAGGATCTAATGTTAAAACTCATCATTGAAGCTGTGAGAAGGAAGGGCTCCCTCTATAATTAATACTCACTCTAAGTTGCCTGTAATAACATCACAGTGTTAACAATACAGGGATGCAGTCTTTGAAGAAAGATTCTCTTAATGTACAATACACAAGTGCTTGTTTGTAGATAATGACAGATCATGTCTGGTATTAATTGCAATCAAGTCGAATGAGAGAGAGAGAGCATGAAGCATGCAAGATGTCGAAGCTGGATTTCTGTACTGCTTCACTCACAGCACAACTGTTTTCATTCAACATTGTGGCAGCATCCAGGTCGGTTGATTAAAATAACTATAATTGCTCTCATAAAATCTTATTGTACAGGCAGAGGCCATTTGATCCATTCTGCCTATTGCAACCCCTTGGAAGAACTAGCCAATCAAGCCCACATTCCTCAGCTTTCTGCCTATATCCAGCAATGAATGTTCCTTTTTCAGGTATTGAGTCAATTCCTTTTCAAAGGTTACAATTGAATCTGCTTCCATCAACCTTTCAGACAGCGTATTACACATCACATCAACACGCTGCATAATCTTCATTGTACATCTTGCCTCTGCTTCTTTCACCGATTATCCTTATCAGTGTCTTTTGATTAGCTCCTGCCAGCTTTTTTTAGAATTTGTTTTAACTGGTTTCTGTACATTTAAGCAATGCCAAAGATAAACCAAGGAACAAAAATCAATTCTAGAGATCCTTTCCATAATATTAATTATCACAAACTTTCTACCTCATCTTAAAGACCCTTAAGTTGTTGGTAAAGAGAGCTATTACATATATAAACACATTAGGAAGATCAAAACTAGGAACAGGGGTATAAACCATTTGGTACTTTGAGACTGCTCTGCCATTTAATATGATCAAGGCTGATCCTCACTGTCATATTCCTGTCTTCTCCCCATACTCCTTGAATTCACTTTTAAATTCTAAAGCATTATCAAACTTGGCCTCCACAGCTTTTTGTGATGAAGAATTCCGAAGGATCACTGCTCTGAGTGAAGAAATATTTCCTCATTCTAAACGGTTAAACCTCTCGCTAAGGCTGTGGCCCTTCGTTCTGAACCCCAGGACAAGGGAAAAATTCTTTCCTGCATCTAGCCTGTCCAGCCCAGTTTGATGTTTATATGTTTCAATCAGACCTACTCTCATCCTTCTAAACTCAAGCAAATGCAGGTCCTGTCAAACCGATCCTTCCTCATGGGACAGTTGGATTAGCTTTGCCTTTTCAACTTCAGGCTAACTGATCTGTTCATGTTGCTGATGATGGGAAACTCAGCTGAATCAGATATACCTACTGCATCTTTGAGTGGTTGGTAGCCATTATGTGCTACCCCAGATTTGCACTGTGGGATTTATGTGTTTATTTAATAATGCAATGTGGGAGTCTCTGGCTAGGCCAGCATTTACTTCCCAACGCATAATTCTCATGGGTCTGAAGTCACATGTAGGCCAAACCAGGTAAGGATGGCAGTTTCCTTCCCTAAAGGAAATTAGTGAAACAGACGGGTTTTCCTGATAATTGACAATGTCAGTCACAGTCATCATTAGAAACTTAATTCCAGATACTTACTGAATTCAATTCTCCTTGAACTGCTGCAGCCCATGTAGTGAGGGTACACCTACAGTGCTACTGGGAGGGAGTTCCAGGACTTCGACCTAATAATAATGCTGTTGTTCTGATTCATGATGATATGCGTGTCTTGGTGGGGAACTTGCTTGTCATGACATTCCTTTGTCTCAGCTGCCTCTGTCCTTCAAGCTGGCAGTGGTCATCAGTCCAGGATGTGCTGTCACAGGAGCTTTGGCAATTTGCTGCAGTGCATCTTGTAGATGGTTCACACTTCTACTGAACATTGGAGTTTAAAAAAAGTGAATGTTTAAGGTGTTAGTTGGGGGGGCCAGTCAAGCCAGCTGCTTTCTTCTGAATTATACTGGAGGTGTAACACTGGTGTACTCCCATGATTTGAATGGGATTTTGGTGAGATTTGCAAGTTCATTGGTCATCTTGGAAGCATGTGAAAACAATCTTGTATCATGAATATCTATTATCCAGATATAAATCATAGTGCTGAATTTATTTTGCAGAATGAGTAACAATTACAATCCAAATCAGTCAATCCAAGCAGTAAAAAAAACTTCACCTAATAATATAAAAATAATAATCAGTAATGATGTCCACTTCTGAGGGAAGGTCATTGATGAAGCAAGCATGGGTTGGTAGGCTGAGAATACTGCCCTGAGGAACTGCTGGAGAGATATCTTGGAGTTGAAACTGATAGCTAGCAAGCACATGTATCTACAGGGTTAATGTTTCAGGTCCTTCTGGGAACTTCTGAGGATGGTTCACCGGACCCAAAACGTTAACTCTGCTTTTTTTCCCTTCACAAATGCTGCCAGACCTGCTAAAATTTTCCAGCAATGTTGCTTTTGTTCCTGATTTACAACATCCACAGTTCTTTTGGTTTTTATTAAGCACAACTATCTTCCTTGCTTCTAAATATAAATCTACCAGTGAGTTAGCAGAGTATCCCTTGCCCTCACTCCTGATTCTCTTTGATTTCAGCTGTGCTATGGGCCTTGATGCCACAATTAGAACAGAGAACATAGAACATAGAAAAGTACAGCACAGAACAGGCCCTTCAGCCCACGATGTTGTGCTGACCATTGATCCTCATGTATGCACCCTCAAATTTCTGTGACCATATGCATGTCCAGCAGTCTCCTAAATGTCCCCAATGACCTTGCTTCCACAACTGCCGCTGGCAACGCATTCCAAGCTCTCACAACTCTCTGTGTAAAGAACCTGCCTCTGACATCCCCTCTAAACTTTCCTCCAACCAGCTTAAAACTATGACCCCTCGTGTTAGCCATTTCTGCCCTGGGAAATAGTCTCTGGCTATCAACTCTATCTATGCCTCTCATTATCTTGTATACCTCAATTAGGTCCCCTCTCCTCCTCCTTTTCTCCAATGAAAAAAGTCCGAGCTCAGTCAACCTCTCTTCATAAGATAAGCCCTCCAGTCCAGGCAGCATCCTGGTAAACCTCCTCTGAACCCTCTCCAAAGCATCCACATCTTTCCTATAATAGGGCGACCAAAACTGGACGCAGTATTCCAAGTGCGGTCTAACCAAAGTTTTATAGAGCTGCAACAAGATCTCACGACTCTTAAACTCAATCCCCCTGCTAATGAAAGCCAAAACACCATATGCTTTCTTAACAACCCTGTCCACTTGAGTGGCTATTTTAAGGGATCTATGTATCTGCACACCAAGATCCCTCTGTTCCTCCACACTGCCAAGAATTCTATCCTTAATCCTGTACTCAGCTTTCAAATTCGACCTTCCAAAATGCATCACCTCGCATTTATCCAGGTTGAACTCCATCTGCCACTTCTCAGCCCATCTCTGCATCCTGTCAATGTCCCGCTGCAGCCTACAACAGCCCTCTATACTGTCAACGACACCTCCAACCAGCAAACTTGCTGACCCATCCTTCAATCCCCTCATCCAAGTCATTAATAAAAATTACAAACAGTAGAGGCCCAAGGACAGAGCCCTGTGGAACCCCACTCACCATGACTTCCAGGCAGAATATTTTCCTTCTACTACCACTCGCTGTCTTCTGTTGGCCAGCCAATTCTGTATCCAGACAGCTAAGTTCCCCTGTATCTCTTTCCTCCTGACCTTCTGAATGAGCCTACAATGGGGAACCTTATCAAATGCCTTGCTGAAGTCCATATACACCACATCCACAGCTCGACCCTCATCAACTTTTCTAGTCACATCCTCAAAAAACTCGATAAGGTTTGTGTGGCATGACCTACCCCTCACAAAGCCGTGTTGACTGCATTTAATCAAGCCATGCTCTTCCAGATGGTCATAAATCCTATCCCTGAGAATCCTTTCTAACACCTTGCAGATGACAGACGTGAGACTTACTGGTCTGTAATTGTCGGGGATTTCCCTATTTCCTTTCTTGAAGAGAGGAATTACATTTGCCTCTCTCCAGTCCTCAGATACGACTTCAGTGGAGAGCGAGGATGCAAAGATCTTCGCAAGTGGCGAAGCAATTGCATTTTTCGTTTCCCAAAGCAGCCGAGGACAAATCTGGTCTGGGCCTGGCGACTTGTCAATCTTAATGTTTGACAAAATTTTCAGCACATCAGCTTCCTCTATCTCTATCCATTCCAGCATGCACACCTGCTCTTCAAAGGTTTCATTCACTACAAAGTTCGTTTCTTTCGTAAAGACAGAAGCAAAGAACTCATTTAGGGCTTCCCCTACCTCCTCCGACTCCACACACAAGTTCCCTATGCTATCCCTGATTGGCCCTACTCTTTCTTTGACCATTCTCTTATTCCTCACGTAAGTGTAAAATGCCTTTGTGTTCTCCCTAATCCATTCTGCCAAGCCTTTCTCGTGCCCCCTCCTGGTTCTCCTGAGACCATTTTTGAGCTCCTTCCTCACCTGCCTGTAATCCTCTAGAGCTGAGCTTGACCCTACCTTCCTCCGCCTTATGTAAGCTACCTTCTTCCTTTTGACAAGAAGCTCCACCGCTCTCGTCATCCAAGATTCCTTTATCTTACCCCTTCTTGCCTGTCTCAGAGGGACATATTTATTCATCACTCACAACAACTGTTCCTTAAACAGTCTATAGTGCCTTTACCATGGAACAACTGCTCCCAGTCCATGCTTCCTAACTCATGTCTAATCGCATCATAGTTTCCTCTTCTCCAATTAAAAATCCTCCCATTTTGCCTAATCCTCTCCTTCTCCATAGCTATGTAGAATGTGAGGCAGTTATGGTCACTATCACCAAAATGCTCTCCCACCACAAGATCTGATACCTGCCCCGGCTCGTTTCCGAGCACCAAGTCTAGAATGGCCTCTCCCCTCGGCCTGTCAACGTACTGAGTTAGGAAACCCTCCTGAACACACCTTACAAAAACAGCTCCATTCAAATCTTCTGCTCGAAAGAGGTTCCAATTAATATTGGGAAAGTTAAAGTCACCCATTACAACAACCCTATTACGTCCACACTTTTCCAAAATCTGCTGACCTATGCTTTCTTCAATCTCCCTGCTGCTATTGGGGGGCCTGTAGTAAACCCCTAACGAGGTGACTACTCCCTTGCTGTTCCTAATTTACACCCATACTGACTCAGTAGGCAGATCTTCCTCGACAATGGAAGCTTCTGTAGCTGTGATACCCTCTCTGATTAGTAGTGCTACACCCCCTCCTCTTTTTCCCCCCTCCCTATTCTTTTTAAATGCTCTAAACCCTGGAACATCCAGCAACCATTCCTGCCCCTGAGAAACCCATGTCTCTGTTATGGCCACAACATCATAGCACCAGGTACTGATCCATGCTCTTAGTTCATCACTTTTATTCCTGATACTCCTTGCGTTAAAGCAAACACACTTTAACTGATCCCTTGGTTCCTTCCCAGGAAAATCCTTCTTACTCAAATGTCACCCATCGTATGGAAGCTCAAACCTCCATTCGCAAGTTCAGCTCTTTGGTCCATGTTTGACCCAAGGCTGTAATGAATTCTTGAACTGTGGTCCACATCAGAAGTCAGAAGGAATTAAGTGGCTTATTCTTCTGTTAAATGCAACTTTATGGCACTATTTCCAACATCTTCCATCACTTCACTGATGATGATCAAGCGGAGGCTGATGTGATCATCAGTGAGGTTAGATTTGTGCTGTGAGATGGTAGGAACTGTCGATGCTGGAGTCTGAAATAACAAGATGAGTGATAATGGGAACTGCAGATCCTGGAGAATCCGAGATAACAAAGTGTGGAGCTGGATGAACACAGCAGGCCAAGCAGCATCTCAGGAGCACAAAAGCTGACGTTGATGAAGGGTCTAGGCCCGAAACGTCAGCTTTTGTGCTCCTGAGATGCTGCTTGACCTGCTGTGTTCATCTAGCTCCACACTTTGTTAACAAGATGAGTGGCTGGACGAACACAGCAGATCAGGCAGCACCAGAGAAGCAGGAAAGCTGATGTTTCAGGGGATTCGCGTTGTGTTTTGTGGAATGCCATGTTTAGACAAGCTCCACCAGCCTGTTTCACAGCTTAATTAGATTATGGCTGATTTACATTGCAACTCGATTTATCAACCTTTCACATATATTTCTTGATGCCTTTAGCCAACAAAAGTCCTGCTTGCATGTTCACTTATCTGAGCTAGGCATGCATGCAGCGCTCCAGCGAATCACCGTGAAAACTGGACGAACAACATTATATTTTCAGACTGGGAGACAGTAGGAACTGCTGATGCTGGAGTCTGGGATAATGTGGTGTTGAACTGGATGAACACAGTAGGCCAAGCAGCATCAAAGGAGGAGGAAAGCTGACGTTTCTGGTCTGGACTCTTCTTCAGAAAATAAAATCTTCAGACTCGACACTTTACACCCTTGTGGCTGAATGTTGAGTTCAGCACCTTCAGATCGTGAACCCGCTCCCATTTCTTTCCTTTCTTTTAGCTTTACTTGTTACATTCTCAGTCACCATGTTGTCTCTTCCCTCCCCCAACCCCCCCACCCCATGGGACTGTCTGTTCTTTCCAGTCTGGCAGGTAGATACATTGTTGTGCCATTCTCACATTCCCATCACTTAATCTGCACTATCAGCATCCTTTCTCGCTCAGCACCTCTTCCAGCAACCCCCACCCCAACTACAGCATAAATGCTACCCTCTCCACACTTCACGACAACTCTGCTGAAGAAGCTTCTGGACCTGAAACGTTAGTTTGCTCTTTCTTGACGGATGCTGCCTGACCCGCTGTCATCTCCAGCATCAGCTGTTTGCAAAAACCTATCAATCGCGGTCTTGAACACTTCAGTGATAATGGGAACTGCAGATGCTGGAGAATCCAAGGTAATAAAGTGTGAAGCTGGATGAACCCAGCAGGCCAAGCAGCATCTCAGGAACACAAAAGCTCCTGAGATGCTGCTTGGCCTGCGGTGTGCATCCAGCTTCACACTTTATTATCTTGAACACTTCATGAAAGTTTTCTCTTTGTAGCATCAGTATCAACAAACAGCACATAGTCATTACTCCTACCAGACCATAAGGCTGCCCTTTCAGCAGAGAGAGAGAGAGAGAGAGAGAGAGAGAGAGAGAAAGAGATGATGGTTGTTCAACCTGAGGGTCACCATGATTCAGGTGAAAGGAAATGTTGAGAAGGGCGTCCCTCATGGTAACCTCGGCCAGTACAGCAATCGAACCCACAACGTTGGCATTATTCTGCACTGTATATTAGCCAACTGATCCCCTACATAGGTATGGGCACTATCAGCAACAGAACCTTATCGTGAAACTTCTGCAGCAAAAAGAGCTAATTGTAACTCTTCTGTTTTAGCCCGGTTCAGTGTTGGGATTGCACAGAGTAATACCAGACAAAACACAAATAGAAATTGCTGGAGAAACTCAGCAGGTCTGGCAGTATCTGTGGAGACAAAGCAGCGTTAAGTGTAGTGCACCTCCATTCCCAGACATTGATTCAAGAGGTGTAACAGGCCACTAGACTTGAAATGATAACCCCCCCTTTCTCTCAACAGATCCTGTCACACCGGCTGAGATTCTCGAGCAATTTCGGATTTGTTTCAAATTCTTTGCTTTATATTGATATTGGATTAAGTTGAACTGTGATCTTAAGTTCACTGTGACACTTCTGAGGTGCTGATTTGCAAAGGATTGAAGGTTGTGAAATCTCTTTAAAAGGCCTCATGTTGTCAATGAGCTGTTGCATGAGAAGTACTCTACTCCTTATGTAAATTGTCAAAACCTTTTCATCTCTTGTCTCAAAGATGAACAAAGCAGAGGAGAATTCAGAAGCTGATTTAAAAGAAAACTCATGTCATTAGGTGTTAAAAAAATTACTTTCAAAATTGTCTTGTAAATTTCAGGTTTGATGATTCAAAATGCCTTTATCTAGAGGATGACATATATTAAAGTATTGAAGTATCTCTCACTCTGTTTATGTGCCCAACACACTCACTTACACAAACATATTTTAGAGCTAATTTTAAATGAAAAAAACTCCTAGGCCTCGAGAGCTTACACATAATATTGCTATTAATCACCATTTGTATATCAACATTAGAGTGGATAATCCGACATCCGTGGCTCTCTGGGGAATTAACTGCAAACAGCAGCTCTTAACAATAAGGATGAGAGCATATAAAGAAATTATAATGTGAACCAAAATAGATATTTTGTAAGACTTGAATGCAGCATTTCAAGTCCTTTCACTAGCGTCAGGTTGAGACGAGGCAGAAGGAAATACCTGTGAAGATTGGGATAGGGAGAACGTGAGAACAAAACGTCAACTGGTGTGAGTTTCTTTTGGTGCCTTACCATCTCTCCTGTTCAGCTTTGCAAAGCCAGGGCCATGACTGCTTGAGAACTTGGAAGAGCAATTGAAAGCTGACTGAAGCAAGTCAGACACCAGATGACTGTCACAATTATCTGCCAGATTGAGAAAACAAGCAAAAAAAGAAAATTAATTTTGAATGAGTTCCTCTCACCCAACAAACATTAGACATTTTGTAGAACACAGCAAATGCACAATGGAACCTTGTTATGGGCCACTGAATAAAGTTGCCTGTAATGATTCACCTATCAGGTCCCTGCTTGCTGACCTACATGTGCTGCACATCCACCACCGCCCTGATCATTAAATTCTCATCCTTATTTTTGACTCTTTCCATGAGATTTCAGCTCCTTATTTCTGTGACTTCCTCCTGCCCAACTATCCACCAAGATAGCTGCGCTCCTCCTATCCCAGTCTCTTGTACCGGTCCAATTCTAATCACTTCACTACTGGAGGCTATACACTCAGCAGCCAATACACAAACTTTCAGAATGCCCTTCCTAAGTAACTGTCCTTCTGTAACCTCCTTTAAGACACTCCTCAAAACCTAATTCACTGGATCCATTGTGTGAAGAAAGATTCCATCAATTCTGCATCAACCCCGCCAAACAACATCCTACCCAGACCCAGCACCCATACTCTATCCCCGTAACCGCATCTTTCCCATGGCTAATCCACCTAGTCTGCACATCCCTCGTCCTTGGACACTGTGGGCAAATTAGCATAACCAATCCACCAAACCTGCACATCTTTGGACTGTGGAAGGAAATCGGAGAACCCAGAGGACACCCACGCAGAACTGGGAAGGATGTGCAAATTTCAAAATACAAAATGGTCAGAGGTACAGATAGAGTGGACAGCCAGAGACTTCTTCCTAGGGTGGAGGTAATTATTTTGACAGGGGGCACAGTTTTAAATTGAAAGGATGTAGCTATTGGGGTGACGTCAGAGGTAGGCTCTTTACTCAGAGAGTGGTCGGGACGTGGAATTCATTGCTGGAGAGGGTAGCCGAGTCAGCCTCATTAGGGGCATTTAAGTGGCTATTAGATGGGCAAATGGATGATAGTATAGGGTAGCGGTGGAGGTTAGAAAGACCTTCGGTTTAGGGCAAACGTTTGGCACATCTTTGTGGGCCGAAGGGCCTATACTTCACTGTACTGTTCTATGCTCTATGTCCTGTGTCCTATGTTCCGCACTGATTCGCATCCAATGCCAGGAACAATCCCAAGTCCCTGGCACTATGAAGCAGCAATGTACCACTTGTCACTCAATTCATTTCCCTCTTCAACTCAGTATCAAATCTTATTTGACAATGTTCTGACAAAATTCCTTGTGTCATTAAACGTTTTACAAACTTTCACGCAGCTTTGGTAGGGATGGGTATCTTACAAAATCAGCTAGAGATAGGGTCCAGGAATTAATTACCAGGGCATTTCTGTAAGTGAAACTTTGGGGGTAGGGGCTCAAGTCTGAGGGGCATTAAGGAAAATGCATACTTTTTCCATTGCAAACTTTCACTTTGCAGTTTTACAAAATCTTCGTAGTTCTGAAGGAAGCTATTCATGTCTGCAGCAAGACCCCAAATGAGCATTTCACTCACTGCCATTCTCCATTCTTCTCCTTGCAACCCTGCACCTGTCTTCCTCAAATTTTAAAATAAGCATCTAATTCCCTTCTGAAAGCCTTGATTGACCCTGACTCCACCAGACACGGACAATACATTCCAGACCTTAACCACTCACTGTGTGAAAAAGGGTTACCCCTCATACAAGTGGGAACTGCAGATGCTGGAGAATCAAAGGTAACAAAGTGTGGAGCCTAGACCCTTCATCATCTGATGAAGGGTCTAGGCTCCACACTTTGTTACCTTTGATTCTCCAGCATCTGATGAAGGGTCTAGGCCCGAAACGTCAGCTTTTGTGCTCCTGAGATGCTGCTTGGCCTGCTGTGTTCATCCAGCTCCACACTTTGTTACCCTCATACAATTTTTGCTTCTTTTGCTATTTTAACAGTAATGGTGATGGGTAACAAGACAGACTGTCAAGAATTATCCAATGAATGTCTTAGTGAGTTGTACGTTGGGCACCTTGCCAACCAGCAAATTTCCAATACCCCCAAGGAGCCCACAAACTCTACTCCCCACTTTGATTACTCCCTACTCTGTGTCTTGTTTGTATGCCGTCCCCCCTGAGTAAAACTGATGTAATATCTTGCTGTTTACCCCCAACTAATAAATCAAAAGGAAATGTTTTTAACTGCAGGAAGGCAGATTTTACAAAACTGAGAAGTGGTTTGGCTGAGGCAGACTGGACAGGTCAACCATGGTGGCATGCACTGAAATGAGATCCTCGGAACGCAAAGCAGTCATGCCCCTCCAAACATAAGAATGGCACTACCAAATCTACACTCCTGTGATTGTCCAGAAAAATACAGGGAAGATTAAATAGAATGATAGTTTCAAAAAACCCAACGCTGCGGATCACCTACAGGAGTATAGAATGTACAAGGTTCCAGGTAAAAAGGAAATAAGGAAATCAAAGAAGCAGCATGAGAAAGTATTAGCAAAATAAAGAAAAACCCAGTAATGTTTTACCGGTACAGCAAGAGCAAAATGATGATTAAGGGAAAAGTGGGACCTATCAGAGATGAAGGAGGGAACTTGTGTGAAGATGCAGAGGATTTGGGAAGAATTTTAATTTTTTTTTGTCTTCATGTTCACAAAGGAGAGGAAATGACATGGATATAGTAATCCAACAGGAACAGTGTGAAATATTGGACAAAATAGTCACAACAAGAGAGCATGCGTTAGAGAAATTGGAATCCTTGAAAGTGGATAATTCGCCATGGCTGATGGATCCTTTTTCTAAGGATGTTGAAGGAGATCAGGGAGGAAATATCAAATGTTCTGAAGGTTATTTTCCAAACTTCACCCGATACAGGAGAGGTGCCGGGGACCGGAAGAATGTGAAAAGGTTAAAAATAGGGTGCATAATTTTGTGGTGGGAAGTAACCATGATGGGCACAGGAGATCCCAAAGAAGTTCACTCCAGCTCCTTGCCCAGCACAATCCCACCTGGCATGGGCCTTCCCTTTTGCCAGGGACACTAAAGGGCCTCTTAACAAGCTTAAAAATGGGCTGGACTTCAGTCATGCCGACCTGACCATAAAACAGGAGACCAGTGAAGAAAGTAGCTGAGGTGGGCGTGGAGCAAAACAGGCCATTTCACATGTGCAACTCTTCCTTCCCTTGCCTTCAGATCGGCCAACTGAGGAAGCATAAAATTCCACACCTTCCCAAGAATCTTCAGAGAAGAATAACATGAAACATTTCTATCTCTTTTATTCAAATGTGTTTTTCTTCTGTTCCAACTTAATTTAGAACGAAATGGCATTAATAATGCTACCCTGAAATCAAGGATGTGTCATGAGATTCAATTTGTAATTCCTTCCTGATAGTGAAGGGGGCTGTCAGAGAATGCAGCAGAATATAGATAGATTGAAGAGTTGGGTGGAGAATTGGCAGATGGAGTTCAATCCAGGCAAATGCGAGGTGATGCATTTTGGAAGATCTAATTCAAGAGCGAACTATACTGTAAATTGAAAAGTCCTGGGGAAAATTGATGCACAGAGAGATCTGGGTGTTCAGGTCCATTGTTCCCTGAAGGTGGCAATGCAGGTCGATAGAGTGGTCAAGAAGGCATATGACATTCTTTTATTCATCGGACAGGGCATTGACTACAAGAGTTGGCAGGTCATGTTGCAGTTGTATAGGACTTTGGTTCGGCCACATTTAGAGTACTGTGTACAGTTCTGGTCGCCACATTACCAAAAGGATGTGGATGCTTTGGAGAGGGTGCAGAGGTGGCTCACCAGGATGTTGCCTGGTATGGAGGGTGCTAGCTATGAAGAATGTTTGAGTAGATTAGGATTATTTACATTAGAAAGACAAAGTTGAAGGGACACCTGATTGAGGTCTACAAAATCATGAGAGGTATAGACAGGGGGGATAGCAAGAAGCTTTTTCCCAGAGTGGGGGACTCAATTACTACGGGTCACAATTTCAAGCTGAGAGGGGAAAAGTTTAAGGGAGATATGTGTGGAAAGTTCTTTACGCAGAGGGTGGTGGGTGCCTGGAACGCGCTGCCAGCGGAGGTGGTGGGGCGGGCACGATAGCGTCATTTAAGATGTATCTGGACAGATACATGGATGGGCAGGGAGCAGAGACATACAGATCCTTGGAAAATAGGTGACAGGTTTAGACAGAGGATCTCGATCGGCACAGGCTTGGAGGGCTGAAGGGCCTGTTCCTGTGCTGTAATTTCCATTGTTCTTTGCTCTTTGTTTCAAAGAAAACATCAAGCCTTTGGATGATGGGCTGTACTGAACCATTCCAGTGCACCATTGGCAATTAACACATACTTCAAGGTTAGAAAGTTTTACCGAAAGATTGGAGACATCATTGTGTCCTTGACTTATTCCTAACTTGAGACGGGAAGAAACAATTACTTAATAATGCATTGTAAACTTCTGTAACTGCATATATGTGTTAAAAAGACAATCTGATATACACAATGTAGACAGAGACAAAGTGTTTTAGACACTGGACACCTGAGATAAAGGCAGGACATGCTAGAAGCACTCAGCAGATCTGGCAAAAGGAGAGTCTTAATGGACCCTAAATGTTAACTCTGGTCCTCTCTCCACACATGCTGCCAGATCCACTGAGGTCCTGCAGCACTTTTTGTTCTTATACTGGAAAGCAGAAGTGTGGAAACAAATGAAACCGGAAAGAAATGGAAAGATATGCATTTGTGTTACACCTGTGCTGCCCCCCAGCGTCTGGGTGTTGGAGGGGTATCATGGCTGGAGGCCCGTTTTCCCAAATGTATTGTAGGGCCTGGAACATCAGAATCCTTCTGGACAATCCCACGACAGAGCTGAACATTGTACTGCCGTCATTGCCCTGGTACTCCTGCACATACACATACATTCCAGCAAGTAGGTAACCGCGTGAAAAGTTTTGGAATGTTTTAAGGGCAGTAATCCTTCTCCTTGCTTGGCAGTCTCTCAGGGACGAGGATGACCTGGTTCACTTTGAGCCATCAGGGAGTTAAGGGTCAGTGGAGGTTGAGAAATCCAACCCAGGAGCTGCAGACCCACATTGGGTGGGTGGTTTTAGAGGTGGGAGGGTGGGATGCTCTGGACTTCATACGCTTAGTCCACTGTTTGCATTGTTCTCCAAGTGCTCCATTCGACTGTGTCTGGCACCTTTGCAGATACCTCTTCAGTTTGAGTGCTTAAGGAAAAGTGATTCTTTTCTTCCCTGGGACTTTTTTCACTGGAGAACAGGAGGTTGAGTGTTTTTCCCTTATGGAGGCTCCTAAAATCAAAGAGCGGCCCAGGTAAGGTAAATGGCAGATGTCATTTCCCTCGGGTGCTGGAGTTCCAGACTAGTGGGCACATTTTTAAGGTAAGGGGAGACAGATTTAAAAAAGACACAAAAGTCAATTGTTTTTGTTACACAGCTCAGTTCGCTTGCGGAATGAACTTTACAAAAGAAGTGGTGGATGCAGGTACAGTTACAACGTTTAAAAGACATTTGGATAATTACATGCATATGGAAAGGTTCGGAGGGATATGGGCCAAGCGCAGGCAGGTGGGGCTAGTTCAGTTTGGGGTTACAGTCGACATGAACTGGCGGAGCCGAAGGGCCTGTTTCCATGCTGTATGACTCTATGATTGCCCTCTGCCAGCGGAAACGTTGCATCTTTTAACCTTGTCGCGTTTACTCTGCCATTCTAGTAGTCTGTAGCAGCCTTCTCTCATCGGGGTCTCCTGGTAAGGCATGCTGACCTCCCAGCCTGGAGCAGCAGCTCCCCACCCCCTTAGGGTGGTGTGGTCACCTTCTGGCTTGCAGCAGGCAGCCTCTTGGCGTGGGTGTGTCACTGGTGCCATATGGAGCCAGAGCCCAGTGTTGACTGGAAACTAAGTGCCAGCGTGGTCTGCTTTGCTGAACTCTTTTTTTTAATGCTGGGCATTTTATTTCTATACTGTCTGAATCTTGTAACAAACTAAACTGTGCCTAGGTACTTATGCATCTAAGTCGTGCAGTAATTGGTGATGTATAAGCTTTTCCCCATAGTCATTAAGAATATGGGACAATAAAAGCTATTCTATCACTTACAAATGTGGAGCTCAGAGTAGAACACATGTTTAGAGAGTCCTGTGTTGGGCATGAGGACAATGTGGACCACCTACCACAGCTGGCGACTAGTGCCTCGATACAAAACCAGAGAAGGAAAAGTTCCACTTCATTGGAAAAATCAGTCACAGGCAACGAAAGAGATAAGGGACAACGGAAAACTCTCAGCAAAAAAGGACTCACAGAAATGGCCAAATAATTGGGTTTTTGTGACAAAATTTGAGGGTTAAGTATTAACCATTCTGAATTACCCCTGAAAGATCGGTGAAGAAATTCAATGGCTTCTGTGAATCAACCACATTGCAGTGGGTCTGGAATCTCATGTTGACAAGACCAGGTAAGGATGGCAGATTTCCTTCGCTGGAAAACATTAGTGAATCAGGTGATAACAAAGTGTGGAGCTGGATGAACACAGCAGGCCAAGCAGCATCTTAGGAGCAGGAAAACTGTCTTTTCGGGCCTAGACCATTCATCAGGGATTTAGGCCCGAAACATCAGCTTTCCTGTTCCTAAGATGCTGCTTGGCCTGCTGTGTTCATCCAGCTCCACACTTTGTTATCTTGGGCTCTTCAGCATCTGCAATTCCTGTTATCAGTGAACCAGGTGGATTTTTAGACATACTCCAGAAGTCTCCTTGGGCTGAATCTAAAGTATTTTTGCAGCTTGGCATGATTGCATCGTTTCATGGAAGATTCTCAATCATGGGGCATAGCAAGGACTCTTGCCAGATCTTAGTCAACATGCTTCCTTAACTCCCTCTTCTGTCCCTACGGCGACATACACAAAGGCCTTCATTGTCCAGAAGCTGAACAAGTACAGCTCCACATGTGATTGTCTGGTTGCATCTATGGACAGGTTGGCGTGCTGCCATGCAGAGACAGGTTCAGCATCCATAAGGTCTGCCAGGGAGATGGACACACAAGCATTCCATTGCCCCAGAGCATTGGTCCCCAGGACCGAAGGCATAGCGACAGGGGCTGGGGAACCTAGCACATACTCCAGGTGCCGTTCCATCACATGTGGTACCCAACTGAAGGGGTGCCACACAGAGTTCCCTCGGAAGCCTCCTTCCAGGGCACTCCACAGGTGAACTTCCAACCTGACTGCACCACTTAAACCTCACCACACCCCAGCCCCATCACCCCGGCCCCCGACCTTTTGAAGTTCTGGCCACAGAGGGTCCATTTGCCCCTGGAATTATAAATATCTGATAGCAGTTCTGAGTCCACTCAATGGCTGTGGACAATGTTTCTTTTAAATCCCAAAAGATGCTATCAGCAAGGTACCACAAATTGAAATAAGCTACTTACATGAAAGAAAATTGGTACAGATGACTGATTTCAAGTCTGACATAAACCAGACTGGAACATGGATAGGAGGCACACTTCCTTAAAGGACAGGAGTGAACTATCTGGGTTTTTTCGATAATGTGACACTTTCTTGGTAACTTTCACTGGCACAAATTTTGTTTCTGAACAGATTGAAATTCACAAATCAGATTTGAAGTCATAATTCTCTGAATCATAAGTGCAGGCCTCTCGGGTTCTCGTCCATTCTTGGATTCACAGCGCCTTTGTAACAGTTAATTCCAATAATGGGTTTCCTGCCGGGAATGAAGTGTAATAATACATGGATGAACCAATATGACCACAGCTTTCCATAAGAAAATGCCCTACGCAGCATGATATACTTAGAATTACAACAGTGTTGTGCTACAGAACGAGGCCTTTCGCCCCATCAAATATACTCTGGTTCATTAAATAAGCATCATTGTCTATTTCCTCACTCCAAGTGTACAACAACTTGCTTTGCCCAATGTTAACACTTCTGACTAATTTAAGAGCAAGGACAAGCATAATTTAGAAAGCTATTTTGCTTGAAACACCAAATATAACTTTCGTCAATGTCTCAGGGAATTTTTCTCGTGTTTTTCCATTGTCCAAATCAAAAGGAGCCACAAATCAACTCCCAGGAGAGTCAATCTCAGTCTACTCTTCTATCCATTCTAGAAGGTGGCTCGGAGTAAATTAGCAAAGTCCTGGTAGCAAGTCACCATCTTTCCTACTGCAAGACCTCACATGACTTCTTGTCTTTGTGACCGCAGGTATGGCATGGGGCAGAAGGAAATCAGAGAGACTTGACAGAAAATTGGTATCACCACAAAAGCTGTCCTTGCAAACCTCAAAATGAAAGCTTGCCTGTTAAATGTGATTTTTCGATTGAGGCTATGCATGTTGGACAACCCAAAGTGAACTAATAGAAAATGATCAACTTGAGATAATCAGTTGAGTTTGAAGTGTAGCTCATCTGTGCTTGCTAAGAACAATGTAGATTCATAGGCAAGGGCTCCTGTACTAGGTGCAAAAGAAGTAGGTTCAAGCACTGAAAAACTTCTGAATCACACAGAATCAAAAGGAGACGATGGCCCCCCACTGCTTCCTCTGAGGCAACATCTCAGCTTCAAACTTAACAATGAGTCGCAGTCTCTTCTCTAATAGTTTCAATAATTGTGAGCATTCGAAATGTGGTAATCTTGCATTTGTCCAAATCAGTGCAAAATGAAAATGTCTGGCAACGGGTCTTTCATTTCAGCAATATTCAAAGATAGTTATAATCCTGTATGGGGTGAGAGTAGGCTGTGCCAAGACTAATAGCACGACTTTCCTTTTGGAGCATTTATTATGAAACAGCTTCACCAGTTGTGAATATTTCCTGCAGCCTGGAGGGGTTATTACATCTCAGTCTGTGAAGGGCACATATTCCTTGTGCTTGAATGCTGAAAATTAGCCTTCCATGCATTTAGCGCAGTCAGAATTTCTACATTAAGTGACTGAACCACTTAGTGGAGTAGCAAAGTACACAGAACTCGGCACAAGACTATAATGCTGCTCCAGCAGCAGCTATTTAAGCTGTCGCTGAATTCACGTTCCCTTTGCAAATGAAAGCAAGCTTTGTAACCTTGAGGAAGGATGACAGAAACATAGAAACATCAAAGGCAGAAACAGGTGGAGGCCATTCAACCCCTCAAATCTGCTCCACCCTTCAAAACAGCCATGGTTAGTCATGATCTACCCAACAATCCTTTTTTTTTTCTCTTTTTGTAAAATAAAGAATTGCAGATGTCAGAGATCTGAAACCAAAACAGAATTTGCTGGAAAAACTCAGCAGGTTTGGCAGCATGAGTGGAAAGAGAAATAGCATTAACACTTGGAGTCTGGTGATTCTAGTATAGAACTGATAACATCTAGGAAAATGGGGTACTTATGCTGCTGACGGGTGGGGGGAGAAGGAGTGAGCGTATAGTTGAGGACAGAGTCCAGAGACAGAATGCCTGAGAGGCAGATAGAGAGAGAGAGAGAGAGAGAGAGAGAGAGAGAGAGAGAGAAATTAGACAGCCGAAGAGATTGTTGATAGTAAGGCAGGAAGGAGGAAAAGCTATTTCGGTGATAATGGAGACTATGAGTGGGTAAAAATGGGTTGGCAACCTGTATTATGACCTAGAACGTGGCAATGGGTAAAAGACATAGAAGGGGCCATTGAGCATTAAAGTTATGAAATTCAATATTGAGTCCTGAAGTATATTGAATATCCTTTTTCCGTATTATATATTATACATATTTGGCAGTTTGTCCATCTGGTGATCCATGCACACAATATCTTACTTCTCCCAGAGGGCAAAAGTCAAAAGGATTTATTACGGTACAGTGTCTCTAGTATTTGCTTTTGTAATTAAGCCCATACATCCCCCAGGTTTCCCAGTGGGGAGAAAGAAACAAGCCAAGATGAGGGCAGGAAAGGGATGAAAGAATTCAGGACGCAAAGCTGTTCTGCCTCACTGCACCTTGTTGGGTGGGAGAGAAAGTCAGTGACAGAGATCTAACCTGACTTGCTAATCCACATGTCAATGCATTGTCCCAATAGCAACAAGGTAAATTTTCCATAGTCTTACCAGACTGTTGGCTGTCTCTCTCATTACCAAAAGATGGTCGTGGCAGTTTAACCTGAGATTTGCTGTGCCTCAGGCAAGGGAAAAGGTTAAGAAGGATTGTCCTTCATGGTAATCTCAACCAATGAGGAAACTGAACCCATGCTGTTAGTGTCACTCTGCTTTGTGAACCAGCTGTCCAGCCAACTGAGCTAATCAGCTCCCACCATGCAGAATATATCCAAGTTGAATTTGTCCCACCGCATCTTCTAGACTCGACTGGGAATATGTTGCTGTCAGGTTAATGGTGCCATTTGTTTACTATCAGTCACTTGTCATCCTGAGAAAATGGGGATGGAAATGGATCACCCCCTTGAACCACTCCATATGTGATCGTGATTGTATCCTCACAATGGGGAGAGAAATCCAAGGTTTTCACTCAGCGACATGGGCAAGAAAATCTACCGTTTCTACTTCCCATATCAGCCCTGCACAAAGGCGTGACAACCTATGACTAATCCAGGCCAGGGTCAGTGGGCTTGGACAGCTGGTTTGTAATGCAGATGGATACCAAAAGCCTGGGTTCAATTCCTGCACCAGCTGAGGTTACTGTAAAAGACCTTCCCCCTCAACCTCAACTTGCCTCAAATATGGCGGCTCTTGGCTTAAATTCATGACCAGTTGGATCTCACTCATGCCAGAGCAGTCCTCTGGGACTGTGGCAAAATTAAAATCCTTCCGGAAGGATTTTAATTAAAACCAGAAAGTGCTAGAGAAACTCAGCGGGGCTGGTAGCAGCTGTGGTGAGAGAAACAGAGTTAACATTTCAATGTCTAGTATGACTCTTCTTCAGAATTCAGAGTTCTCCACAGCATTCTGACTTATCTGCTTCCAACTTGTTATGAGGATAATACTTTTGCCCATATGGATTGCTCCAGGTGCACATCTCAATCCTTGGCTGTTCACTAGTGCAGTTATTGTCATCGAATTCCTACTGTGCAGGAAGAGGCCATTTGGTCTATTAACTCTGCACTGACCACTGAAGAGCATCCCACCAGACCGAAACCCTCCATCTTCTTAACCTACATAAGGTTAGTGTCAGAGGACGACAAAGGTCCTGCAATAAAAGGATTCCTTAGAAATCCTGCAACCACTTCACCATCGCTTCCCACCTGCCTCGAGGCAGGAGATACAGAAAACAACAAAGATCAAAGAAAATTACAGCACAGGAATAGGCCCTTTGGCCCTCTGATCCTGTGCTGATCTAGATCCTCTATGTAAACCTGTCACCTATTTTCCCAGGATCTGTATCCCACCATGATATACCTATATGATATATTTTTATCATATCATAGAATCATATCATACAGTTATAGAGTTCCTACAGTGTAGAAACAGGGCCTTCAGCCCAACAAGTCCACACTGACCCTCTGACGAGCATCCAACTCAGGCCCATCCCTTTCCCTGCATTTCCCATGACTAACACACATAATCTACACATCCCTGAACACTACAGGCAATTTAAAATGGCCAATCCACCTGCTCTACACATCTTTGGACTGTGGGAGGAAAGTGGAGCATCCAGAGGAAACTCGAGCAGCCAGAGGAAACCCACACAGATGCAGGGAGAATGTGCAAACTCCATACCGTCAGTCACCCGAGGGTGAGGTTTCATCTCGCTTTTCTTTCTTTCATTGTCTCTGTTCCCTGTTGAGTATTTGCTGTAACAGAGAACAAGTGAAACCAATGAAATGTACATTGGTGTGTCATTTTCAATAAGTATTACATGGGCATTCCAGGTTCCAGTGAGCCCAGTGTGATAAAATGAACAGAAACTGCATACCTACTATCTCCACCCACAGAGAAGCCTTTCTTCACGAGATCGACTGAAGTAAGGACAACTTGCAATTACTCAAATCCATTCTTTACTTCAGGACATCCCAAAGAGCTTTAGAGTCAGTGGAGTAAACTTGGACTAGGTTGACTATTGTAGCGCAGTGCGGAAAAGACATAGAAAAAAGGATTCCAGTGGTGGAGGGGCTTCAGAGATGTGGCTAGATGGGAGAAGCTGATACTATTTAGCCAATAGGAGGTTAACAAGACATTTGACAAAACTGCTCAATATCACAAGGACCTTGACAGAGAGGGAGAAATGGTCTCAATTTGTACAAGTTTCAAAAAGCAGAGGACATTGGTGTAAGATCATTGGCCAAAGACCCAAAGCCAACATGAAGAATGGCTTTTCAATGCACCAAGACATTTGGAACTGGTCTGAGGCAGACTTAATCGTAGTTTTCAAAGGACAATTTAAAATTACTTTGAAAGGAGAGATAATCAAAATTGCAAGCTACAGGGAAAAGCAGGTAAATGAATTAATAAATTAATAATTAATAAACTTTTTATGATGAAGGGTCTAGGCCTGAAACATCAGCATTTGTGCTCCTAAAATGCTGCTTAGTCTGCTGTGTTCATCCAGCTCCACACTTTTGCCAGCATCCAGCATCTGCAGTTCCCATTATCTCTAAATGAATTAATAGTGTATTTCTTAAAGGTAATTGACATGTATACAACAAGCCAAATGCCACATCTTAATTATTCAATGGTTCTGGTGTTCTATGTAAGAGTAGGAGTGAGCACAAATGTTTCCTACCCATGGAGCTAAGGGATTGGGAAGGTCATAACCTAGTGGTATAAATTTTGGACTGTTAATCCACAGACTCAGGTAATCTTCTGAGGACTTGGGTTCAAATCCTGCCACAACAGATGGTACAATTTGAATTCAGTTGAAAATCTGGAAGTGAGTGTCTAATTGTGGCCATGAAATCATAGCCAATCATTTGGAAAACCCATCTCATTTACTAATGTCATTGAGAGAAGGAAATTACCATTCTTACCCAGTGCAGACTACATTTGACCCCAGACTCATGGCAATGTGGTTGACACTTAACTGCTCTCTGGGATGGGCAATATTTGCTGGCCTAGCCATTGATGCCCTCATCCAATGAATTTTCAAAATAAATCAAGTTCTTTAAATTGCTGGCCATGTCATCAACTGATACAAAACCTCATTGACAACCACTCAAACCTCACTGAAGGGTGCCGTCTGGAAGAATATATTTAACTTTGCGCAAGCTTTCTTATCATTAACTTTTTTTTCTGCCTCTAATGTTCTGTTGCATTCTCTGCAGAGTGTGCCAATGACCTAATCTGTAGGACCTGGACTGTTTGGCTTTCTGAATTGATGTGTATGCAGGGGCGGAATTAACACACAGCATTGAACACACATCATCAGTGAATCGCAGCGAGCTTAATCACTGCCACTACCAATGTTAATTAGCATCAACAGCCTCAATAACTCCTCTGGGCTTTCCTGTTCAGTTAAAGCAGCACACCAAATTCCTGCCCTTCATTTGTATTTTTCTTCAAGTGAGGAAAGGAGAAAAGATCGATAATACAAAAGGGAACAGGGAACACACTCCAGGACTGAAAAGGATTTTAAACTATTGCAGACAGAAAATAATGGAAGTCGTTATTTTGATTTGGCACTATGCAGCTCTGATTGATGTTTTCCACTGGAAAAAGAAACCTTAATCCCCAAGTATTTGTGCCAAATAAATCTTAGAGAGACAGTTAGCAGTCTTTTCAATCAAGAGAGCAGTTTTCATTCATTATCTCTTAAGAACATATATGAAGCAATGTTCCAGATGCACATTGAATACTTAGTGCCTTATTTTAAATGCAAAGTCACTTCATTTCCACTTTTACGGTAAGACCAAAAGGTTAAAATTTGCTGAAAGTTTTCAGAAATGCGTAAAAATCACTTGAAATTTGTTGGAATACACTCATCAAAATTTACAAGAAGTTAATTAATTAGTTAACTCCCAACCAGTATCACTCTTTGTGGCAGTGCCTCTGATTGTTGAGGAATGAGGATGATCTTGTAACAGGATTAATAGAAGGATAATTAAAACCCTGATCAAATTGTTGTCTCACATTTTGTTAGGAGATAAAACAGTGATACGAATCTGCACTGTGATAACATCGTTTCCAAGTGGTAGCAGAACAATGCAAAATCTGTTTGTCCAAAGCAAGTGCCACAAGATTTACGTCAATCAGAGTGAAATCTGTACATGCTGTAGACCATAAGACCATAAGACATAGGAGTGGAAGTAAGGCCATTTGGCCCATCAAGTCCACTCCGCCATTTAAATCAAGGCTGATGGGCATTTCAACTCCACTTCCTCTGCACTCTCTGTACATTTCTGTGATTACCCAGATCTCAAGTGCTCTCACGGCAGAAACACAGGATTGTGGATGTAAGTTCCACTCTGGAAATCCTGGCACGCAATCTAGGTCAAGATTCCAATGCAGCGTTGAGGAGTGTCTCACAGGATGCAAAGAAAGTTCATGACTCCATTCTGAAAAAAAGGGCTGAGGAGGTTTCCCTGACCAACAGTCTAACCAACAATCCCTGAACTTCCACATTATCTGGGGATAATCACATTGACATTTGTGTGAGATCATTCTATGCAATAGTCTTCTACATTAGAATACACTTCAAAAAAGTTTCATCATATATACTTCATCGGCTGTTATGCACATTAGAATGTCATAAGTTTGTGAAAGGTTTTTGTTTTATGACTGCAAGTTTGCCTTTCTCTGTATATGTTTTTGAGTTTAAGGCATTGCTAAAATCAGAGAAGTGAGTAGATAAATTTAGAAACTCCTGGACCAGGAAACTGTATGAAGATTCTGAAACCAACCAATGCTGGAGATCAAAACGGGCCAGACAGCACCCATGGAGAGAGAGCGAGCTAACATTTCAAGTCAAGGTGACTCTTCGTTAGAGCTCTGATGGAGAGTCATCTAGATTCGAAACATTAGCTTGTTGTCTCTCCATGGATCCTGTATGACCTGCTGTCATCTCCAGCATTGGTTGGTTTAATACAGATTCCAGCATCGGCAGTAATTTGCTCCTGTGTGAAGACTGTGCTTCACTTGAACAGCAGTCATAGCACATAACTTTGCCCACAAACAGTCATCATCTGGCATATCCCCAGGGCCACTATTATTATGAAGCCTGAGGTGGCGATTAACCCCCAGTTCAATGGAGACCATTCCATGAGCAGCCCCAGCTATACTAGAAACGAGGTGTCAATGCGGTGAAATCCAATTGCTCTTCTCTTCATTCCTTTCCAATCTAAATTATTTGAAACAAGCGCTCTGGTTGCCCTGCTATCAGAAGGATGTTGTGAAACTTGAAAGGGCTCAGAAAAGATTTACAAGAATATTGCCGGGATTTGGAGGGTTTGAGCTATAGGGAGAGGCTGAAAAGCCTGAGGCTATTTTCCCTGGAGCATCAGAGGCTGAGGGGTGACCTTACAAATGTTTATAAAATCATGAGGGGCATGGATAAAGGAAATAGCAATGATCTTTTCCTTGGGGTAGGGAATTCCAAAACTAGAGGACATAGGTTTAAGGTGAGAGGGTGAAGATTTAGAAGGGGTCTAAGGGGCAATATTTTCTCAGAGGTGGTGGGTGTATGGAAGGGGTTGCTAGTGGTACAGGCTGGTACAGTTACAACATTGAAAAGGATGGGTATATGAATAGGAGGGGTTTTGAGGGAGATTGGCCAAATGCAGGCAAACAGACCAGATTATTTTAACATATGAGGTTGACACGGATGAGTTGAACCAAAGAGTTCTTTTCAATGCTGTACAGCTCTACGACTCTATTTTTTAAAATTCATTTGTGGGATGTGAGCATCACTGGCTGGCCACCATTTCATGCCCATCCCTAGTTGCCCTTGGTGGTGGTGAGCTGCCTTTTTGAAGCACAGCGGTCCTCCTGCTGTTGGTTGACACACAATACTATTAGGGAGGGGATTCCAGGATTTTGACCCAGCTACAGCGAAGGAACGGCGATGTATTTCCAAGTCAGGATGGTGAGTGACTTAGAAAGGAGAGATAACAAGGTGTAGAGCTGGATGAACACAGCCAAGCAGCATCAGAGGAGCAGGGAGGCTTGGAGAGGAACTTGGAGGTGATGGTGTTCCCATATATCTGCTGCCCTTGCCTTTCTAGATAGAAGTGGTCATTGGTTTGGAGGGTAATAAAGTGTGAAGCTGGATGAACACAGCAGGCCAAGCAGCATCTCAGGAGCACAAAAGCTTACGTTTCGGGCCTAGACCCTTCATCAGAGAGGGGGATGGGGTGAGGGTTCTGGAATAAATAGGGAGAGAGGGGGAGGCGGACCGAAGATGGAGAGAAAAGAAGATAGGTAGAGAGGAGCGTATAGGTGGGGAAGTAGGGAGGGGATAGGTCAGTCCAGGGAAGATGGACAGGTCAAGGAGGTGGGATGAGGTGGTAGGTAGGAAATGGAGGTGCGGCTTGGGGTGGGAGGAAGGGATGGGTGAGAGGAAGAACATGTTAGGGAGGGAGAGGCAAGCTGGGCTGGTTTTGGGATGCAGTGGGGTGAGGGAATGAGCTGGGCTGTTTGTGTGATGCAGTGGGGGGAGGGGACGAACTGGGCTGGTTTTGGGATGCGGTGGGGGAAGGGGAGATTTTGAAGCTGGTGAAGTCCACATTGATACCATTGGGCTGCAGGGTTCCCAAGCGGAATATGAGTTGCTGTTCCTGCAACCTTCGGGCGGCATCATTGTGGCACTGCAGGAGGCCGATGATGGACATGTCATCTAAAGAATGTAACCTACAAAGAGGCAGGCATAGCTTGGGCCCATGCGGGTGCCCATCCCCTATATTCCCATTATCATTGGTTTTGAAGGTACTGTCTGAGGATCTTTGGTGAATTTCTACAGTGCATCTTGCAGATAGTATACACTGCTGCTACTGAAGGTCGGTGGTGGAGGGAATGAATGCTCATGGGTGTAATCTAAATCAAGCAGGCTGCTTGGACCTGGATGGTGTCAAGCTTCTTGAACGTTGTTGGAGCTGCACTCATCCAGGCAAGTGGGGAGTATCCCATCACACTCCTGACTTGTGCCTTGTAGATAGTGAACAGGCTTTGAGGAGTCAGGAGTGAGTTATTTGCCGCAGTATTCCCAGCTTCAGGCTGGCTCTCATAGCCACTGTGTCTATGTGGTGAGTCCAGTTGAGTTTCTGGTCAATGATAACCCCCAGGGTGTTGATAGTGGGCATTCAGTGATGGTAACACCATAGAATGTCAAGGGGTGGTGGTCAGATTGTCTCTTGTTGGTGATGGTCATAGCCTGGCATTTGAGTGGTGCAAATGTCACTTGCCACTTGTCAGCCCAAGTCTGGATATCGTCCAGATCTTGTTGCATGTGAACGTGGACTGCTTCAGTATCTGAGGAGCCATGAATGGTGCTGAACATTGTACAATCATCAGCGAACATCCCCACTTCTAGCCTTGTAATGGAAGGAAGGTCATTGATGAAGCAGCTAAAGTTGGGTTGGGCCTTGGTCACTACTCTGAGGAACTCCTGCAGAGATGCCCTGGAGCTGAGATGACTAACCTCCCACAACCATGACCATCTTTCTATGTGCCAGGTATGACTCCAAACACTGGAGAATTTGCCCCCTGCAACCCATTGACCCCAGTTTTTCCAGGGCTGCTTGATACCACACTTGGTTGAATGCAGCCTTGACCTCAAAAGCTGTCACTCTCACCTCACCTCTGGAATTCAGCTCTTTTATCCATGTTTGAACCAAGGCTGTAATGAGATCAGGAGCTGAGTGGTCCTGGTGGAACCCAAACTGGGCGTTGCTGAGCAGGTTATTTCTATGACTCAATAGCTTCTTCACAGCAGCACGGTGGCTCAGTGGTTAACACTGCTGCCTCAGACTGCAGGGGACCTGGGTTTAAGTCCCCCCTCAGGCAACTGTCTGTGTGGAGTCTGCACATTGTCTGTGTGGCTTTCCTTCAGATGCTCTGGTATCCTCCCCACAGCCCATAGATGTGCAGGGTAGGTGGACTGGCCATAGTGTTCAGGGTTGTGTAGATTGGGTGGGTTATAGGGGAATGGGCCTGGATGGGATGCTCTGCATGTTAGTGTGGACTTGTTTGGCCAAAGGGTCTGTTTATACCCTGTAGGGATTTTACTATCAGCTCTTATTGTGTTATTTCACATTAAGGAATCTGTCACAGTCAGTACTGCTTATCGAACAAGCATGCTTATGGACATTGCTAACCCAGGGCATCACTGTCGGTGTTCCTCAGTGCACCTAATAAGGCCTAGCTACCTTTTGCTGCTTCATTAATAACCAATCTTCCAATGTAATGTCAGAGTGGAAATGCTTATTGATGCTTACCTACTATTCACTCTTCTTTAGGAACTAAAGCAGTATCTGGAAAGACTTGGGAAACATCCAGCTGGACGGATAACTGGTAAGCAACTTCCATATCACGCAAGTGTCATGCAATGACTATCTCCAACAAGGGAGAATCTAACCAAGTCCTTAAATTCTCTACAGCATTACCATCACTGAATCCCTCACTGTCAACATCCTGAATGTTACCATTGACCAGGCTAGAGGCACATAACTGGGGCCAGGAATTCTACAGGGGCTAACTGCTCACCTAGTTCCTCAAAGGCTCAAAGGAACAAATCAGGAAATGATGGAATACTTCCAACTTGTCCGGGTGCAGCTCCAACAACACTCAAGAAGCTTGACGCCATCCAGATCAAATCCGAGGAGATTAACCCTTTTCTTGAAACAGCCCAATTCGTCCACGCTGGGAAGCAGTGACCTAGTGGTATTATTGCTGGACTGTCAACCCAGAGTCCCTGATATCATTCTGGGGACCCAGGCTCAAATACCACAACAGCAGAAGGTAGAATTTGAATTCAAGAAATAGCTACAATTGAGAGTCGAATAAATCCATTGCCCGTTGTTGGAAAAGCCCATCTGGTTCACTAATATCCTTTTGGGAAGGAAACTGCCATCCCTGTCTGGTCTAGCCTACGTGTGACTCTCGACCCAAAACAATGTGGCTGATTCTTAACTGCCCTCTGGGCTATTAGGGATGAGCAATAAATGCTGCCTAGCCTGTGATGCACTCATCCCATTAATTAATAAAGGAAAAAATTACAGATATCATAAATGAATCTAGTCCCATTTGCCAGCGTTTTGGCCAATAACTCTCCAAAGCCTTCCCAGTCATATACCTATCCAAATGCCTTTTAAATGTTGTAATTGTACCAGCCTCCACCACTTCCTCTAGCGGCTCGTTCCATACATGTACTCTGCATGAAAACATTGCCCCTTAGGTCCTTTTTAAATTTTTCCCCTCTCACCTTAAACCTATGCCCTCTAGTTTTGAACTCCATTACCCCGGAGTTAAGAACTTAACTATTCATCCTCTCCATGCCCCTCATGATTTCATAACTTCCATAACAGCACCCTTCAGCCTCCGAAATTCCAGGGAAAGTAGTCCCAGTCTATTCAGCTTCTCCCTATAGCTCAAACCTTCTAACCCCTAGCAATGCCCTTGTAAATCTTTTCTGAATCCTTTCAAGTTTCACAACATCTTTCCTATAGCATGGAGACCAGAATTGAACGCAACGTTCCTAAGTGGCCTAAGCAATGTCCTGTACAGCAGCAACATGACTTCCCAACTCTGATTGCCCATGCACTGACCAGTACAGGCAAGTTTACCAAACAACTTCTTCACTATCCTATCAAATTGTGACTCTACTTTTAAGGAACTTTAAATCTGCACTCCAAGGTCTCTTTGCTCGGCAATACTCCCCGGGACTCTTACCATAAAGCGTACAAGTTCTGCCCTTAATTGACCTACTAAAATGTAGCACCTCATATTTATCTAGATTAAACTCCATTTGACACTTCTCAGCCCATTAGCCTGTCTGAATGAGGTCCCGTTGTAGTCTGAGGTAACCTTCTTCACTGTCCATTACACCACCGATTTTGGTGTCATTTGCAAACTTACTAACCATTCCTCCTTTACTCACATCCAACGTGACAAAAAGCAGTGGACCCAGCACTGATCCTCACAGTCCACCACTGGCCACAGGCCTCCAGTCCGAAAAGCAATTTACCACCACTACCTTCTGTCTCCTACCTTCAAGCGAATTTTGTATCCAAATGGATCATTCTCATTGATTTCCATGTGATCTTCGGTCGTTTGCTCATCAGTCTCTCACAGCTGGACACAGACAGAGCCTCAGTTTACATTTCATGCTAAATGTTGCACTGATTTAAATGCCATTCGTGATTGTATGTTGACTTAACAGAGATGACTTTTGAATCGATGCGCACTATCAACCGAACCAAAGCAACAAACTATCTGCTACTTGGACAGCTTTTGTTTCACATTATCATGCAGTCCTTCCTCGAAAGATCTTATAACTGTGACTGAAATGACAAGATAAAGCGAAGTATTGAAATTCCCATAATATCAGTTCATTGCTATTAACAACTGCTTGGTTTGAGACACCAGATAATGCCACTCACGACATTGTAACTGGCTGTATTCAATTTACACTCAATTAAATTACCAATTACCATTTTGTTTATGAATAGTTACAGAAAAAAGCCTTATTAAATGGTCCCTGCAATCTCTAATCTTCTTTGACTGTATTTTAGCTTTTTAATATTCAGTACCATTGGCCATTTGCACACAATGCTTACTATTTCATTGACTAGATGCAATGATACCCTGGAGTGGTCATAAGTGGTTTGATATTCTGGCTGCAGACATTAATTTCTGCTTCCCTGAACTTAGAATTAGAAATCTGATTTGTTTAAAAGCTACCACATGTTTGAAACTTTCATCTTTTATATGGATATGCAATATCACCTGCATTCACCTTGGTTTTGAATGTAAAGTAATATTGTGATATGGCATTCAAGAGATCTACATTAGTAATCCAGATGCAAGCCTGTTCATATCAAAGCAGTTTACGACATTCAAATTCAATTTTTAAAACTTCTTAGTATCACCGGAAGAATCACAGAATTGTCACAGCACGGGAGGTGGCCATTCAGCCCATCTGCTCCCACTCTCTGAATGAGCATTCATTTAGTACCATTTGTTTGCCTTGTCCCACAACCCTACACAATTGTTCCTTTACAAGTGACTATTGAATTCCCTTTTAAATGCTTAAGTGAGCCGGCCTCCACCGCAATTTCAGGGATTGCATCTCCTTCAACCCTAACTGTTGGTATCAGGGGTAATTACTTGCTAGGAATGTGATTATCCACCTTGGAAATTCTGTGCCATTGGTCATGGTTTCCATGGGTCTTTGTGTGGCTGATGGCTCTAATCATACAGCCACGTCTCCAACATCACATTTGGAAGGTGCTTTCTGGGAGTTAGAAATGGTCCTTGGTCTTGAGATCACTGGAATTCCTTTCATGGAATCATAGAATCCCTACAGTGTGGAAGGAGGCCATTTGGCCCATCAAGCCCACTGAGCATTGTTTCCTTGTAATCTTGAATTTCCCATCGCCAATCTACCTAACCTGCACATCTTTAGACTGGGGGAGGAAACCAGAGCACCCGGAGGAAACCCACGCAGACACGGGGAGAATATGCAAACTCCACACAGACAGTCACCCGAGGCTGGAATCAATTCCTGGTGCTGTGAGGCAGCAGTGCTAACCACCAAGCCACCCTGCTATGCTTTCTCTGACTTCTTTACCCCACACAAAGAACTGTGCCCCTTCATCCAGGAGTCTTTGAAATGTTTCCTTTGTCCTCCTCTTGGGTGAGTGCCTTTGTTGAATTGGGCGAAGAAGATCTGCTTTGGCAGTCTGAACTCAGGCATCGTAAGCCCATGGCCATCTCCCACACAGTTGTTTTCAGATGATCATAGGCTTGACATTATTGCTCTTGGCTGCCTCAAGGACATTGATATTAATACCCCTGTCCTCTCATCCGATGTTTTGAATCTGTCTCCAACAGGGTTGATTGTATTTTGCATTGAATGGTATATATCCAAATTTTGGAGCCACGTAGAATTCCTACAATGTAGAAAAAGGCCGTTTGGCCCATTGAGTCCACACCGACCCTCCAAACAGCATCATACCTTATCCTACAACCATGTATTTCCCGTGGCTAAACAACCTAGCCTGCACATCCCTGGACATTATTGGGCAATTTAGTATGGCCCATGCTAACGCACCTATCTTTAGAAACCAGACCACCTAAAGGAAACACGTAGACATGGGGACTTGCAAACTCCACATTATTATTCGTCAGATTATCCAAACGGTCAGCTGCCCATGTCTGAATACACACCAAATAGGGAGGGGTGTGACCATGGAGTGAAATGAATGCAATACGAGAATGTAATAAAAAAATGACAGGAGCTACTATATATCAGTGAAAAGGCTGCCTGGCTTGCTGTGTTCTTCCAACCTCCTATTTGTGGGGGTCTCTGGTTGGGTCAGCATTTATTCCCCCCACCCCCCAGTTACCCATAAGATGGTGGTGTGAGCTGACTTTGTGAACTGCTACAGTCCATAGAGTTTAGCAATATCCACAGTGTTGTCAGGGAGAGAGTTCCAGGATCATGACACAGTGATACCGAAGGAACTGTGATATATTTCCAATTCTGGATGATGAGTGGCTTGGGGTGGGAACTTGGAGGTGGTAGTGATAGTCAATTGCTGGCAAATCCTTTGAATGTACCCGCCGGTTGCGTAATTGTGTAAGTAGTGAGATGGAGAGAAACTCCCAGCATGTAATAAACCTGAACTAGTCACCCTGAATAAAGGCTAATCCAGCCGTCATGGCTGTAGTGAATTAGGGCCCAAAGCCATTACAGCAATCAATGGGAATTAAACTCATACCTGCAGTCATGAGACAGAACACTTGACAGCCCAGCTTAGCACCTCAGACTGTGCTACATCTTCTATTCTGTACTGATCCAGCTTGGTGTGATCAATTTAATTCGATTAGGAATGTCTTCATATGAAGCAGTCTGTCTTTCAATTATTTCCCTTCCTAACACAAGGCTGACTGCCGAAATCTCCAATGTAAGAAACAATCTGCATTTTTTTGCTCTTGCCAATAATTCGCTGGATATTGAACTTGATAAACCCTCTGCATTTTCCCTTTCCCAAAGTGGACAGACTGAAGAACACCTCTTCATTTGCACAAATGTATGAGGCACAGTGTCATGGTAATCTCACTGGATGAATATTCCAGAGGCTCAGGCTAATGCTCTGGAATGAAATCCCACCACTGCAACTGATGGGATTTAAATTAATGCACTGTTATAGAATGGGAAACTAGCTGATTTGATGGTCACCAAAATGGCTATCACTGAGTGGAAGAAAAATCTATCTTTCGATCTACATGTGATCCCCAACCCAAAGAAACATGATTGGCTCGTAACTCCCTGAGCAAGTTGCTCAGTTTCAGAGAAATTGGTAATAAGCAGCAAATGCCCATCTTGCCAGCAATGCATCCCAGTGAAGAACCAGAAAGTTATGAGGACATCAGTGGAGAAAAAAATCCAACATAAGCCTCCTGTTCTCAATTAATCTATCAAGCCCTACTGAAAGAGTTACAACAAGTTACTGAAAGAAAGAACTCAAGGGGGAGAGGACAACAAAGCTGACATTAATTAACGAAAACCTATCTCTACCTTTCACTGAAAACAGGTTCAGCAAACTACGAGTCTAATGAACATAAGAAATAGGAGCAGCGGTATGCCATTTAGCCCTTAATGCCTACCCACATTTCTATAAAACTCGTGGCTTATTTTCTACTTCAAAAACATTTATGTTGTAATCAATACTGAATATGCTCAATGACTGAGTTTCCACAGCCCTCTGTGAATGGAATTCCAAAGATTCATCACCCTCTGTGTGAGGAAACTCCTCCTCATCTCGGTCATCAATGATCTGCCTTTTATTCTGAAATAATGTCCCCTGGTCTAGATCCCACACCAGGGGAAACTTGCTTTCTGCATTTACCACATTATGCTGCGTAATAACCTTATATAGTCATTCATCTCGACTCCACGGAATATAGGCCCAACCTATTTAATTTTTCCCTTGAGGTCAATCCCAAGAATTAGTTCACCAAGCCTTTGTTGTACTCCCTCATAGCAAACTTATCATTCTTGAGTACAAAAGGGAGCAATGGTTCATCACCACCAGAAATGCATGCCTGAAAAAAACCGCTGTTTATCCTACATATTCCAATTTTGTGGGAGCATATGACAGAAAGGATAACTCCCAACTGTCAAATGGATGCCAAACATTTACAGACGTCAAACTCTACTTCATCTGGGACACATTTCAAAATTGTTCAAAACTTTATCCATGCTGTTCTTTTAAACTTTACCAGCTTGCACCAGGTTATAATCGGTGATTATTTCCCAAAATACAGGGAATTTTGAGAGAAATTAGTTTGGAACTAGGTTATGAATTTTTAATTCACACGCAGATCAACAAGGAATTACAGAACTAACAATTCTTATATAACCACATCTAACAACAACAACTTGCTCTCTTCATGAAGCACCCTTGACCTAGTGGAACATTGCAAAGTACTTCTCCAAAGTGATGACCAAAGATGACCAAAGAGGATAGGTTTCGAAGACCACTTGTAAGGACTGACTGGTGGTAAGACATGGACGTTGTGAGGGAATTCTAGAACCTAGGGCCAAGGGGATTGAAAGCTTGGCTGCCAGGAGTGAAAAAGACTGTCTGGGATGTGCAAGGGGCCAGAATTGGAAAGGTGCAAAGGTCTCAGTGGGTTTTGCGGATGGAGGAGGTGACAAAAACGCAGACAAACATGGTTACAGAGGGACAGAATAGATGGGAATGTTTCAAATTGTAGCATTAATGGACCGGGGGCCTGTACAAAGTCAACATTCCCCAACGTGTTTCCTGGTCAATGGGGAGGTGGTGGTATAGCAGTAACGTCACTACATTAGAAATCCAGGGGGACAAACAATTATTCTTAGATCAGACGAGATTAAATCTCACCACTGCAGCTGGTTGAATTTCAACTCGAAACCAGATATGGACTTCAGCTGACAAAGGAGCAGCGCTTTGAAAGCTTGTGATTTTAAATAAACCTGTTGGACCATAATCTGATGTTGTGAGACATCTGACGTTAGAATATAAAGCTAGAGCCACAACAGCTATCAGATGGTTGTAAAACTTCCATCTGATTCAGGAATGCCACTTAAGAAAGGAAATCTGCCATCCTTACCCAGCCTGATCCACACGTGACTCCAAGCCAATCAGGTTGACTCTTAGCACCTTTCAAAATGGCCTGGCAAGCCCCTAGGTTCAAGGACAACTAGGGATGACAACAACTCCTAATCTTGCCAGTGGAATAGTGTTGGGGATTAGCCATGATCTCATTAAATGGTGGAGCAGATTTGATCGGCTGAATACCTTCTATGTCTTATGGACAACAGGCAGCAGAAGGTAGAGGAGAGAGATAATGGGAACTGCAGATGCTGGAGAATTCCAAGGTAATAAAATGTGAGGCTGGATGAACACAGCAGGCCAAGCAGCATCTCAGGAGCACAAAAGCTGACGTTTCGGGCCTAGACCCTTCATCAGAGAGGGGGATGGGGAGAGGGAACTGGAATAAATAGGGAGAGAGGGGGAGGCGGACCGAAGATGGAGAGAAAAGAAGATAGGTGGAGAGGAGAGTATAGGTGGGGAGGTAGGGAGGGGATAGCTCAGTCCAGGGAAGACGGACAGGTCAAGGAGGTGGGATGAGGTTAGTAGGTAGATGGGGGTGCGGCTTGGGGTGGGAGGAAGGGATGGGTGAGAGGAAGACGCGGTTAGGGAGGCAGAGACAGGTTGGACTGGTTTTGGGATGCAGTGGGTGGGGGGGAAGAGCTGGGCTGGTTGTGTGGTGCAGTGGGGGGAGGGGACGAATTGGGCTGGTTTAGGGATGCAGTGGGGGAAGGGGAGATTTTGAATCTGGTGAAGTCCACATTGATACCATTAGGCTGCAGGGTTCCCAGGCGGAATATGAGTTGCTGTTCCTGAAACCTTCGGGTGGAATCATTGTGGCACTGCAGGAGGCCCATGATGGACATGTCATCAAGAGAATGGGAGGGGGAGTGGAAATGGTTTGCGACTGGGAGGTGCAGTTGTTTGTTGCGAACTGAGCGGAGGTGTTCTGCAAAGCGGTCTCCAAGCCTCCGCTTGGTTTCCCCAATGTAGAGGAAGCCACACCGGGTACAGTGGATGCAGAATACCACATTGGCAGATGTGCAGGTGAACCTCTGCTTCATGTGGAATGTCATCTTGGGGCCTGGGATAGGGGTAAGGGAGGAGGTGTGGGGGCAAGTGTAGCATTTCCTGCGGTTGCAGGGGAAGGTGCCGGGTGTGGTGGGGTTGGAGGGCAGTGTGGAGCGAAGAAGGGAGTCACGGAGAGAGTGGTCTCTCCGGAAAGCAGACAGGGGTGGGGATGGAAAAATGTCTTGGGTGGTGGGGTCAGATTGTAAATGGCGGAAGTGTCGGAGGATGATGCGTTGTATCCGGAGGTTGGTAGGGTGGTGTGTGAGAACGAGGGGGATCCTCTTTGGGCGGTTGTGGGGGGGGGGGGGGGGGGGGGGGGGGTGTGAGGGATGTGTTGCAGGAAATACGGGAGACGCGGTCA